>NC_143035.1:26237500-26555000 GCF_057628025.1 Oncorhynchus mykiss | reverse complement strand
TACTGTAATACTGTCCGGTCCTACTACCATTGCTACATGCTCCACAAATGCTAGCCAGGAGATGAAACAACAACACCCAAATAAAGGGATCTATCTCTTTATACTGTAAATAATGGTAACCATTACAGGGTTATTTTATTTGATATATCGGGGCTGAGATGGAGATAGTTACTGTATTCAATCCCAGTGATTATTCATCATACCCCATTTTGCACTCAGAATGAAAATGTAAGCTACGTTTTGCCTTTATGCCACAAAGAAAAAAAACAAAGTGTGTGTTGAACAAAGAAAACTAAGAAAGCATTGTATTGTGGATGGGCAGAACAAATCAGTGTCTGACTACAGATGTGGTTGAATCATGCAGCTAGGAAACAGCAACAAACTCAAGCAAGTTGATATGACGAGTTTATATCCAAAACCCTCTATATCCCCCGAAATTGTGCATTTGTGTTTTTTCTAAAGAAATGATTGCTAGTTGGTACCATCAGTGTGTAAATATGACTGTTCTCAGAGGTTTTACGAATATATTTTAAATGCTACACACCCATTGTTTAGCTGGAATGGAATGTGGGTATCCTGTGTATTTCACTGTGATATGTGGTTGTGCCAACAAGCTGTCTTAAGATTAATGTGATTACTGTAAGTCGCTTTGGATAAGAGCATCTGATAAATGACTCAATTGTTAACTGTAAATGTTTTACATGCGGTATTTAATATATTTTGTTATCATGTTTTGAATATTGATGTCACAAATGCATCATTTGTAGAGTTCTTTATGTAGTTATGTATTACAGGTGACTGTAAAACATAGCAGTACTACTTATTCCTCTGAGAGTGAGGTGGATACTATATATTTCATTTAGCAAAACATTTTTTTACAATTATTTGTCTCTCTAAAAGGAAACAATCAACTACATGTCTGTCAATAGACACAATCTCTTTTTATAATTTCTTTAAACAATAAAAAGTAATTTACCCACATTTATGAAAATTGATATATAGCGTTTTGGAATTAAACTCTTCATATATATAAGGTCCAAATGTCACATTTTAAGATGGTTTTGTTTTGTGACTATTGTCAGTGGATCCCAGACAACCTTGGTGTGTACAGTGACTGATAGCTAGTATCATCTACTGAATGCAACATCAAATAGACACATCCATCCTATAGCATGACTCGATACCAGAAACATTTGTTATAAATACAGCCTATAGGCCAGGTGAAATATTCCATTGAGGAGGACAGAAATGCAATATCGAAAGCAGTTTCCTGATAGTGTTATTATATTTTACACACACAAACAGCTCCACTGTTATCCTACTGACAAGCCTATCTGATTAGGGCAGGGTTAAGGAGATTCAGGAGGGCAGGACACACATGCTATTTGTTATTTATATTGTATGAATATGAATGTATGTATCTTTATGCATACACTATTTCAAAAACCAGTGACCTAGTTATTTAAATGTCTTATTCTCAAATCCAACGGAGACATGATAAATAGTGATTTGTCTCTTGCCTAGACTCTTAGATTCTAGGTGTGTGTGCATACATGTGCTTCTGCGTGTTCTTTTATAACCAGTAATGATGAAGGCATCAATATTGTAATTGACATTTACCACTTGTAATAGTATTTATTGCTAAAAGTTAATAATCCCAAGGTCATGGTGTATTGTGGTTATTGGCATTGCTTGAATGCTTCTTAGCCAATCAAAACGCCGGATCTATATATTTTATGAAAGTCATTCAGAACCAAATATGAGTCTTTCCATAATGGGCGATCACACCTTTTGCATATGCGGTCAAATTGAAATGATTGGTTGATTAGCACACATATTCAAGATGAACAGACTTTTCCAACAGACCTGAGATTCTAACCAGCAATCCTCCAGCTGCTGGCCCGCCTTTCTAACGTGGAGGTTCTCACTACACATCACTTTCCTTGGTTGTGATACTTTGCAGCGCTCTTGAAAATAAAATATTACAGTAACACAATGAAAATCTGATTGATCAAAAGACCAATTAGTAGCAAAAGATCAGATTTGCTCTAGCCACCATTTTATTCTGACCACTAGACTAGACCATTAACCTAATTCTAAAACCTGCTATAAGGAAAACCGACCATTTGCATGACCAAGTTATTATTATTATTTTTTAGCGATACTATAGGCTTTTTATTATTACCACTATTTTATTTTCTGTTTCTTTTTAGTTTTCTGCATTTAGATGTACAGCATGACTTGTACTATGTAATGTCGAGATTAAGATTAACATGAGTTTGAAAAGATACAAAATAATTTGTTTGTTTTTAGTTTTAGGATAGCATATCAAGTTTTATTTCCAACAAGCTCAAACATTCTAACATCAGAATTAGAAGTTCATCCATGTTTCTCAAGTGTCACATTTTCAAGGTGAAGTTTCGGCATTAATATCAAAATCTTAAGGATAGGCTATAACTCTAAATGGATAAGGTATTTTATTTAACTAGGCAAGTCAGTTGAGAACAAATTCTTATTTACAATGACAGCCTAACACGCCAATTGTGCACCACCCTATGGGACTCCCAATCACAGCTAGATGTGATACAGCCTGGATTTGAACCAGGGACTGTAGTGACACCTCTTGCACTGAGATGTTGTGCCTTGGACCACTGTGACACTCGGGAACCCAGGTTTAAAACAAAAATAACTTTCAATCACTTGATTCAATCTTGCAACCTTTGGCCCTTTAGAATCGGAGGCAGACGCTTATGCCCATCTGCCATTCCTGCCCGCGAAGCCCTGGCAGAAAAAAACCAAAAACGTACTTGAAGGTAACAGTGCTCACTGTTGCCCCTAGTGGCCGGTTTCCATGTCATCTCCCAACGTCCTCAGACATGGATGGACGTCGAAAACTGACTTGCATCACGGGTGACCTGGCTGTTTATTTCTTATATTCTATCTGGTATGGGATAGAAAATATGTAAAGATGACCCTCTCTTGTGCCCTAACCCTTACCATAACTCTAACTTACAAATCACATTTTTCAAGGCAAATTTATCACAACGCGGGGAAAAAAAAGCTCCTTGGTCTGAGTGGTGAGTCAAAAAGGAATTACAGTAATTGTCAGCGCGCAAATCCTTTGTGTGTATCAGTTCTTTCTGGAGAAGCTAAAGGGGTGCTTTTGCAGCCTTGAAAATAAGGTGTCTGAAGGACAGCTCTATGGTGAAGAGAGGAAATCCAATGAGTTTATGGAACGCATCTCTGGCATTTACAGGAAACATATTCCGCTGTTGTTGCTGTCCCTATTCCTTTCTCTCTGTCACCGTTGGCGATCCATTATTTGTCTTGCTTCTATTTTACAGCCTGAAGTCAGCCCCCTCCCCCTTTAGCTTGGTTTTGCCAATAAAACAGACATACACTTATCTTGTAGCATTGACCAAAAATCACCACAAATAGTTATCAAGCCGTAATAATAATACATGGTCAAAAAGAGAGCAGTACAAGGTAACATACCAGCACCCTTTGCCACAGCAAGCTGGTATTGCTTTTCATGTGTAATGGCAATAAGGTTATGCTCTGTGGTCATCTGGGGATGTTCTTTCTCCAGACATCATTAAGACAACGATGTCTTACCTACCTTATATGTAGGTTTGAACACAGTAATGAATGTGTAATATGAACATATAAAATAGGAATGAAAACATCACAGCTATACAGAAGAAGTAGAGGACGGTGAACCCATGAACCGTGAGTCCCACCCCATAAGTCTATGGTACTTTACTGTGAGAGTTCATAGATTACATGGAAGAGACGTTCCTGGGGCATAAATGGAGGCTTAAACAACTAGCTTTATCCTTCCATGCCATCTAAGTGACGTTAAGAGCATATGTCACTTAGGCCTCCATTGGTTTTATATGAGCACATAAGGTTGTAATGTTTTATCAGAATGTGTACAGGTGTTTTGATGAATATAGGACGTCTTTGATGCATTTTAGTCAGAGAAAGAGGAAAGGGGTGATCGTTTTTACAGATGACATTTACATACATATACATCGATGCTCATATCTGAACCATAAAATAGCTATTTTACCAACATCATTAGATTTTTTCAAATGAATTGTAAGCAGAAGTTATTAATTATGAAAAAAAGATGAATTACCGTTAGAACCAGTTCAACAAAACTGTACTTACTTACATGAGGAGCATAGATCTTCCATGTGTGGAACGCCGTTTGGGTCTTTGCGTGTCAAAAAAGAAACATATCAAATAACACTATTTGACGCATCGAGCACACACACCGGCCACCATGTGTTTACAATACCACATTGCTAATAAGACATTATCTGTTAGACTGAATGGGAAAACGTCTGTAGCAAAGGTTCATCCAATTGGCCACAGAAAGGAAAGAATATGCACATTTTCCCACCAGTGGTGTTGGGGGATGAAAATCGGTCTGTGATGATAAAGTGCACATACAAACAACGCCTTGATCACACCGACAGCATCATTGCGCAAAATAGTATGCAGCATCTTCTGGATATGTGTGCCACAAAAGTTTCCATTTCTGTCAAGCCGTCTACATGTACAGTATGACGCAAGCGTTGGATAAATCCAAGGTATTCACCACACAGAACGCACTGCAACTGCCTCTGCAACGCAATGCTGCAAGGCAAATGCAGCGTTCCATTGGAAATGAATGTACCAAAATGCAATGATGCTGTTGGTGTGATCGAGGTGTAACTTTTGCTAAATGGGTTTCCATCCGTCACATTAAAAAATGTGTTATATAGCGAATGTGCCCACTCTGGTATTGGCATGGGATTATTATGGACAAAAGATAGAGATTATTTTTAAAGCAGCTAAGCATCGATCATCATGTCACCAAAATAAGGTCCTCAATATTTATTGGAAAGGAGCATCAAGCTCATCACCTTGCACATTCACCACCTTGTGAATTTCATTGTAATTTATTTCATTGGTAGTCTAATAAACTGTATGCTTTCCCGAGTCGCACAACATGTCATCGCGTGACTCCAAGTTTACTTTGATGTGATAGTTATTACATCAATATTTGCACATCAAAGCATTTCCACTGCCAATTTTCGCATAATTAATAAGACCGACACAAAAAAATCCCACATGTTTAGCGTATTTCGTTTGTCACATTTGGAAAGTTTACCGGAGGCAGGATGGTGATCCTACTGATTCTGCCAGCCAGCCAGCCAGCCATATCCTAAGCAGTTGTCCCGGATTTCATCCTAGCTAGTCAAAATACATAATAATAATCAAGCATTTTGTCAACAATGATGACAGTTTGGAAACTGGAGGTAGGCTGTCTACTATGTTGACTTCGGTTTGCAGTCACTCACAAATATCTTTGATACAGATGTTTTAAGTAACTTTTGGGGCTAGCTACCTTTAGCTTGGAACCTAATTTGCACCAATGCAACCAGCCTGAAAACAATGACCAGAAACTGCTATAATTTTCAATATTCTTAGCAATGTTTTAGGAATCCATGTAACTAAGTATTAGTTATGTTTTCAATATGTTTTCATATTGAAATTGAACTTCAGTTCATGAAAATAACTAGCTAGGTAGCTAGATAACGAACTAAACAAGATAGCCAGCTACCTAGCCTTGTTGCTCCAAGCTAGCGTTAGAAGCATGGCTAATGGGTCCGATCATCATCAACCCATACAACAACTGTCTTATAAATGAAGGGTGTTTTACATGATGACACCTAGCTAGATAGTTAGTTAGCTAGCTAACAATAGCTAGTGAAACATATGTCTGATCCACCTCTACGCAGATGACCCCATTTTGTATACTTCAGGCCCTTCTTTGGACACTGTGTTAACTAACCTCCAGACGAGCTTCAATGCCATATGTGGCCTCCAACTGCTCTTAAATGCAAGTAAAACTAAATGCATTCTATTCAACCGATCACTTCCCACACCTGCCCGCCCATCCAGCATCACTACACTGGACGGTTCTGACTTAGAATAGGTACAAACACCTAAGTGTCTGGTTAGACTGTAAACTCTCCTTCCAGACTCATATTAAGCATCTCCAATACAAAATTAAATCTAGAATCGGCTTCCTATTTCGCAACAAAGCATCCTTCACTCATGCTGCCAAACATACCCTCGTAAAATTGACTATCCTACCGATCCTTGACTTCGGCGATGTAATTTACAACATAGCCTCCAACACTCTACTCAGCCAATTGGATGCAGTCTATCACAGTGCCATCCGTTTTGTCACCAAAGCCCCATATACTACCCACCACTGTGACCTGTATGCTCTCGTTGGCTGGCCCTCGCTTCATATTCGTCGCCAAACCCACTGGCTCCAGGTCATCTTTGCTAGGTAAAGCCCTGCCTTATCTCAGCTCACTGGTCACCATAGCAGCACCCACCCGTAGCACGCACTCCAACAGGTATATTTCACTGGTCACCCCCAAAGCCAATTCCTTCTTGGCCGCCTTTCCTTCCAGTTCTCTGCTGCCAATGACTGGAAAGAACTGCAAAAATCACTGAAGCTGGCCTATTTATTGCCTTACCTCCCTTATCTTACCTCATTTGCACACAATGTATATAGACTTTTTCTATTGTATTATTGACTGTATGTTTGTTTATTTCATGTGTAACTCTGTGTTGTTGTATGTGTAACACTGCTTTGCTTGATCTTGGCAAGGTCGCAGTTGTAAATGAGAACTTGTTCTCAACTAGCCTACCTGTTTAAATAAAGATGAAATAAAAAATTAAAAATGTTGCCATGCTTTGTGGGGAAGGACATTGTTTGCCTCTAACAGCTAGCTAGCTTTTCTCACCAGCACTATCCCAGAGCTTAGGAAAGTGTGTCTGTCTTGTGCGGCAGAGGCAGGTGCGCGAAACAACTTTCCCTGCATCGTAGCTTATCTCTGTGACATATGAAATACGGGTGATTGTGCAATCAATGTGTAATATTTCAGAAAAAAAATGTATAAACGTGTTGAATTATTATGTGATGCACAGTCATATTCAGGTCCTGATTGGTCAACAAATGTATTTGATTTGTCAAATAGTGTTATTTGACTTGCATCAACTTCAACTAACATGACCTTGGTCTTATCTAGCTCATTCTAGGAGCGTAGCCAATCGTTCTGTGTTTTACCTTGGTGACACGTGTCCACACGGTTTTGGGTTCCTGCTCTGTCTTTTGCCATAGGCCCTGGTTTCGTTATTTTGTCTGGCGATCTGATTTGTAGGAGAATTTATTTGACTAATGAAGTGTCATTTTGTTTACCATGTGGCATCATAAATCTTGTCTTTATGGTGAGTGTCTGAAATAGATGCTGTACTTCTCCTTTCCCTCAAACGTGCACTAACCCAAACACACTCCACATACATGTCACACGTGCACTAATGCAAACACACTCCACATACGTGTCACACGTTCACTATGCAAACACACTCCACATACATGTCACGTGCATTAACGCAAACACACTCCACATACATGTCACGTGCATTAACGCAAACACACTCCACATACGTGTCGCATGTGCATTAACGCAAACACACTCCACATACATGTCACGTGCATTAACGCAAACACACTCCACATACGTGTCACACGTTAACTAATCAAACACACTCCACATACATGTCACGTGCATTAACGCAAACACACTCCACATACATGTCACGTGCATTAACGCAAACACACTCCACATACATGTCATGTGCATTAGCGCAAACACGCTCCACATATGTGTCACATGTGCATTAACGCAAACATACTCCACATGTGTCACATGTGCATTAACGCAAACACACTCCACATGTGTCACATGTGCATTAACGCAAACACACTCCAAATATGTGCAGTAATAACATATGTACACTCAACAATGTTTGCTGGATTTTGAAACTGACTGCCAAGTTTTTGACTCCCCCTAGAAAAACACAATTAGTTGAATTACGGAGGGAGGGAGAAACTGTCATTCACAGATGGTGGGAGCGATGAGGATGTATGGATTTGACATTGCCCCACCCCTTCTCCCTGCTAAGTAGACCATGCACGGTGTGTGCAAAGATAATTTAACCAACCCAGCTAAATCCACCCCCTTACCTATACCCCAACTAAGTCTCAAAGGTAGTCTATTGAGACATGTCTATTTCTCTGTGTTGTAATAATATGGAATGAATCCTAGGCACCCCTGGTTCTCATGATTGTGTACAGCGACAGTGAGATACCTTGCCACTACCATAGAGATCCTTTTAAATTATTATTCACATTTCAAATTGTATGGCCACTACATTGAATCCGCTTGATCAAAATCGCTCGTCTTTTTCCCCTCCCATAGTTAATTTACAAAAATATTGTTTTTTTTATTATTTCACATTTCCATATGACATTAGCCAACCCTTTCCACACACTGCCGACACATTGGGGGGAGGCACATAGTGCCCCACACCTAAACACTAACTCTCAGTTTACCATTGACTTGGTACACTAACTCATACTTCCTGTTTTTCTTTTTCACTTTCCCTTTTTAGAACTGTCGAGTGTTGTTGGTTCGAGGTGTATTGTCCTTGGTGCAGGGTGGTGTAGTTAGTGAAGGTCTGACAGGGTGAAACAAGAGGATAATAAGGTGGCTGTGGGTGCTGTGGTCGGTCGCGGTTACATTGGGCACTAATGATCCCCATTAGGCTTGTGGCATGCCTAGACAGAGCCAAGCAAGCTGACGGCTCCTGTGTCAGATACAGCTAATCAGGAACTCTGGGTGGCTCTCTTCTGAATTTCCCACAGGCGCAGGAGCTGTCGGTCCGCCCAGTGGCTGCTGCCTCCGCTGCCTCCGCTTTAGTGGTGCTGCCTTTATGCCGAAAGTACAGATACAGTTAGCAATTAGTAACTGGGTAACTTTTAGACGGAGGAGTATATGTGCCAGACAGAGGAGGGTGGAATGAGCGAGGGATTTTGGAGGTGAAGACATTTTATGGAGGGACTGAAGGTAGATGAGGAGAGAGAGCGTAGACTTGTGAAGTAGGTAAGAGAGAAAAGTGGGGAGAAGTACAGATGGGAAGGAGGAAAGCTGATGAAGACAATGGCTAGGTTTCAACATACCCGTTCATCATGCTCGCCTGTGGCATGATGCTTCTTATGCTCTTTGATAAACACATCAACAAGGCACCATGACAAATGGAAGGGCAGAGGGAAAAAACTACTTTTACAAACATGTTCAGAGCTGAAACGTCTCTGTAGGCAGCTGGCAACAGACATGTTCAGAGCTGAAACATCTCTGTAGGCAGCAGGCAGCTGTAGAGATTGGGTGGGTGGGATGGCGTTGTTGCATCTCACTCCCTGAAAGAATGCTAAAGTGTTCCCTCGTTAACTCTGAAGCAAAGACTCCCTCTTCGGCTAATGACCTTGCGTAGGAGTGGGCGTTTGAGCAGACGCCCATGTTGGGTAGTTAATTGGTCCGTTGAACCCTTAACTTTCCTTTTCTGCAGAACGAAATCCTGTTATTAGTTTGACATGGTGATGACACAGGCCCACCGTTCCCGGGACAATGCCCTCCATAGTCACTTACAGGCCCACCATTCCCAGGACAATGCCCTCCATAGTCACTAACAGGCCCACCATTCCCAGGACAATGCCCTCCATAGTCACTAACAGGCCCACCGTTCCCAGGACAATGCCCTCCATAGTCACTAACAGGCCCACCATTCCCAGGACAATGCCCTCCATAGTCACTAACAGGCCCACCATTCCCAGGACAATGCCCTCCATAGTCACTAACAGGCCCACCATTCCCAGGACAATGCCATCCATAAAGGATAGCAGACAGTGCCCATCTTCTCATCTTGACAGATTTGAGATTGCTCACAGGGCAAGCTGTAGAGAGGTTAGTAGAGAATTAGGGAAAGAAGAGAGATGCTCACAGGGCAAGCTGTAGAGAGGTTAGTAGAGAATTAGGGACAGAAGAGAGATTGCTCACAGGGCAAGCTGTAGAGAGGTTAGTAGAGAATTAGGGACAGAAGAGAGATTGCTCACAGGGCAAGCTGTAGAGAGGTTAGTAGAGAATTAGGGACAGAAGAGAGATTGCTCACAGGGCAAGCTGTAGAGAGGTTAGTAGAGAATTAGGGACAGAAGAGAGGTTGCTCACAAGGCAAGCTGTAGAGAGGTTAGTAGAGAATTAGGGACAGAAGAGAGAGTGCTCACAAGGCAAGCTGTAGGGAGGTTACTAGAATGAGGGAAGTGGGGAAAAGAAAGAGTAGGGCATGTCAGAAAGCTGGTTATTTAAAGAGGGTCCACCATCTTGTCCATCTGTTGATGTCACTACTAGAAATTACATGCATCTCAGTCATATGTTGATGGCACTACAACAAACTATTTCAATCTCAGTCATCCTTTGATATCACTACTAGAAACAATATGGTTCTCAGTCATCCTTTGATGTCACTACTAGAAACAATATGGTTCTCAGTCATTTGCTAATTAGTTTCTTAATTGTCACCTACTTGTCCAACCAGAACCAATACTTTGGTATCGCCTACAGGGGAGTGTGTGTGTGTGTGTGTGTGCGTGTGTGTGTGTGTGTGTGTGTGTGTGTGTGTGTGTGTGTGTGTGTGTGTGTGTGTGTGTGTGTGTGTGTGTGTGTGTGAGTGAGAGAGAACAGGATCTCTTTCCATATTGAGTTATTCTACAGTGTGAGGCATTGTCACTAGGGTTTAATTATTTCACACAAAGAGAGAAGCAACAACTCATGCTATATGGTCTGTCAGTCTAACACAGCCACCTCATGCTATATGGGCTGTCAGTCTAACACAGTCACCTCATGCTATATGGGCTGTCAGTATAACACAGCCACCTCATGCTATATGGGCTGTCAGTCTAACACAGTCACCTCATGCTATATGGGCTGTCAGTATAACACAGCCACCTCATGCTATATGGGCTGTCAGTCTAACACAGCCACTTCATGCTATATGGGCTGTCAGTATAACACAGCCACCTCATGCTATATGGGCTGTCAGTCTAACACAGTCACCTCATGCTATATGGGCTGTCAGTCTAACACAGCCACCTCATGCTATATGGGCTGTCAGTCTAACACAGCCACCTCATGCTATATGGGCTGTCAGTATAACACAGCCACCTCATGCTATATGGGCTGTCAGTCTAACACAGCCACCTCATGCTATATGGGCTGTCAGTCTAACACAGCCACCTCATGCTATATGGGCTGTCAGTCTAACACAGCCACCTCATGCTATATGGGCTGTCAGTCTAACACAGCCATCTCATGCTATATGGGCTGTCAGTATAACACATCCATCTGACATGAGAGACTTACTATAAGATTATTTAGCAAAGGAAATATCCATAGGCTAACTCTTTTGCCACCAAACCTCATGATGAGTTAAAATCCTCACAGCATAAAAGTATTTATCCAACATTTTAGATATTTAAAATCTAAACAGATGTAAATAAAAGTTATTTTTAGTATAATACCTTTATAATATGCATGCACATAGCCACTATACCATCACAGTGAAAGTATCAAGCATAGTGAATTTGCTGTTGTGGTCCATTGTGAAATTGACTTTGATTACAGTGGGTTATTACATTTCATTGTGATGCCAGTTACCTTCCCCAGTACATTAAACTAATGCATTCTCAACTTTTCAGGCAGAGAGGTATTACCACTGATCGCAATCTCCTCACTTCCATACAGAGTTATTGTTTTTATTATCAATTACAGACATAGTGAGTTAGTTAAAATGGTGGGCCATTTAAAGAATTCATGATTCCAAATAGTGGGAGACAACGGTATACTGTCATCTGTTTCCCTTCTTTCGGTCCAGTAAGCAACATGTGCACACATTTTCCAAGCATTTGCTTATGATTGACTTTAAATAAATGTGCCTTCATAGTTTCATAGGTAAAAGGTAAAAGCAAGGCATATCCTATGCATCCTATTCTTTATCTATGCTTCATGAAATGTCTTGGCCCCAAAAACCTTTTGCAAGTGAAGGTTCAATGAAAACAAAAAATATTTTCACAGCACTTCCTTTGCCCCGTGGTGTGACCAGTGGTAAGCTCAGGACCATGTAGGTTTTAGTCAGCTCTCCAGACCTCTATGACACACCACTGCTAAGGTCAGCAGTCACAGGCCAGACAGCTGATCACATCGAGAGAGAAAAAAAAAGAGAGAGAGAAAGAGAGAGAGAAAGAGAGCTTTGTATTGTACCTTCTCCTCCCATCAGCTTTGTATTGTGCCTTCTCCTCCCATCAGCTTTGTATTGTACCTTCTCTTCCCATCAGCTTTGTATTGTGCCTTCTCCTCCCATCAGCTTTTTTATTGTGCCTTCTCCTCCCATCAGCTTTGTATTGTGCCTTCTCCTCCCATCAGCTTTGTATTGTGCCTTCTCCTCCCATCAGCTTTGTATTGTGCCTTCTCCTCCCATCAGCTTTGTATTGTGCCTTCTCCTCCCATCAGCTTTGTATTGTGCCTTCTCCTCCCATCAGCTTTGTATTGTGCCTTCTCCTCCCATCAGCAATTCACTGCACCTTCTGTACATGAATGGTTCTTGCTTATGCTTGGCTGCATTTACACAGAGAGAGAGAGAGAGCATGACAGTGGGGTTAAATAGACATCTTATTAGCACCTGCTCACTGTCAGGGTGATGGTGGCCAAACAGAGTGCTGGCTTACTGTCAAGAACTAACAAGCTGAACTAGCTTGTTAGTCTAGCAGCCTAAGGTAAAGGTAGAGGAAGCTGAACTACATGTCTAGCAGCCTAAGGTAAAGGTAGAGGAAGCTGAACTACATGTCTAGCAGCCTAGGGTAAAGGTAGAGGAAGCTGAACTACATGTCTAGCAGCCTAGGGTAAAGGTAGAGGAAGCTGAACTACATGTCTAGCAGCCTAGGGTAAAGGTAGAGGAAGCTGAACTACATGTCCAGCAGTCTAAGGTAAAAACAGAGGAAGCTGAACTACATGTCCAGCAGCCTAAGGTAAAGGTAGAGGAAGCTGAACTACATGTCTAGCAGCCTAAGGTAAAGGTAGAGGAAGCTGAACTACATGTATAGCAGCCTAGGGTAAAGGTAGAGGAAGCTGAACTACATGTCTAATAGTCTAAGGTAAAGGTAGAGGAAGCTGAACTACATGTCTAGCAGTCTAAGGTAAAGGTAGAGGAAGCTGAACTACATGTGTAGCAGTCTAAGGTAAAGGTAGAGGAAGCTGAACTACATGTCTTGCAGCCTAAGGTAAAGGTAGAGGAAGCTGAACTACATGTCTAGCAGCCTAAGGCAAAGGTAGAGGATGCTGAACTACATGTCTAGCAGCCTAGGGTAAAGGTAGAGGAAGCTGAACTACATGTCTAGCAGCCTAGGGTAAAGGTAGAGGAAGCTGAACTACATGTCTAGCAGTCTAAGGTAAAGGTAGAGGAAGCTGAACTACATGTCTTGCAGTCTAAGGTAAAGGTAGAGGAAGCTGAACTACATGTCTTGCAGCCTAGGGTAAAGGTAGAGGAAGCTGAACTACATGTCTAGCAGCCTAGGGTAAAGGTAGAGGAAGCTGAACTACATGTCTAGCAGCCTAGGGTAAAGGTAGAGGAAGCTGAACTACATGTCTAGCAGTCTAAGGTAAAGGTAGAGGAAGCTGAACTACATGTCTTGCAGTCTAAGGTAAAGGTAGAGGAAGCTGAACTACATGTCTAGCTGCCTAAGGTGAGGGTAGAGGAAGCGAACTACATGTCTAGCAGCCTAGGGTAAAGGTAGAGGAAGCTGAACTACATGTCTAGCTGCCTAAGGTGAGGGTAGAGGAAGCTGAACTACATGTCTAGCAGCCTAGGGTAAAGGTAGAGGAAGCTGAACTACATGTATAGCAGCCTAGGGTAAAGGTAGAGGAAGCTGAACTACATGTCTAGCAGCCTAGGGTAAAGGTAGAGGAAGCTGAACTACATGTCTAGCAGCCTAGGGTAAAGGTAGAGGAAGCTGAACTACATGTCTAGCAGCCTAGGGTAAAGGTAGAGGAAGCTGAACTACATGTCTAGCAGCCTAGGGTAAAGGTAGAGGAAGCTGAACTACATGTCTAGCTGCCTAAGGTGAGGGTAGAGGAAGCTGAACTACATGTCTAGCAGCCTAGGGTAAAGGTAGAGGAAGCTGAACTACATGTATAGCAGCCTAGGGTAAAGGTAGAGGAAGCTGAACTACATGTCTAATAGTCTAAGGTAAAAGTAGAGGAAGCTGAACTACATGTCTAGCAGCCTAGGGTAAAGGTAGTGAAAGGATGACATAAGGTAAGCACATGAGCAAGGAGTGAGAGATGGAGTTGTTTATTCTGAGAAGAATGGTTGCTATTGGTTATGATGATGAGGACATTTGACTTATGGCAAGGTTCCCCAACTGGTGATTTGATTGGCCCAGTTTTCTTAGACATTTGCGGGGGGGGGGGGGGTAAAAACACCAGCAAATCAGCTCCAAGCGATTTTAATTTGTGAAATCTGTTCCAAAGTATTCCCACGCACAACAAAGATATATTCACAGGTATGTGATTGTATACCAATATATGCAAGGTGTTGCGTGTGCTCCCTCCCCAGCCTCTAAGTCAGCAGGCTGCTCATTATGGCGCACACCTGTCACCATTGTTACGTGCACCTGCGCGTAGTCAGACTCACCTGGACTCCATCACCTCCTTGATTACCTGCCCTATATATATCCCTCCCTTTGGTTCCTTCCCCAGGCGTCATTGTTTCTGTTTCTTGTCTGTGCGTTGTTCGAGGGTCTTGGTTTGTATTAAGTTTCTGTTTATTTTTATTAAAACACTCACTCCCTGAACTTGCTTTCCGACTCTCAGCGCACATCGTTACACAAGGTTTGAAATTATTATCATTTAGTCAAATATTATATTTGTTTTGGATTCTTGAGGTCAATTTGCAGTCTACAAATAACTTGTAATTATGTTCCGGCGAGCTGACCATCCGCCCAAGAAACAATCGACCCGCTGATGAATCTAGTTAATGATCCCTGATGGATGGTGTGTGTGTATGAGGACAATATTCCTTTATCCACACTCAGTCTTGGTGGGTGTTAATTGAGATAGTTTACAAGCTTTAGGTAGACTTTGATGCTGTGGAAAATGCTTGATTGGAAATAATTTCATGTGCAGTGAAGCTGTTGATCAATCCACTATGACATTCACACGGTCACCCCATATTTCCTTTGTGCTCACTGTTGGTAGGTCACTCAATCGTGCCTGTCATTCATTCTAGGTAGTTTTGGTGCCTTCTAGCTAAATGTCAGATGTCATGCTGATTGTGACATCAAATAAAGGCTGCATTGTGTTGAACAAATGACTGTTTATTTCTCTTTGTCTTTACTTTGATTGCTTTGGTTACCTTTTGTTGATGCAGAAATATAATGTAGCTATTTAAATTGATTTGAGTGCTTCACAAGCACACGTTTTTGAAAAAAGCATGGCTCTTGCAAAACATTTGTAAAGTTTACTGTGTCATACATTAACTGATTTTGATGCATGATGCACTCAGACTATTTCTTCAAACATATGTTGCATTTAAGAAAGAACATGCTTTGAGATCTGTCAGATGAAGAGGAGAAGCAGAATGCTTTATAGATGAAGCTTTGACTTTATCCCTAATGATATTTTAAAGGACAAACAGAAAGTAGAGCTGAGTGAAAGCAGAAATTGACAGATGCTCATGATATCCTAGATGTATAGCTTTTGTATCTAATCAGTGCTCAGTTTAACAAAAATCAAAGCGAGAAGACTGACATTTAATTTTCCATTGTTTCGCTCCCTGGATTCCATTGCCCTCTAATTGTATCAGAGTCATTATCTTAACAGTGAATCCTGAGCGATAAATAAAGTTGCCTAATTCTCCTTGATCTTTAGGCCATATTCTCATTTAACACCCACTAGAAGTGCACTGTGCTTGAGGCCTATCCTTTCACCTCTAATGGTGTAAAGTTGAATAAAGTTCCAGGACATGCAGTATGTGTTGTATATGATTTAACACAAATCAATCAATCAAATTGTGTAGATTGTGTAAAAGAGCATTTTCCGATACACATTGGGTACAGCTTCCCCAACCTAAACTTCCAAAGATTAGTAATGACAATGACAAAAGAAAAACTCCCATGATAGGAAGAAACCTTGAGAGGATGGAACCATGAACCATGTGGTTAAGATAAGATCATCTTGGCCAGACAAGACTACAGTACCACAGGAGGTTGGTGGCACCTTAACTGGGGAGGACGGCTCGTGGTAATGGCTGGAGCAGAATAAGTAGAATGGTATCAAACACACGGTTTCAATGTGTTTGATGCCATTCCATTTGCTCCGTTCCAATCATTTATTAAACTTCTATAGCGCCTTTAATTAAAGAGAGAATTTCAAAGTGCTTCAAAAGCAAAAAACAAAAGCAATACATCACGAGCAACCTAGCTATAGCTAGCTAGGTCAACTAATAGAGGCCAAGTCTTTGAGTGCATGCATTCGCCAAGGATGGAGAGGGACAGGTTATGGCTTGATCAGAAGAAGGTGGTCAGGGAGATGGTTGATGAAGAGTCTGGTGCTGATCGTGTGGATGGCTCCTCTGGGAACAAGGCGTGTAGCCACTGGACTTCTCCTCCTACACAATGTGTGGCACCCACAGCAGCTCTGGGTGCCAGAAATCTCACCACACACAGTTCAGAGAATTAACATTAGTCAGTCATCCTCACAACAAGCCCTCTGCCTCAGCACTAAATTCCTGGAATTTATCTCCAGTTCTGCTCAAGCTTAAAGTGGAACTGACAGAGTTTTAACTTCTTTGCAGATATGAAACAAAAAGATAATCATAACATCAGTCAAAAGTACAACATTCCCAGTTTATGCTACAAAACCAACTTTATAATAGGTTCTATGGACTCAAAATTCTATGACGTAGAGTGAGGCATTCTTGGCATAATGGATGGATGCAGTTCAATGCATGATTAATTGTTTAAAGTCTAAACTGTTGTGTTTTTAAGTTTTTGTACTGTAGCTAGGTATAATATATAAAAAAGCTGAAGAAAAATATATATACTGTAGAGTTCCTCTGTCCAGTGTCTGTGTTATTTTGCCCATCTTAATCTGTTCTTTTTATTGGTCAGTCTGAGATATGGCTTTTTCTTTGCAACTCCGCCTAGAAGGCCAGCATCCCGGAGTCGTCTCTTCACTGTTGATGTTGAGACTGGTGCTTTGCGGGCACTATTTAATGAAGCTGCCGGTTGAGGACTTGTGTCTGTTTCTCAAACTAGACACTCTAATGTACTTGTCCTCTTGCTTAGTTGTGCACAGGGGCCTCCCACTTCTCTTTCTATTCTGGTTAGAGCCAGTTTGCGCTGTTCTGTGAAGGGAGTAGTACACAGCGTTGTATGAGATCTTCAGTTTCTTGGCAATTTCTCACATGGAAAATCCTTCATTTCTCAGATCAATAACAGACTGATGAGTTTCAGAAGAAAGTACAATTTTTTCTGGCTATTCTGATCCTGTAATCAAACCCACAAATGCTGATGCTCCAGATACTCAACTAGCCTTAAGAAGGTCAGTTTTATTGCTTCTTAAATTGGGACAACAGTTTTCAGCTATGCTAACATAATTGCAACAGGGTTTTCTAATGATCAGTTAGCCTTTTAAAATGATAACCTTGGATTAGCGAACACAACGTGTCATTGGAACACAGGAGTGATGGCTGTTGATAATGGGCCTTTGTACTCCCATATTCCATAAAAAATCTGACGTTTCATTTACAATGTCTCCACTGTATTTCTGATCAATTGATGTTATTTTAATGGACAAAACATTTGCTGACCAGGAGAATCCAGGTAAAAGCTATGATCCCTTATTGAAATCCACTTCAAATCAGTGCAGATGAAGGGGAGGAGACAGTTTCAAGAAGGATTTTTAAGTCTTGAGACAACTGAGACATGGATTATGTATGTGTACTGTACCTGCCATTCAGAGGGTGAATGGGCAAGACAAAAAATATTTAAGTACCTTTGGTAGTAGGTGTGGTGGTAGGTGTTTGAGTGTTTCAAGAATTGCAACGCTGATGGATTTTTCATGCTCAACAGTCTCCAGTGTGTATCAAGAATGGTCCACCACCCAAAGGACATCCAGCCAACTTGACACATCTGTTGGAAGAATTGAAGTCAACATGGACCAGCATCACTGTGGAATACTTTTGACACCTTGTAAATCCATGCCCTGACAAATTGAGTCTGTTCTGAGGGCAAAAGGGGGTAGGGGGTGCAACTCCACATTAGGAAGGTGTTCTTAATGTTTTGTATACTCAGTGTAGATAATTCACCAATACATTTCTTGGTAGTCCAACAAATATTGCTATCAGGTTGCAAATCACAGCTGGTCTGGTACATTGTTTGCTGCCTCCAGTCATTCGGGATGCACTATTTCAGTTTCAATGGCTCAATATTTTGGACAAAAACGAACAAATGTAACTAAGGCTGGGATTGTCAATAAAATCAAACTAGGAAGGGCAATGACCACAAGTCAGTTATAACGTGGCTAATAGGCTATCTATATATGTAACTATGTATACAGTAAGCTAAAAACGTGGAGCCTAATGTTAGCTGGCTAGCTGCTGGGAGGATGTCAGCAAATCAAATCAAATGTTATTTGTCACATGCGCTGAATACCATGCAATACTTACTTACAAGCCCTTAACCAGCAATGCAGCTCAAGAAATAGAGTTAAGAAAATATTTACTAAATAAACTAAAGTAAAACAAATAATAATGAAAACGTAATACATGAAAGGTACATAACAACAATGATGCTGTATACAGGGGGTACCGGTACCGAGTCAATGTGTGCAGGTACAGGTTAGTCGAGGTAATTTGTAAAGTGAAATTTGCCAGCTAGCTAAACAGCTAGCCAAGCCCCAAAAGGTTTACTTACCAGACAATCTGCAAATCTGTGGCTAAAAACCACCAGATGTATCCAACAAAAACTCAATGTTATCAAAAACAAAACTGCTGATTCCAAAAATAACAACATATGTACAAATGTACAGGAGCTATGTGCTTAGGCCGCTACTAGGGCACAAAGGCAACTATAGAACTCATGCCTCAGATTGATGCGATTCAGACGTTACAGTTTCCCATTAGATTGCAACTTATATAACATAAGGCGCCATCTTACTCCTACCGTCTTGTAGGCAGAAACTCAAACAGGATGTACCAGTGACGAGAACCATTCAATGCTGGTCTGACCAATTGGAAGCTATGCTTCAAGATTGTTTTGACCACGCAGACTGGAATATGTTCTAGTCAGCCTCAGAGAACAACATCAACCTATACGCTGACTCGGTGAGTGAGTTTATAAAGAAGAGCAATGGAGATGTTGTACCCACTTTGACTATTAAAACCTACACTAACCAGAAACCGTAGATGTATGGTGGCATCCGGGCAAAACTGAAAGCGCGATCCACCGCATTTAAATTTGGAAATAGGTCCAGGAATATGGCTGAATATAAACAGTGTAGCAATCAAACAAGCGAAATGCCGGTACAGGGACGAGGTGGAGTCGCAATTCAACAGCTCAGACACGAGGTGTATGTGGCAGGGTCTACAGGAAATCACGGACTACAAAAAGAAAACCAGCCACGTCACGGACAACAACGTCATGCTTCCAGACAAACCAAACACCTTCTTTGCCTGCTTTGAGGATAATACAGTGCCACAGTTGTGGCCCGCTAACAAGGACTGCGCCTCCTCTCCTTCTCCGTGGCCAACGTGATTAAAACATTTAAACGTGTTAACCCTCGCATGGCTGCTGGCCCAGGCGGCATCCCTAGCCGCGTCCTCAGAGCATGAGCAGACCAGCTGGCTGGAGTGTTTACGGACATATTCAATCACACCCTTTCCCAGTCTGTTGTCTCCACATGCTTCAAGATGGCCACCGTTGTTCCTGTACCCAAGAAGGCAAAGATAACTGAAATAAATGACTATCTCCACATAGCACTCACTTCTGTCATCATGAAGTGCTTTGATAGACTAGTCAAGGATCATATCACCTCCACCTTACCGGTCAACCTAGATCCACTTCAGTTTACATACCATCCCAACAGGTCCACAGACGACACAATCGCCATAACACTGCACACTGCCCTATCCCATCTGGACAAAAGGTATACCTATGTAAGAATGCTGTTGATTGACTACAGCTCAGCATTCAACACCATAGTACCCTCCAAGCTCATCATCAAGCTGGAGGCCCTCGGTCTCAACCACGCCCTGTGCAATTGGGTCCTGGACTTTCTGACGGGCCACCCCCAGGTGATGAAGGTAGGAAACAACATCTCCACTTGCTGAGCCTCAACACTGGGGCCCCACAAGGGTGCATGCTCATTCCCCTCCTGTACTCCCCATTCACCCACGACTGCGTGGCCATGCACGCCTCTAACTCAATCATCAAGTTTACAGAAGACTCAAGTTTGCAGACGACTTAATCAAGCTGGCTTGATTAAACAACAACGACGAGACAGCCTACAGGGAGGAGGTGAGGGCACTCGGAGTCAGGAAAATAACCTCTTACTCAACGTCAACATAACAAAGGAGAAGATCGTGGACTTCAGGAAACAGCAGAGGGAGCACCCCACTATTCACATCGAAGGGACAGCAGTGGAGAAGGTGGAAAGTTTTAAGTTCCTCAGCGTTCACATCACTAACAAACTGAACTGTTCCACCGACGCAGACAGTGTGGTGAAGAATGCGCAACAGCGCCTCTTCAACCTCAGGAGGCTGAAGAAATTTGGCTTGTCACACAAAACCCTGACAAACTTTTACAGAGAGCATCCTGTCAGGCTGTATCACAGCCTGGTACGGAAACTGCACCGCCCTAAACCGCAAGGATCTCCAGAGGGTGGTGCTGTCTGCACAACGAATCACCGGGGGAAAACTTCCTGCCTTCCATGACACCCACAGCACCCGAAGATCATCAAGGACAACAACCACCTGAGCCACTGCCTGTTCACACCACTACCATCCAGAAGACGTGGTCAGCACAGGTGAATAAAAGCTGGGACAGAGCGACTGAAAAACAGCTTCTATCTCAAGGCCATCAGACTCCTAAACAGTAATCACTAACTCAGAGAGGCTGCTGCCTAGATTGAGACCCAATCACTGGCAATTTTAATAAATGGATCACTAGTCACTTTAAACAATGCCACTTAAAAAATGCCACTTTAATAATGTTTACAAATCTTAAATTACTCATATCACAAGTAGATACTGTATTTTATACCATCTATTGCACTTTGCCTATGCTGCTCGGCCATCGCTCATACATATATGTTCATATTCTCATTCACCCCTTTAGATTTGTGTGTATTAGGTAGTTGTTGGGGAATTGTCAGATTACTTGTTAGATATTACTGCACTGTCGGAACTAGAAGCACAAGCATTTCGCTACACATCTGCTAACCATGTGTATGTGACCAATAACATTGATTTGATTTGAAGGCACCGTTATAGGTAGCACATTCACTTCGCTTGAAGAAAATGTACTGAAGGAGTTAAATGGGCCTTCACCCTCCATCCTTATTTAGTCTTAACATCACTTGACAATGGTAAGCTCCCTTTGAAATGAGACCTTTTTTAAAACAAAGTACCTTTTTTATTTGACGCAGTTGACACCCATTCTCAGGTGTTCTACTTTTACTTCTGATAGACACATTCTCTCAAATCCTCCCTGTTGCGAACATCATTATTATTAGATCAGGGACCCTTATTCCACATGGGGACTATGGAGTTCTGACTAACATTTCTTAGGGGAGAGAGGAATCAAAGCTTAAGGATGAGCACTTAGCCTGGAAATGTTCTACCAAGAACATCTCAAAATAACAAATCGAAAGGAAGAGCAAACCATCCAAAACAAAGCTCATTTTGCCCAGGCTTTGAGGATTACGTCAAACCGTTGGCACCGGCTATGATCTACATCAGCGAACTAATTATAATGACAATGGTAGTGTTGGGAATCGAAAGTCAGGACATTTTCTTAGAACCTGTATAAAAGTCAAACTATTTGTACTCATATGCAGTTTACAGTTTTATACAGTATGCTCTGTAGTCAGCCTTTTGGGTGTGTCATCTCATGCTTTTTACTGGATTGTTTTCTTAGAATCTGTCACTCTTCCTGTCCCTAGTTCTAGACATACTGTGTGGGAGGTTTGGTATGACACAGTCTATGAAATCAAGCATCATCCACAACTGCATAACAATCATAACTTCATTCGTAGAGATAAGAAAACAACAAAAACAAACTAACCACAAAACGAGAATAAATATTATGAGTCTGACATGGGCATTTGCTGTCACTGACATTGAGTTTTTACAGGGTTGACGAAAATGTGAAATCATGACAGATGAATTAGCACGCTGACATAAAGCTGTGTGAAAGATGAGTGTTTTCTGTCTCCCGGAATGGTGGATGAGTGCAATCAATTATGTCTATAGTATGTGTCTGAGCGAAGGGATTGCCTATCATACAACACTTCTCCCCACGTCAAATTCACATGAGATGAGACAGCTAACCTTCCCATCACACATGAAATAACATTTTATTTGTCACATTCTTCGTAAACAACAGGTGCAGACTTAGGCCTAGATTCAATCAGATCAAGTGTTAACCGGTGATAGCAGACAGCCACACAGCTGATGTTTTGACGGTGTCGGAGGTGTAACTGTGTTGGAGCCGTCAAATCGGTGAGCAGCTCTTGCGATCATTGTCACGGAATGTTGCAATCATTTTCACAAAGCCACACCTGCCCAACTCATGTTTGAAGTTCAGAGCAAGACAGTGTAGGCGAAATATACATAATAAAACGTCATTAAACAAAATAATGAGAATTTCTATCATCCTAACAGAGTTTTAGATTGCATCTCACATTACAGTGTTCCAACCTGTGAACAAGGCCGCATGGGATTTCTGTTAGTGTGACTCCATGGCTATGCCCGCTTTAGGTATGATGCCACTAGTGGATTTGACAGCTCTAACACCTCCAACACCGCCGAAACAACCACTATGCAGATGATCTGCAAAAGCGGATCTGATTGAATAAAGCCCTGACAGTGAAATGCTTATGGGTCTTTTTCCAAAATGAAGAGTTAAAGATGAAAAAAATATAGATAAATAGTGACATAGTGAATAATGAATAACAATAACGAGTAAAAATAACCTGGCTATATACAGGGAGTACCAGCACTGAGTCGATGTGCAGGGGTACGAGGTAATTGAGGCAGATACTTTACCCCCTACCTGTATATACAAAATGTGACTAGGGAACAGGATAGATAATAGACAGTAGCAGCAGCTTATCTGGTGAATGTGTGTGTGTGGTGTCGGTATGCATGTGAGCGCGTGTTACATTATGTGTATGTGGGCGATTGTAGTGTGTGTGTGTATTGTGGTAGAAGTACGTGTGAGTGTGTTGGTATAGTCCAGTGTGTGCTCATAGAGTCACTGCAGGAGAGTTAGCGCAAGAAGTGTATGTGTGTGTTGTGGCGTGTATGTGTGTGTGTGTGTTTTGCATACACATCATGCATTTGCTTTGTACATGGTGCTGCTGCGCTCTCTCAACATGGACCCAGGGGTAGACGTAATATAATAAATTAAAATATGCAATGATAATAATATTAGGATATGTTACGTTTGGTATGGTAAAGTTGAAGTCGGACATTTCTCCAAAAGTACGATCTTTGTCCACATGTGCAGTTGCACACCATAGTCTGGCCTTTTTATGGCGGTTTTTGAGCCGTGGCTTCTTCCTTGATGAGCGGCTCTTCAGGTTATGTCGATATAGGACTCGTTTACTGTGGATATAGATACTTCTGTACCTATTTTCTCCAGCATCTTCACAAGGTCCTTTGCTGTTGTTCTGGGATTGATTTGTACTTTTCGCTGCAAAGCACGTTCATCTCTAGGAGACAGAAAGCGTCTCCTTCCTGAGCGGTATGATGGCTGTGTGGTGTTTATACTTGGGTACTATTGTTTGTACAGATGAGCGTGGTACCTTCAGGAGTTTGGAAATTGCTCCCAAGGATGAAACAGACTTGAGGAGGTCTACAATTTTTTTTCTGAGGTCTTGGCTGATTTCTTTTGATTTTCCTATGATGTCAAGCAAAGAGGCACTGAGTTTGAAAGTAGGCATTGAAATACATGTTGGACACCATATGTGAATTGATTGCCCCCTATCTATTTTCAGAGTTCGTTCTGTTAGGTGAGCTAAACTGGGATATGCTTAACACCCCAGCAGTCCTACAATCTAAGCTAGATGCCCTCAATCTCACACAAATTATCAAGGAAAACACCAGGTACAACCCCAAATCTGTAAACATGGGCACCCTCATCGATATTATCCTGACCAACTTGCCCTCCAAATACACCTCTGCTGTTTTCAATCAGGATCTCAGTGATCAGTGCCTCATTGCCTGCATGCGCTATTGGTCTGCGGTCAAACGACCACCCCGCATCACCGTCAAACGCTCTCTTAAACACTTCTGCGAGCAGGACTTTCTAATCGACCTGCCCCGGGTATCCAGGAAGGATATTCACCTTATCCCGTCAGTCGAGGATGCCTGGTCGTTCTTTAAAAGTAATATCCTCACCATTTTAAATATGCATGCCCCTTTCAAAAAATTTAGAACTAAGAACAGATATAGCCCTTAGTTCACTCCATACCTGACTGCCCTTGACCAGCACAAAAACATCCTGTGACAGACTGCAATAGCAATGAATAGTCCCTGCAATATGCAACTGTTCAGGGAAGTCAGGAACCAATACACGCAGTCAGTCAGGAAAGCAGAAAAACAGAAAAAGCTAGCCGTTGTTGCAACCTCTATTACCAGTCTGTTCAACCTCTCTGACCTCTTATCATCTGAGATCCCTAAGGATTGGAAAGCTGCCGAGGTCATTCCCCTCTTCAAAGGGGGAGACACTCTAAACCCAAACTGTTATAGACCTATATCCATCCTGCCCTGACTTTCTAAAGTCTTCGGAAGCCAAGTTAATAAACAGATCACTGACCATTTAGAATCCCACCGTACCTTCTCCACTGTGCAATCCGGTTTCCGAGCTAGTCATGGGTGCACCTCAGCCACGCTCAATGTACTAAACAATATCATAATCACCATCAATTAAAGACAGTACTGTGCAGCCATCTTCATCGACCTGGCCAAGGCTTTCGACTCTGTAAATCACCGTATTTTTATCTGCAGACTCAACAGCCTTGGTTTCTCAAATGACTGCCTCGCCTGGTTCACCAACTACTTCGCAGATAGAGTTCAGTGTGTCAAATTGGAGGGCCTGTTTTCCGGACCTCTGGCAGTCTCTATGGGGTACCACAGGGTTCAGTTCTCGGGCCGACTCTTTTCTCTGTATATATCAACGATGTCGCTCTTGCTGCGGGTGATTCCCTGATCCACCTCTACGCATACGAAACCATTCGGTATACATCTGGCCCTTCTTTGGACACTGTGTTAACCTCTCTAGGGTATGTGGGACGCTAGCGTCCCATCTGGCCAACATCCAGTGAGGTGGCAGAGTGCCAAATTCAATTACAGAAATGCTCATTATAAAAATTCAGAAAACAAAACATATTTTACATAGGTTTAAAGATGAACTTCTTGTTAAACCAACCCCAGTATCATATTTACAAAATGCTTTTCGGCGAAAGCGTACCTATCCCAGAACATACCAAGCCCAGAACATAGCCCAGTTGACAAACTATTACAAACAGTAACCAGCCAAGCAGAAGCGTTACAAAACTGAGAAATAGAGATAAAATTAATCCCTTACCTTTGATTATCTTCATTTGGTGGCAATCAGAAGACATTAATTTACTCAATAAATATTCCTTTTGTTCTATGAAGTCTCTTTATATCCAAAAACCTCCATTTTGTTAGCGCGTTTTCTTCAGTAATCCACAGGCTCAAACTCAGTCAAAACAATCAGACAAAATATCAAAATTGTATCCGTAAAGTTCATAGAAACATGTCAAACGATGTTTAATTCAATCCTCAGGTCGTTTTTTAGCCTAAATGATCTATACGTTATTGTCAACCGGACAATAACGTTGTCAATATAAAAGGTAAACAAGAAATGCACATGCGACTGAAAAAACTCTGTGTCACGTTAGGGTCCACTCGTTCAGACTGGTCTTACTCCCTCATTTATAAGAATACAAGCCTGAAACGATTTCTAAAGACTGACATCTAGTGGAAGGCATTGCAAATAAAGTCCTAAGTCAATGAATACTGTAATGGCATTGAATAGAATACTACAACCCCCCCAAAAAAACTACTTCCTGAATGGATTTTTCTCAGGTTTTCACCTGCTAAATCAGTTTAGGCATCGAAACCAAACCATATCATGTAAGAATCGCTCATGTTGTATTAAATGTAATATAAACAGTGTGAATAGGTCAGGAGCCAGACAGGTAGAGAAATGATTTAGGCTATATTATTAGCATATTATTTCAATTATTTCAATGCTTTAGCCTACAAATAAATACACTATGAAGCATTAGTGTGATACATTAGGCTGGCAGGGACATTAAGCACTCAGATTTAAACAATATTTCATTGTATTAAATCATTATAGTCAATAAATTGTGCATATAGGCTGTGACTTACATACAATTAAATATAAATTCAACAAAAAATGATTTATTTGAGTCAGACTACACATACAGTGCCTTTGAATAGATTTTTAGAAACACGAGTTTGGCCGGAGTCTGGCTTCAGGCTCATGCGATGGTGCCTGGAGAGAAGCCCAGCAGCCGAGAATACCCTCTCCGCACTTGCAGAGCCACTGGGGATGCTAAAAACCCTTCAGGCCACTCTCGCCAGGCTGGGCAGGGATACAGAGTTTTTTAAATGTAGGTAGGCTACGTTTTTGGGGCAAAACAACACTCCTTCTACACTGTGCTGTTACACTCCCTCTACACTGTGCTGCTACACTCCCTCCACACTGTGCTGCTACACTCCTTCTACACTGTGCTGCTACACTCCCTCTACACTGTGCTGCTTACACTCCTTCTACACTGTGCTGCTACACTCCCTCTGCACTGTGCTGCTACACTCCTTCTACGCTGTGCTGCTACACTCCCTCCGCACTGTGCTGCTACACTCCCTCTACACTGTGCTGTTACACTCCCTCTACACTGTGCTGTTACACTCCCTCTACACTATGCTGTTACACTCCCTCCACACTGTGCTGCTACACTCCTTCTACACTGTGCTGCTACACTCCCTCCACACTGTGCTGCTACACTCCCTCCACACTGTGCTTCTACACTCCTTCCATACTGTGCTGTTGCACTCCTTCCACACTGTGCTGCTACAAACCTTCTACACTGTGCTGCTACACTCCTTCCACACTGTGCTGCTACACTCCCCCTACACTGTGCTGCTACACTCCATCCACACTGTGCTGTTACACTCCCTCCACACTGTGCTTCTACACTCCTTCCACACTGCTGCACTCCTTCTACACTGTGCTGCTACACTTCACCCACACTGTGCTGCTACACTCCCTCCACACTGTGCTTCTACACTCCCTCCACACTGTGCTGCTACACTCCTTCTACACTGTGCTGCTACACTCCCTCTACACTGTGCTGCTACACTCCTTCTACACTGTGCTGCTACACTCCCTCTGCACTGTGCTGCTACACTCCTTCTACGCTGTGCTGCTACACTCCCTCCACACTGTGCTGCAACACTCCCTCTACACTGTGCTGTTACACTCCCTCTACACTGTGCTGTTACACTCCCTCTACACTGTGCTGTTACACTCCCTCTACACTGTGCTGTTACACTCCCTCTACACTATGCTGTTACACTCCCTCTACACTGTGCTGTTACACTCCCTCTACACTGTGCTGCTACACTCCTTCTACGCTGTGCTGCTTCACTCCCTCCACACTGTGCTGCTACACTCCCTCTACACTGTGCTGCTACACTCCCTCTACACTGTGCTGCTACACTCCCTCTACACTGTGCTGCTACACTCCCTCTACACTGTGCTGCTACACTCCCTCCACACTGTGCTGCTACACTCCTTCTACACTGTGCTGCTACACTCCCTCCACACTGTGCTGCTACACTCCCTCTACACTGTGCTGCTACACTCCTTCAACACTGTGCTGCTACACTCCTTCTACACTGTGCTGCTACACTCCTTCTACACTGTGCTGCTACACTCCTTCTACATGGTGCTGCTACACTCCCTCCACACTGTGCTGCTACACTCCCTCCACACTGTGCTTCTACACTCCTTCCATACTGTGCTGTTGCACTCCTTCCACACTGTGCTGCTACAAACCTTCTACACTGTGCTGCTACACTCCTTCCACACTGTGCTGATACACTCCCCCTACACTGTGCTGCTACACTCCCTCCACACTGTGCTGTTACACTCCCTCCACACTGTGCTTCTACACTCCTTCCACACTGCTGCACTCCTTCTACACTGTGCTGCTACACTTCACCCACACTGTGCTGCTACACTCCCTCCACACTGTGCTTCTACACTCCCTCCACACTGTGCTGCTACACTCCCTCCACACTGTGCTGCTACACTCCCTCTACACTCTGCTGTTACACTCCCTCTACACTGTGCTGTTACACTCCCTCTACACTGTGCTGTTACACTCCCTCTACACTATGCTGTTACACTCCCTCTACACTGTGCTGTTACACTCCCTCTACACTGTGCTGCTACACTCCTTCTACGCTGTGCTGCTACACTCCCTCCACACTGTGCTGCTACACTCCCTCTACACTGTGCTGCTACACTCCCTCTACACTGTGCTGCTACACTCCCTCTACACTGTGCTGCTACACTCCCTCTACACTGTGCTGCTACACTCCCTCCACACTGTGCTGCTACACTCCTTCTACACTGTGCTGCTACACTCCCTCCACACTGTGCTGCTACACTCCCTCCACACTGTGCTGCTACACTCCTTCAACACTGTGCTGCTACACTCCTTCTACACTGTGCTGCTACACTCCTTCTACACTGTGCTGCTACACTCCTTCTACATGGTGCTGCTACACTCCCTCCACACTGTGCTTCTACACTCCTTCCATACTGTGCTGTTGCACTCCTTCCACACTGTGCTGCTACAAACCTTCTACACTGTGCTGCTACACTCCTTCCACACTGTGCTGCTACACTCCCCCTACACTGTGCTGCTACACTCCCTCCACACTGTGCTGTTACACTCCCTCCACACTGTGCTTCTACACTCCTTCCACACTGCTGCACTCCTTCTACACTGTGCTGCTACACTTCACCCACACTGTGCTGCTGCACTCCCTCCACACTGTGCTGCTACACTCCCTCCACACTGTGTTTCTACACTTCTTCCATGCTGTGCTGCTACACTCCCTCCACACTGTTCTGCTATACTCCTTCCATGCTGTGCTGCCACACTCCCTCCACACTGTGCTGCTACACTCCTTCTACACTGTGCTGCTACACTCCCTCCACACTGTGCTGCTACACTTCTTCTACACTGTGCTGCTACACTCCTTCCACACTGTGCTGCTACACTCCCCCTACACTGTGCTGCTACACTCCCTCCACACTGTTCTGTTACACTCCCTCCACACTGTGCTGCTACACTCCTTCAACACTGTGCTGCTACACTCCTTCTACACTAGGCTGCTACACTCCTTCTACACTGTGCTGCTACACTCCTTCTACATGGT
This sequence comes from Oncorhynchus mykiss, assembly GCF_057628025.1. Taxonomy (NCBI): domain Eukaryota; kingdom Metazoa; phylum Chordata; class Actinopteri; order Salmoniformes; family Salmonidae; genus Oncorhynchus; species Oncorhynchus mykiss. The sequence continues at coordinate 26,525,246 of NC_143035.1, read as the reverse complement.
GCTGCTACACTCCCTCCACACTGTGCTGCTACACTCCCTCCACACTGTGCTTCTACACTCCTTCCATACTGTGCTGTTGCACTCCTTCCACACTGTGCTGCTACAAACCTTCTACACTGTGCTGCTACACTCCTTCCACACTGTGCTGCTACACTCCCCCTACACTGTGCTGCTACACTCCCTCCACACTGTGCTGTTACACTCCCTCCACACTGTGCTTCTACACTCCTTCCACACTGCTGCACTCCTTCTACACTGTGCTGCTACACTTCACCCACACTGTGCTGCTGCACTCCCTCCACACTGTGCTGCTACACTCCCTCCACACTGTGTTTCTACACTTCTTCCATGCTGTGCTGCTACACTTCCTCCACACTGTTCTGCTATACTCCTTCCATGCTGTGCTGCCACACTCCCTCCACACTGTGCTGCTACACTCCTTCTACACTGTGCTGCTACACTCCCTCCACACTGTGCTGCTACACTTCTTCTACACTGTGCTGCTACACTCCTTCCACACTGTGCTGCTACACTCCCCCTACACTGTGCTGCTACACTCCCTCCACACTGTGCTGTTACACTCCCTCCACACTGTGCTTCTACACTCCTTCCACACTGCTGCACTCCTTCTACACTGTGCTGCTACACTTCACCCACACTGTGCTGCTACACTCCCTCCACACTGTGCTTCTACACTCCCTCCACACTGTGCTGCTACACTCCCTCCACATTGTGTTTCTACACTCCTTCCATGCTGTGCTGCTACACTCCCTCCACACTGTGCTGCTATACTCCTTCCATGCTGTGCTGCCACACTCCCTCCACAGTTTGCTGCTACAGTCCCTCTACACTGTACTGCTACACTCCCTCCACACTGTGCTGCTACACTCCCTCTACACTGTGCTGCTATACTCCTTCCATGCTGTGCTGCTACACTCCCTCCACACTGTGCTGCTATACTCCTTCCATGCTGTGCTGCCACACTCCCTCCACACTGTGCTGCTACACTCCTTCTACACTGTGCTGCTACACTCCCCCCACACTGTGCTGCTACACTTCTTCTACACTGTGCTGCTACACTCCCTCCACACTGTGCTGCTACACTCCCTCCACACTGTGCTGCTACACTCCCTCCACACTGTGCTTCTACACTCCTTTCATACTGTGATGTTGCACTCCTTCCACACTGTGCTGCTACAAACCTTCTAAACTGTGCTGCTACACTCCCTCCACACTGTGCTGTTACACTCCCTCCACACTGTGCTTCTACACTCCTTCCACACTGCTGCACTCCTTCTACACTGTGCTGCTACACTTCACCCACACTGTGCTGCTACACTCCCTCCACACTGTGCTTCTACACTCCCTCCACACTGTGCTGCTACACTCCCTCCACACTGTGTTTCTACACTCCTTCCATGCTGTGCTGCTACACTCCCTCCACACTGTGCTGCTATACTCCTTCCATGCTGTGCTGCCACACTCCCTCCACACTGTGCTGCTACACTCCCTCCACACTGTGCTGCTACACTCCCTCCACACTGTGCTTCTACACTCCTTCCATACTGTGATGTTGCACTCCTTCCACACTGTGCTGCTACAAACCTTCTACCATCTGCTGCTACACTCCTTCCACACTGTGCTGCTACACTCCCTCCACACTGTGCTGCTACACTCCCTCTACACTGTGCTGCTACACTCCTTCCTCGCTGTGCTGCTACACTCCCTCTACACTGTGCTGCTACACTCCTTCCACACTGTGCTGCTACACTCCCTCCACACTTTGCTGCTTCACTCCCTCTACACTGTGCTGCTACACTCCCTCGACACTGTGCTGCTACACTCCTTCTACACTGTGCTGCTATACTCCCTCAACACTGTGCTGTTACACTCCTTCCACACTGTGCTGCTACACTCCCTCTACACTGTACTGCTACACTCCTTTCGTTCCTACTTTTGTCCTTGGTGACACGTTCTGTTAACTGATGCCCATGCTCTTAACAATGGACAGTGCACATTCTTGCGGTGGGAATAGGGCTTTAACATGATTACTGTTTGTGTACGGAGAGTATAAACTCCTCTTTAGGTGTCTTTAATAAAAGCTACACCGTCTGTCTCTATAAGCAAGTTGAGTTGAGGGAAATGGGATACCCAAGCACACAGACTTGTTTTGTTTGTAATATCACTAGGAAATGCAAGGCAGGAGGTATTCTGTGATAAATTAAACAGATAAGTCATGCATAACTTGCACTTAATGGTAATAATATCGGCATACATGCCAAATTAGAAACATTGAAATGCAATATTGTAACGAACTTCTTCTTCGTCTGATGAGGAAGGATCGGACCAAAATGCAGCATTGTAAGTGTCCATGATAATTTATTATATCAGAAAATGAAAAATACAAAATGACAAAGTGAGGGAAAGAAATGCAAATCGAAACAGTCCTGTATGGTGCAAACACTGAAATGGAAAACAACTACCCACAACCCATAGTGGGAAAACAGGCTGCCTAAGTATGGTTCTCAATCAGAGACAACGATTGACAGCTGCCTCTGATTGGGAACCATACCGGGCCAAACACCTAGAAATATAACACAAAGAACAAAACATAGAATGCCCATCCCAACTCAAGCCCTGACCTAACTAAAATAGAGACATAAAAAAGGAACTAAGGTCAACTAAGGCTCTGGCAGCTCCTGACTGATGGACAGCCCCTGACTGACGGGCGGCTCTGGCAGCTCCTTACTGATGGGTGGCTCTGGCAGCTCCTGACTGACGGGCAGCTCTGGCAGCTCCTGACTGACGGGCGGCTCTGGCAGCTCCTGACTGACGGGCGGCTCTGGCAGCTCCAGACAGATGGGCGTTCTGGCGGCTCCGACAAACGGCTCCGGACAGGAGGGAGGCTCTGCAGGGTCCGGACTGGAGGGAGACTCTGGAGGGAGAAGACCCATAAGAGGCCTCCTCCTTGGCCAAGGCACCGGATGCACTGGGCCGTGGAGGCGCAGTGGAGGTCTCGAGCAACGAGCCTGCACAACCTGTCCTGGCTGAATACTCCCTGTAGCCCGGCAAGTGCGGCGGGTTGGAACAGACCGCACTGGGCTGTGCTGGCAATCCGGGGACACCGTGCGTAGGGCTGGTGCTATATAACCCAGGCCGAGGAGACGCACTGGAGACCAGAAGCACTGAGCCGGCTTCATCCCTCCTGGCTCGATGCCCACTCTAGCCCGGCTGATTCGCGGAGCTGCGATGTAGCGCACCGGGCTATGCGTGCGCACTGGGGACACCGTGCGCCTCACCGCATAACACGGTGCCTGCCCGGTCACTCTCTCGCCACGGTAAGCACGTGGAGTTGGCTCAGGTCTCCTACCTGACTTTGCCAATCTCCCTGTGTGCCTCCCCCCCCAAAATATTCTGGGTCTGCCTCTCGTACTTGATTCCTCGAGCCAATTCGTCATAGTGTCGCTGCTCTGCTTTAGCTGCCTCCAGCTCCGCTTTCGGACGGCGATACTCTCCCGGCTATGCCCAGGGTCCCTTGCCATCCAAGATTTCCTCCCATGTCCAGGAGTCCATTCCACGCTGCTTGGTCCTTTTGTGATGGGTAGTTCTGTAACGAACTTCTTCTTCGTCTGATGAGGAGTAGGAAGGATCGAACCAAAATGCAGCATTGTAAGTGTCCATGATAATTTATTATATCAGAACATGAAAAATACAAAATAACAAAGTGAGGGAAAGAAATGAAAATCGAAACAGTCCTGTATGGTGCAAACACTGAAATGGAAAACAACTACCCACAACCCATAGTGGGAAAACAGGCTGCCTAAGCATGGTTCTCAATCAGAGACAACGATTGAAAGCTACCTCTGATTGGGAACCATACCAGGCCAAACACCTAGAAATATAACACACAGAACAAAACATAGAATGCCCACCCCAACTCATAAAAAAGGAACTAAGGTCAGGACGTGACAAATATGGGAGACCCAAGCATTATTACACAAAAAACTGATTTGTATCACATGGGCAAATAGCTGACCTCCACCAAACACAATGTCCTTAACGACCCTAGGTCATTTTCATCAGTTCTCTATAGCAGACACGTTTTCACTGTCCCCTGACCCTTTAAAACCCTCTGCATTATTCCATAGAACACCATAGCACACAGAGCTGGGAGAAGCAGAACTGATTGAGGTGAAAACGGACATATGTTGATAAAACCAAGGGCTGCGTGGTATTTCCCCCATTCTGTGGATCTCAGTCCAGGAGGACCACAGCTGAGCAGCTCTCACTGACAGTTTACCATAATCTCTCAGAGGCTCCCATCATGTTTATTCCTCATAAAAATTTTATCAGCCATGGCAAATTGTAAAGATTAGAGAGGGAGGAGGGCTTTCGCGCCAGCCTGTTCACAGATGTATTACTGCTATGGATGATCCCGGCTTATCAGATCCACAAAGTCAAAATAAGTTCCTGAAGCACTGCAGAGGTTGTGGAATTTGACCTTCATCTTGAACGGCAGCCAACTTAAGTAAGTATGGGCACATTAGTGGTATAGACTCATAAGCTTTCTCCTATTTAGTTTTAAAATACACTGACATTATACAACTTTGTCCTGGCCTATTGATTTTTTGAGAAACTGCATTTATGAGATACTGCTTGTATGCACTTGTGCCAATGTTGCATGGTTCACCTAGGGATGACTGCTGAAAGAAAAGGAATTAGGCAACATTTCAGTTTCAGAGTGCAACTTTCCATGCACCAATGACTGTAAATTATGTTTTGTCTGGTACACCTTGATTTAAACTCTAATGTGATTATTTCAAGGCCAGAACCAGGAGAGATTCTAAATAAGCACTTTTTATAGTTGTGGAGGTTCATGCATGTGATTCTGTCTTTAATTTGCTGGTGGTTGATTGAGACCAATAGGTGCTATGCTATAAAACTCCTCGCTCACATATTTACTCTCACAGAGAGGCTGGTGTGCTCTAATTGACCCAGCTAAATCCCCATAAAAGTCTCCATTAAACTCTGATCTCATTCCAGGTTGCTGCACAGTTTGGGGTAAAACATGCTTAGCAATTATCAAATAGCACACACAGATACAGATACAGATCTTAATTTGATCACCCCGTTGTTGCAGGAAATGTCCTGCACGGCAGGAAATGCAAACTTGTAGTTTATTCAAGGTTTAAAAAAGCTTCTAACGTTAGTAATTTCCACATTAACATTTCAGACTTGATTTGCACTAACAAAAAATGGATCAACCCATACAAAAAAACATCCATTAGGTATAATTCACATTTTCTGTTCCTGCAGGATTATTTTCCTGCTGTGAGAAACTAGTCAAATCAAGATCCGACATCTGTATATGAGTGCTTTGGAGAGAGCTGCTAAAATTGCAAATTGACACAGAATAGAGTCAATTGTCACTGTAGAGGAGACTTGTGACGACTGCAGGAATGGGCAGTAAAGTCTGAATAGGGTGTAAGTTTGATGGTGTTCCCATAATTTAAAATGATCTGATATAAAAACTTGAGGTTATAAAGCAACACGAGGCTAACTGTGCAGTCCAGTAAAGTGGGCCCACACAATGTGTATTCATGACCACTGGAAACACAAGAACACAACTCATGAAGTGGACTCTTTAAGACATGCTAAAAAGTGATGTCAATCAGCAACTCGGAGCATCACTGTGATAGCCGAAGCATAACAAATAGATGAAATAACTGAGGGATAAGAAGAATATCTGTCTATTATATACGGGCTAGGTCATTAGCCAGGAGAGGTGTTTTGTTTTCCATTAGTTTCTCAGACAGCCAGACGCCTCCGCAGCCCCCTGGCCTCCCTCTGCCAGCTCCTGGGAAAACCACTGTGGGGTCAGAGTGGCTTGTCCAGTAATGAAGCATTAGGGGATGAGATCAGCAACGCCCGGAGAAATCTCCACCAGGTCGCATCCAGGAGTCTCCATTTGTCAGAGGCCGCAGTGAAATCGCCACTATTTACAGCTGGTAATGCACCACCTCCTCGACCCAACAAAAAACCCCTCCAGGGTTTAAAATCCCCTGTAGACATTCACTGAGTGAGCACTGTTGCTCTCCCTGGGGTGGTAATGTCACCCTTACATTTGACCACGCTGTGGCCAAGATTTAGGGGTGTGAGAGTAAATCTGTACGAACTGGTATTAACGGGGGACTAGATCAAGTACATGGAGCCCAACGTGACAGTGACAGCTCATTGGTCATCTAGATCTAGAGACTGAGAGATGTGGTACACAGATATGGTCACAACAAAATCACATTATTGAATCACTCAAAAACGATTACAATATCCGATAAACGGGTCTCAAGGATCATTGGCCCTATCCCACTTAGAACACAGAGTAGCAATACATTAAAGAACTCTAGACAGGGCACTTATTCATAGAATTACTGAACAATGCCTTTTTAAAACCACAAATCCAATTAGACAAAAACAATGCAATATTTTCAATAGGTATCTGGAAGCTAGCTGAAGTGGTTGCGTAATTTATGTTGGTCCTTTTTGTCTTTTTGAATAGGTGTAATAAAACCAATATCCATTCAGTAATGCATGACCTGCGGTTCTGTTAATAGGCTTTGTAGTGGTAGTAATGTACTTTCCTACATGGCTGATGGAGATTACGGCCAGCGCTCTCTGGTTGCCTGCCAGATATCGATCTCCCTTAATACCTCTAGCTTCCCCGTCCCCGATCATTCAGCCCAGACCCAACACTGAGGAGGGTAAGGGAGTTTGGAGAAACAGAGAAACGGAGTGAGTGAGAGAGGAATCCGGGAGAGGAAAGGATAGCACTTATCAAATAAATGTATGTTCTCCTTTCTTAAATCTGATTATTCTAATAATTAAGAGAAATCGCTCAAGCGCAACTCCAATAAGGTTGTACATATCCAGCAGCCTCCAGCATAATTAGGAAAAAAACTAAACAAGAATTTGGTTTGCACTGAAATCTGATTGGCCAATACAGTACCATAGCTGACATAACTTAGGGAGAAGGTTCAGTCTTAGGCTGAATTCAATTAGAGGCGCCTTTTAGCCAAGCGGATTGCAAGTGGCTTTTAAAGGAAATTTCTAAGAACTTCCCGGAGATCCCATTCACGGTAAACGCTGCAGATGTTGACACAAAATGGAAATGGAAATGGAAATGACCTATAAATGTCAACTGCTGTGCACTTGTGTACAACATGCCTTTGATTGAATGCCGACCTTAGTTGCTATCCATTGGAATGTTGACATAACTCTAAGGCAAGTATAAAGAGTTAGTGTGCCTGAGGAAGACGATCCGTCTGGCCATGGTACTTCATTTTAGAGACTGAAATAAAGAAATTATGGAACTTGTAGAAAAAGTTGACTTCTAACTTAACTTTAACTAAACTAGCTTAAACTACCATAAAAACACAATATTCAACAATGTGCCCAAACATACTGGATCAGTAAGTGGTATCATACCATTAGGCAGTGTGTTAAAAGAATGAGACTTCACGACAAGAAGACTACAGAAGGAACGAGGGTTTAGTCCATGGTGCCGCCAGTGAGGCAGGTACAGAGGGAGCTGAGATGGCAGCAGTGGCTGATTGGTGGAGCGAATCAGAACTTAGCTTTCGTGATTAGACGCGGAACAAGCACACAGGAAGAAGACAATGAGCAGACATGTTTTAGTTGCCCATCTCTTAAGTGGAGGCCCAAGGTGGCAGGAGGGAGATTTCTCTGGGGAAAATGTGCCCTTCACAGATAAGGTTGAGGGCCAGATCGAGCTCCTGAGTGCTGAGGGAGCCAACTTCCATAAAAACAAAACAAAGGGAGGGAAGAGAAAGGGCGCTGTGGTGTGGAACGCAGCCCGGCCAAACTTTATCTCCTGCATTGGAAAGGAATAAGAAAAGTTTTTGTCACCTAAGCTGCTCCAACTCTGGGGAGTGGAACCTTACGGAAGAACGTTACGCAAGAAGTTGCTCAGTTAGTGAGAAATCCCCCCCAAAGAAACATTCATTTCAAGAAAAATCATTGCAATATGTGTTGCCTTGCCTCCAAGCCTGCAACGGCCAGCAGTGTGTTTCATAGGAGATTCTCAAGCTGAAAATGCTCCATTGAATTTGATGCACTAGCCAATACCCAACTTCCAAATTGACGGAGCATTGTATGGGAAGTGCTAAAGACCTTTCAGTACACTCATTCATCTCAGAGAAAAGGGAAATGCAGGGATGACAGAAAACAAAAGGGAGTGATTGTGCTGAAATAAGTGGCCAGGGTAATAATACACTGCTCTCACTGATGATTACTCTACTCTCTGCTTTCTGCTAAGCACTGAAATAAGAGTGGGAACTTCTCTTTGCTGGACTAGTGAGCTGCTGTCTTGGGACTCAACAAGCTAATAGAACATCTTGCTACATTGACAAGACTGTCAATATTTAAAGTAACTGTCCAGTGTTTCCAGATGACCTGCAATTAATAAAAATCTGAGTGAAATAGTTTTACTCACAAAAACTTGTAATTAAGTATGTTAATAACATATTTTCTGTGTTGGAATGGTGTGGGCATACCACAACAAGATAATAGTGTTATGGAGGAGGAGGAGGAGGAGGTCTACCGACCCTTTAAGTAATTAAGCCATTCATTGTAGTCATTGGGCTCTATAGAGTTGCTATTTTATCGAGATTTCTCATGTCAGTTAACTTGACATTCCTGGATTACTTATTATATTAACAAAGTCTGATTTAATCAACAAATACGATCGTCAGTTTAAAAAAGGTTATGGGTACAAGACTGTGTACATCTCTGGCTGTTTACATATCATTAAATATCCCATCGATCCAAGCGGGGAGAGGCTGCCCATTGTCAAAGTTCCAAGACCAGTCAGAAATGTTCAGCTAACCCTATGCCATTGTAGGGTGGATCTCAAAACTGAACTTGGATCTGCATTAAGTAGTAATGATATCCTTCCTCTCTGTCCTCTTACAACAGATTTCTCAAACCAGTCATGACTATTCAACCAAACAATAAAACAATTTACAGCAAATTTCTTAGTTACATGAATGTATAACTAGAAAATTAGTTATGAAGTTGAGGGCGCAGTATTTATGAAGTTTGGCAATGAGGACTAAAACTAGCATTGTTCAGATAGTTTAGCCAGGGAAAACCATGGAAAATGAGCTTGAGCCTAGTGTGCGTGTGCGACCATGCGCACTAAGCTAAATCAGGCGACAGATTGTAGTTTTATGTCCGGATGTCAGGAGCTGGTGATGAAAAGTTTGATTAAACAATTCAGAGACTGAAAGTTGTTGCTTATATTTAAGATGAGTGAATCAATATACAATCACAAAATCAGCTGTAACTGTCAATAGTAAACAAAGCTTAATATTTGAGTGAACCCTGAATCCAGAAAATAAATGGTCAATTCGTTTCCAGACACGGTAGACTCCTCCTCCTCACCACTCTATGGTATGGGCCTATACCGGTCATTAAAAATATTCATTCAAGTAGTTCGCTCATTGGCCAGATCAACCTCCTCAGGAGGATGACATCATCCTCTATGAGAAAATAGAGGGGTTTTTGAAGTTGTTTTTTTTCTCCCCAATTTTTTTATTTGGCCATAAATACAAGTATATGACGAGTCAAGCACATTTGTTGGGTATCAGTTAACAGAATATGAACTTTTAAAAGTAACATTTTCACTGGACAGTTACTTTAACAGCCATATTACTTGCCTCTCAAAGCAGCCTTCACCTCTAAATACCTTTTAGTGTTTACTTGTCTTTGTTTTCACCTGCCATAGTATTCACCTTTACCTGAGATAGCACTTTTTAGCCAATGAGCTGAAATAATCCAATTGTAGATGGTCAGTGACAATTGAAAAGTATTGTGCATATTTACTGACCCCCAGATCATCTAAATGCACTGAGAATAGGAACAGAGATGGAGTCCATCCAAATGCTAAAAGGGTCAGTGAATCTGTTTTGATCCTAGACAACGTTGATCTCCACCAAGGCATAAATGATAGCCCAGTCTGACACAGAGGATGAACTTGAAATGTTCACTTGTTGCATATTGTCTTGGGGCCAAGAGCTACAGCGTTCTTTACCACACTGGATAGGATTCACTCTGATGTCTCCTCTGTTTCTCTGCCATGTGAGCTTTGAGGGAACAAAAATGATTTATAAAGGTTGGAGGACAATACTGCTCCTATGCTAGACTGCATACTGATAGAAAATAACTATAACATAAAGGAACAAGATAGATGAACAAGACAATCACTGACTGTGTGTTTGAATGTGAGAGAGGTTGTGTCCAGAAACAACCCCTATTACCCAATGCCCTATAGACACTTGTGGATCTCTGAGGGGATTGGACAGGTAGGCAATATTGTAAAAATCCCACCTAGCCTATCAAATCAAAATCTCTCAGATTTGTGTTTAGGGCAGGGTTTATCCAAACTCGGTCCTCTGGACCCCAATTTTTGCAGATTTTTCCCCCTAGCACCACACAGCTGATTATAATAATCAACTAATCAGTGTTGTGGCAAAAACCAAAACGTGCACCACTTGGGGTCCCGAGGACCGAGTTTGGGAAACACTGGTTTACGGGCTACAGGTTGTTTCTGAACAGGGCCTGGGAGTTTCTGTGTTTAGATTTCCTGAAAAAGAATTGCCCTTTTGTAATGGTCTTTATAAACAGTACTCTACAATTAAAGGTTACAAAAGCATTGAGCAGATGCATATCATGCATGACGTTTTCCATATTACAGTCAGTGTTGGCAGTAACACTATAATATGAAATGATTGTATCATTTGGAAGGAAATGGCATGTTGACAGCCTTCATAATTTTCCACGGTATTGTGTTGTTTGTCACAGTCTAGCTCATCTGTTAACAACAGAAGACTGATGATGACAAGCTGAAATGAGACATAGGAACAGTTATACAGAACAACCCACTGATGATGTATGAATGTCTTATCACTTAAACCAATCAATCCCACAGGGCTAACACAATACAGCAGTAGCAATAGTAGTAGCAGTAATAGTAGCAGTGGCAGTAGTAGTAGTAGTAGACATAATAGTAGCAGTGGCAGTAGTAGTAGTAGTAGTAGCAGTAGTAGCAGTAGCAGTAGACATAGACATAGTAGCATTAGTATCAAATCAAATTTATTGGTCATATACACATGGTTAACAGATGTTAATGCGAGTGTAGCGAAATGCTTGTGCTTCTAGTTCCGACAATCTAGTAATATCTAACAAGTAATCTAACAAATTCACAACAACTACCTTATACACACAAATATAAGGGATGAATAAGAATATGTACATATACATTTATGGATGAGCGATGGCCGTGTGGCATAGGCAAGATGCAGTAGATGGTATAGAGCAGTATTTACATATGAGATGAGTGATGAAGGATATGTAAACATTATTAAAGTGGAATTCTTTAAAGTGACTAATGATAGGCATAGGCAAGATGCAATAGATGGTATAGAACAGTATATACATATGAGATGAGTAACGTAGGATATGTAAACACTATTATGTAAAAATGATTAAAGTGGTGACTAGTGATACCTTTATTGAGTCCATGTATTAAAGTGGCCAAAGATTTGTGTCTGTATGTTGACAGCAACCTCTGTATGTTAGTGATGTCTGATGGCCTTGAGATAGAAGCTGTTTTTCAGTCTCCCGGTCCCTGCTTTGATGCACCTGTACTGACCTCGCCTTCTGGATGATAGCGGGGTGAACAGGCAGTGGCTCTGGTGGTTGTTGTCCTTAATTATCTTTTTGGCCTTCCTGTGACATCGGGTGGTGTAGGTGTCCTGGAGGGCAGGTAGTTTGCTTCCGGTGATGCGTTGTGCAGACCTCACTACCCTCTGGAGAGCCTTGCGGTTGAGGGCAGTGCAGTTGCCGTACCAGGCGGTGATACAGCCTGACAGGATGCTCTCGATTGTGCATCTGTAAAGGTTTGTGAGTGTTTTAGGTGACAATCCACATTTCTTCAGCCTCCTGAGGTTGAAGAGGCGCTGTTGCACCTTCTTCACCATACTGTCTGTGTGGGTGAACAATTTCAGTTTGTCCGTAAAACTTTCCACCTACCCCTGTAGGCCGTCTTGTCGTTGTTGGTTATCAAGCTTACCACTGTAGTGTCGTCTGCAAATTTGATGATTGAGTTGGAAGAGTGCATGGCCACACAGTCATAGGTGAACAGGGAGTACAGGAGAGGGCTGAGAACGCACCCTTGTGGGGCCCTAGTCTTGAGGATCAGTGGGTTGGAGATGTTGTTTCCTACCTTCACCACCTGGGGGCGGCCAGTCAAAAAAGTTCAGGACCCAGCTGCACAGGGCGGGTTCGAGATCCAAGGTCTTGAGCTTAATGATGATTTTGGATGGTACTATGGTATTAGATGCTAAACTGTAGTCAATTAACAGCTTTCTTACATAGGTATTCCTCTTGTCCAGATGTGATAGGGCAGTGTGCAGTGTGATGGCGATTGCATCATCAGTGCTATTGGGGCGGTAAGCAAATTGGAGTGGGTCTAGGGTATCAGGTAGAGTGGAGGTGATTTGCTCCTTGACTAGTCTTTCAAAGCCCTTCATGATGACAGAAGTGAGTGCAACGGGGCGTTAGTCATTTAGTTCAGTAACCTTTGTTTTCTTGAGAAGAGGAACTTTTGAATGGGTGGTGAGGAAAATAAAACCTGAAAAACGGTGGCTTGTTTTACTCAGTTGATTTAGGGACTGGAGAGTGGGGTAGGGGTGACATATTTTATTGAGACGTTGTTGAATCGTCTAGCATGTGGGGACAACAGAAGGATATGGATTGATTTAATATCTCCGTAAACACACCAGCCATCTGATCTGCACATGCTCTGAGGACGCGGCCAGGGATGCCTTCTGGGCCGGCAGCCTTGCGTGGGTTAACACGTTGAAATGTTATACTCTGGTCGGCCACGGAGAAGGAAAGCCGACAGGCTTTGGTAGTGGGCAGTGTCAGTGGCACTGTTCTGTCCTCAAAGCGAGCAAGACGTCAATGTCTGCGACTGAGCTGCTTTTCTTTTTGTAATCCGTGATTGACCATAGACTGTAGCATTACTAGCAGTAGCAGTAGTAGTAGCAGTAGTAGTAGCAGTAGTTGTAGCAGTAATTGTAGCAGTAGGATTAGCAGTAATGGTAGCAGTAGCAGTAGTAGTAGCAGTAGTAGTAGTAGTAGTTTTAGTAGTAGCAGCGGTAGCAGTAATAGTAGCAGTAGTAATAGCAGTGTTAGTAGTAGCAGTAGCAGTAATAGAAGCAGTAATAGTAGCAGTAGCAGTAGCAATAATAGCAGCAGTACAATAGCAGTGTTAGTAGTAGCAGTAGCAGTAATAGAAGCAGTAATAGTAGCATTAGCAGTAGCAGTAATAGCAGCAGTAGCAATAGCAGTGTTAGTAGTAGCAGAATCAGTAATAGTAATAGTAGTAGTAGTAGTGTTAGCAGCAGTAGTAGTAGTAGTAGTAGTAATATTAGCAGCAGCAATATTAGTAGTAGTAGTAGCAGTAGCATTAGCAGCAGCAGCATAAGTACTAGTAGTATTAGTATTAGTATTAGTAGTAGTAGTAGTAGTAATAGTAGTAGTAGCAGTAGTAGTAGTAGCAGAATTACAGCCACATGTTTCCCATGCTAGTCAAATAACCATGCACAGTGAAATACTAGTGGTGGTGGCTGTTATCAAAGCCCTCCATTACTCCAGTTTGCCCATGCACAAAATTAACAAAGTCAGCCCTCATACAACTCACACCAATAGATTTGTGGCAAGATTGGACCTGGATTGAAATTAATGGGTTTTCTAATTGGAGCACATGTTCTCTAAAGTGACGGAGTGGAGCTAACATGAGTCTCCTCCTGCTCGCAGCTCACCTGCCCACGGGGGAGACAGGAGGACGGCAAAAATTAATTTTCCCAGACGCACTCCACTTCCTCCGTCTGGCTGATGTCCTTAGTCACGATGGATGATGTCATGCCTGTTTGTGGTGGATGTTTTAGGGACCTTGCTGAGCTACAAGGTGTGTCTGTTTTTACATGGCCCCATCACACCAGAAACAAGACACTTAAAATAATGTTACAAGACATCAGGATTCTGTTGTAGACAGGACCCCCGTCTTTCAGTAGTCTTTTTAATAAACACCATGCAAGATTGAAAATGTTATTTTATTTGATGGCCACAATGTATCTGTAATTTGTCTCTTGTGCTAAATTGACTAGCGTTTTTTTCCTACACTTCTTGGATGTGCAATAAAATGGTACATTGTGTCTTGTACCCAGAGTTGGCACCACAGGTTTAAAAGTGGTGTGGAAAAATGTTTATGTGTCTTTTGGAGCCTGGAGTTTTTCCTGATCTCATAAGCTGGTCAGGTAAACCCCTGGGTCTTATTCGTAGGCTATGACAGGGTCCAACGTAAATGTTGTATATATTTATTCCAAAATCTACCAGCCTGAACAAAATTTCAACTGGCCCGGACATGGTGTAGTTCTTAAATGTATTGGGGTAATGCAGGGCCTATAGTTTGGCATGTTTTCTCTCTATATTCAGCTATTAATAGGTTACATTTGGTTATTGTGATATGAATTAAAAAGCGGTGTAATATAATTTTGAAATGTATGTCATTACTCTATTCTTTAGAATTGCATTGTATTAATTGCATATATTTTTGTTTCTAAAGTATGCCATTTGGAGAAGATTTTTTTTACATCTCAAAATAAAATTCTGCCCCTTTAAGACAATTGCGTTCCAAAAGAGATATTTGCCTGGTACAATACGTTAGCCAAGAGAAATGCTAAAGTGTATTTTTTAGCTTTCTTTTTTGCAGACTATCAGCAGTAGCCAGCATATTGCTATTACGTATTTGCACTATTGAAGGTTTCCTTTTGTATATCACTTTCCCTAAAATAAATAAGCTCAGCGAGTAGATTGATAGGCCTTACTTTTTGCAAGGGACCGCTCGCATGTGCTTAGTGAACAAACAGTAGCTAACTTCTGTACTGCTCGTGTGCTCAAGAAGTTGTGACTCGTGGCAGCGTAGTGGTGCATGAATTAACGGGCAATCGTATTCCTCACACAATCATCTTTTCTGTGTGTTACTGGCCCGGTCGGTGTTGCTGCTGAGAAGTTACTGGCCCGGTCGGCCTTGCTGCTGAGAAGTTAGTGGCCCGGTCGGTGCTGCTGCTGAGAAGTTACTGGCCCGGTCGGTGCTGCTGCTGAGAAGTTACTGGCCCGGTCGGTGCTGCTGCTGAGAAGTTACTGGCCCGGTCGGTGGTGCTGCTGAGAAGTTACTGGCCCGGTCGGTACTGCTGCTGAGAAGTTACTGGCCCGGTCGGTGCTGCTGCTGAGAAGTTACTGGCCAGGTCGGTACTGGCGCTGAGAAGTTACTGGCCTGGTTGTTGTTGCTGCTGCTGAGAAGTTAGTGGCCCGGTCGGTGCTGCTGCTGAGAAGTTAGTGGCCCGGTCGGTGCTGCTGCTGAGAAGTTAGTGGCCCGGTCGGTGCTGCTGCTGAGAAGTTACTGGCCTGGTTGTTGTTGCTGCTGCTGAGAAGTTAGTGGCCCGGTCGGTGCTGCTGCTGAGAAGTTAGTGGCCCGGTCGGTGCTGCTGCTGAGAAGTTAGTGGCCCGGTCGGTGCTGCTGCTGAGAAGTTAGTGGCCCGGTCGGTGCTGCTGCTGAGAAGTTAGTGGCCCGGTCGGTGCTGCTGCTGAGAAGTTAGTGGCCCGGTCGGTGCTGCTGCTGAGAAGTTAGTGGCCCGGTCGGTGCTGCTGCTGAGAAGTTACTGGCCCGGTCGTTGCTGCTGCTGAGAAGTTAGTGGCCCGGTCGGTGCTGCTGCTGAGAAGTTACTGGCCCGGTCGGTGCTGCTGCTATGAAAGTCCACTATTAGTACAAGCAGATCTGTCTCGCCACACATTTTCTGACCGCTCTGCTTGTACCATAGAAAATAAAAGCCTCACACACACAGAGGCCAGATTCAAGCATTGATTAGATTGCTCTGATTTCCTTTTGGCCAGGAACATCAAGAAGCCATGACTATGTCTGCAACCCTTAAAAGGTCCAATGCAGACATGTTATATCCAGTCAATCCTGGGTAACTATGAAGTACCTTACTGTGATTGTTTTCAATTAAAATGGTCAAAAAGAAACAGAAATATCTTCTTAGTAAAGGGACATTTCTCAAGTAAGAATTTAGTTGTCTGGGACTGTCTGGGAGTTGTCTGTCTGTCTGGGAGTGGGGAGGGTAACACTGAAAGTTAGCTGTTACTGGCAGAGAGGTTTGGAACTCTCTTTCTTATTGGTCAATTAACTAATTTACAGCCTGGGGATGTCATCGTGGAAGGCCAAAACTCCATCTCACAAAAACAGGAAGAAATTTCAGGCAGACTTTTCAAAATGCATTATCATCATTCTCACATTTCCACAGTATTATTTCACAATTTCACCCTCATATTGTGGAAATATAGAAATAAAAATAGGAAATCACGTTTTTCACTGCACTGGGCCTTTAAAGGAAAATCACTACAGCTCCAGTCTCCATAGAAAGCACGGCAAGCGCTCCCCTCAGCTCCTAATTTAACTTCTTCCAATCTGTCATCTGCACTGTTTCAGGTGAAAGCACTACGAGTTGACTATCACTGCTCTCTCTCTCTCTCTCTTTCTGTTTGTCCCTCTCTCATTGCGATTCAATTTCAAAGCTTTTATTGACATGATGTGCTGTGGGGCTGTATTGTGTACAATGAACAACCCACAATCTCTTCCTCTTCATTTTACCCTTTCAATCTCTGAGGTGAGTAGAGTACTTCCCCCTCCCTCACATTTCTTTTAAATGGAGTGAGCTGCCTCCAGTTTTCCCATGTATTTCCTCCCTATCATTTCATACAATCATATCTTTCAGGTTTTCTCTTGTGAACTGCTTTTTTGTCTTTCACACCTTTGGTCAAGTCCATTGCTTACATTTATTCTGTCTCTCTCTCTCTCTCTCTCTCTCTCTCTCTCTCTCTGTCTCTGTCTCTGTCTCTGTCTCCGTCTCTCTCCGTCTCTCTCCGTCTCTCTCTGTCTCTCTCTCTCTGTCTCTCTGTCTCTCTGTCTCTCTGTCTCTCTGTCTCTCTGTCTCTGTCTCTGTCTCTGTCTCTGTCTCTCTGTCTCTCTCTGTCTCTCAGAGAATAGTCCCAGTATAGTGGAGGTATAATGTAGCCCATCTTTCTCTCTGTCACACACAATCCTATAATACCTATGAAGGAATAGCAGTCGGAAATAGCAGTATTCAGGAGAAAGTACATTTGTGTAACCGTGTCCCATGCCTCCCCATTAGATGTGATGAAGCTATAAAAATCTTCCTCTTGGACATGTACCGTATATGACACATATCTGACAGCTGCCACAGAGCCAGATTTGGAGGACTATTTGTCTCTTATCTATTATAATTATCACTTCCCACAAAATATCTCACTTCTTCAAAGACACATGCTCAATGACATGAGTACAGAAAAATACAGCAGATGCTGCGCTGGGGAGGAAGATATATTGAGTGTGAAATAGGTTCATCCAATGATGTAATGTGAAGGGAGCTGCAAATATAAAGGTGAGAGAGCTGCTAAAATACAGGTGAGAGCTACTAATAAACAGGTGAGAGAGTGGCTAATAAACAGGTGAGAGAGTGGCTAATAAACAGGTGAGAGAGCTGCTAAAATACAGGTGAGAGCTACTAATAAACAGGTGAGAGAGTGGCTAATAAACAGGTGAGAGAGTGGCTAATAAACAAGTGAGAGAGCTGCTAAAATACAGGTGAGAGCTACTAATAAACAGGTGAGAGAGTGGCTAATAAACAGGTGAGAGAGTGGCTAATAAACAGGTGAGAGAGCTGCTAGTAAACCGGTGAGAGAGCTGCTAGTATACAGATGAGAGAGCTGCTAGTATACAGGTGAGAGAGCTGCTAATATACAGGTGAGAGCTACTAATAAACAGGTGAGAGAGCTGCTAGTAAACAGGTAAGAGAGCTGCTAGTAAACCGGTGAGAAAGCTGCTAATAAACAGGTGAGAGAGCTGCTAGCATACAGGTGAGAGAACTTCTGGTATGCAGGTGAGAGAGCTGGAAATATACAGGTGAGAGAGCTGCTAGTATACAGGTGAGAGAGCTGCTAGTATACAGGTGAGAGAGCTACTAGTATACAGGTGAGAGAGCTTCTGGTATGCAGGTGAGAGAGCTGAAAATATACAGATGAGAGAGCTGCTGGTATACAGGTGAGAGAGCTGCTAATATACAGGTGAGAGAGCTGCTGGTATACAGGTGAGAGAGCTGCTAATATACAGGTGAGAGAGCTGCTGGTATACAGGTATTCAAAACTATGGGCAAGAAATAATGATAATTATACACTTGGCAGTTCCCCCCCTCTCTCTCTTTCTTTCTTTATTACTTTCTCTTTCTGTCTCTCTTTCTTTTTCTCTCTCTCTGTCTCTCTCTCAATTCAATTCAATTTCAATTTAAGGGCTTTATTGGCATGGGAGACATATGTTAACATTGCTAAAGCAAGTGAAGTAGATCATAAACACAAGTGAAATAAGCAACAACATTGTACAATAAACATTATTCTTTTGGAACTATTGTGAGTGTAAAGACATTTCGAAGGTCATATTATGTGCAAGTAGCACAAAAAGGAAAAGAAATAAACATAAATATGGGTTGTATTTACAATGTTCTGCACTGGTTGCCCTTTTCTTGTGGCAACATGTCACAAGTCTTGCTGCTGTGATGGCACACTGTGGTATTTCACCCAGTAGATATGGGAGTTTATAAAAATTGGGTTTGTTTTTCGAATTCTTTGTGGGTCTGTGTAATCTGAGGAAAATATGTCTCTCTAATATGGTCATACATTTGGCAGGAGGTTAGGAAGTGCAGCTCAGTATTCACCTTATTTTGTGGGCAGAGTGCATATAGCCAGTCTTGTCTTGACAACCAGGTCTGCCATTGGCGGCCTTTCGCAATAGCAAGGCTATGCTCACTGAGTCTGCACATAGTCAAAGCTTTCCTTAAGTTAGGGTCAGTCACAGTGCTCTGGTATTCTGCCACTGTGTACTCTATGTTTAGGGCCAAATTGTGTTGCTGTCCTGGGGCTCTGTGGGGTCTGTTTGTGTTTGTGAACAGAGCCCCAAGACCAGCTTACTTAGGGAACTCTTCTCCAGGTTCATCTCCCTGTGGGTGATGGCTTTGTTATGGAAGGTTTGGGAATCACTTCCTTTTAGGTGGTTGTAGAATTGAATGGCTCTTTACCGGATTTTGATAATTAGCGGGTGTCGGCCTAATTCTGCTCTGCATGCATTATTTGGTGTTTAACGTTGTACACAGAGGATCTTTTTTTGCAGAATTCTGCATGCAGTCTCACATTTTTTTTTCACTATTTTGTTCATTCTTGGTTGGTGAGCTGACCCCAAACCTCACAGACATAAAGGGCAATGGGTTCTATAACTGATTCAAGTATTTTTTGACAGATCCTAATTGGTATGCCAAATTTTATGTTCCTTTTGATGGCATAGAAGGCCCTTCAGATCGTTCGCAGCTTTGAGGAAGTTACCTGTGACGCTGATGTTTAGGCCGCGGTATGTATCGTTTTTTGTGTGCTCTAGGGCAACAGTGTCTAGATGGAATTTGTACTTGTGGAACACCATTATTTTTGTCTTACTGAGATTTACTGTCAAGGCCCATGTCTGACAGAATCTGTGCAGCAGATCTAGGTTCTGCTGTTGGCACTCCTTGGTTGGGGACAGAATTCTCGGGCCAACTCTTTTCTCTGTATATATCAGTGATGCCGCTCTTGCTGCTGGTGATTCCTTGATCCACCTCTACGCAGACGATACCATTCTGTAAACATCTGGCCCCTCTTTGGACACTGTGTTAACAAACCTACAAACGAGCTTCAATGCCATACAACACTCCTTCTGTGGCCTCCAGCTGCTCTTAAACGCTTGTAAAACTAAATGCATGCTCTTCAACCGATCTTTGCCTGCACCCTCCCGCCCGACTGGCATCGCTACTCTGGACAGTTCTGACTTAGAATATGTGGACAACTACAAATACCTAGGTGTCTGGCTAGACAGTAAACTCTCCTTCTAGACATATTAAGCATCTCCAATCCAATCCAATAGAATCGGCTTCCTATTTCGCAACAAAGCCTCATTCACTTACGCTGCCAAACATACCCTCGTAAAACTGACTCTCCTACCGATCCTTGACTTCGGTGATGTCATTTACAAAATAGCCTCCAACACTCTACTCAGCAAACTGGATGCAGTCTATCACAGTGCCATCCGTTTCGTCACCAAAGCCCCATATACTACCCACCACTGCGACCTATGCTCTCATCGGCTGGCCCTCGCTACCATTTGTCGCTAGACCCACTGGCTCCAGGTCATCTATAAGTCTCTTCTAGATAAAGCCCCGCCTTATCTTAACTCACTGGTCACCATAACGACACCCACCCGTAGCATGCGCTCATGCAGGTATATCTCATTGGTCATCCCCAAAGCCAACATAATCCTTTGGCCGCCTTTCCATCCAGTTCTCTGCTGCCAATGACTGGAATGAATTGCAAAAATCGCTGAAGTTGGAGACTTATATCTCCCTCACTAACCTTTAGCATCAGCTATCTGAGCAGCTTACCGATTGCCGCAGCTGTACATAGCCCATCTGTAAATAGCCCATCCAAGTTCCTACCTCATCCCCATGTTGTTTTTATTTACTTTTTTTGCTCTTTTGCACACCATTATTTTATTTCTACTTTCACATCATCATCTGCACATCTATCATTCCAGTGTTAATTTGCTTAATTGTAATTACTTCGCTACTATTGGCCTATTTATTGCCTTACCTCCTTACTCCATTTGCACACACTGTATATACTGTATATAGATTTTTCTATTGTGTTATTGACAATAGAATTGTGTTATTGTGTTATTGTTTATTCCATGTGTAACTGTGTTGTTGTTTGTGTCGCACAGCTTTGCTTTAACTTGGCCAGGTCGCAGTTGTAAATGAGAACTTGTTCTCAACTGGCCAACCTGGTTAGATAAAGGTGAAGTAAAAAAATTGAATAAAAAAATCACCAGGTCATCAGCAAACAGTAGACATTTGACTTCAGATTCTAGTAGAGTGAGGCCGGGTGCTGCAGACTGTCTGTTTGTGTACATTGATTTTATAATGTTGTTTTTTCCCCACACCACTTTCCATCAATTTGTATAGCAGACCCTCATGGCAAATTGAGTCAAAAGCTTTTTTGAAATCAACAAAGCATGAGAAGATTTTGCCTTTGTTTTGGTTTGTTTGTCAATTCGGGTGTGCAGGGTTAATACGTGGTCTGTCGTACGGTAATTTGGTAAAAAGCCAATTTGAAATTTGCTCAGTACATTGTTTTCACTAAGAAAATAAATGTACACGTGCTATTAATGATAATGCAAAGGATTTTCCCAAGGTTGCTGTTGACGCATATTAAACGGTAGTTCTTGCAATCAAATTTTTCTCCACTTTTGTTGATTGGAGGGATCAGTCCTTGGTTCCAAATATTGGGGAAGATGCCAGAGCTAAGGATGATGTTAAAGAGTTTAAGTTCGGCTTGTCACCTAAAACACTCACAAACTTTTACAGATGCACAATCGAGAGCATCCTGTCGGGCTGTATCACCGCCTGGTACAGCAACTGCTCCGCCCATAACCGTAAGGCTCTCCAGAGGGTAGTGAGGTCTGCACAACGCATCACCGGGGGCAAACTACCTGCCCTCTAGGACACCTACACCACCCGATGTCACAGGAAGGCGAAAAAGATCATCAAGGACAACAACCACCTGAGCCACTGCCTATTTACCCCGCTATCATCCAGAAGGCGAGGTCAGTACAGGTGCATCAAAGCGTGGACCGAGAGACTGAAAAACAGCTTCTATCTCCAGGCCATCAGACTGTTAAACAGCCATCACTAACATTGAGTGGCTGCTGCCAACACACTTGACTCAACTCCAGCCACTTCAATAATGGAAAAATATTTGTAATCAGTTTATCACTAGCCACTTTATATAATGTTTACATACCCTACATTACTCATCTCATATGTATATACTGTACGCTATACCATCTACTGCATCTTGCCATCTTGATGTAATTAAATGTATCACTAGCCCCTTTAAACAATGCCACTTAATATAATGTTTACATACCCTACATTGCTCATCTCATATGTATATACTGTACTCTAAACCATCTACTGCATCTTGCCTATGCCGTTCGGGCATCACTCATTCATATATTTTTATGTACATATTCCTATTCATTCCTTTACACTTGTGTGTATAAGGTAGTTGTTGTGAAATTGTTAGGTTATATTACTTGTTAGATATTACTGTATGGTCGGAACTAGAAGCACTAGCATTTTCGCTACACTCGCATTAACATCTGCTAACCATATGTATGTGACAAATACATTTGATTTGATTTATAATAAATTGGAATTTGTGGACTATATATTTTATCATTTCATTGAGGATACCATCAACACCACAGGCCTTTTTGGGTTGGAGGGTTTGTATTTTGTCCTGTAGTTCATTCAATGTAATTGGAGAATCCAGTGGGTTCTGGGAGTCGTCAATAGTTGATGCTAAGATTTGTATTTGATCATGTATATGTTTTTGATGTTTGTACTTTGTTATAGGGCCCAAAAGATTGGAGTAGTTTACCCATACATCTCCGTTTAGGATAGTTAACTCCTCGTGTTCTTAGTTTAGTGTTTTCCTATTTTCCATGAAGTGGTTAGATTCTATGGAATCTTCAATTGCATTGATCTGATTTCTGACATGCTGTTCCTTCTTTTTCTGGTGTATATTTCTGTGTTGTTTTAGTGATTCACGATAGTGAATGCGTAGGCTCAGGTTTTCTGGGTCTCTATATTTTTGGTTGGATAGGTTTATTTCTTTCGTAGGTTTTTGCATTCTTCATCAAACCATTTGTGAAACGTTTTGTGGAGGAAGTTGTCAAAAAAGGGATTGAATTTGTTGTTGCCTAATTGTTTTTTGATAGGTTTCCACAGGACTTTCCTTCCATCTATAGCATTTCTTAGTATTATTCAGTTCCTTCGGCTTTGATGCCTCATGATTGAGTATTGCTCTGTTCAAGTAGACTGTGATTATGCTGTGATCTGATAGGGATGTCAGTGGGCTGACTGTGAATGCTCTGAACGCTCTCTGTCTCTCTCTCTCTCTGTCTCTCTCTCTCATTGAGAGACAGACAGTCTCTGTAGCATTTTCTACTGCTCTCCACCAATAAAATATCTCTCTGGGTAGGTTCAGACAGGCAGCCCAATTCTGATTTTTTTTCACCAATTGGTCATTTGACCAATCAGTTGAGCTCTGGAACATATCTAATTTGAACAGATCTGATGTGATTGGTCAAAATACCAATTAGTGGAGAAAATATCTGAATTGTGCTGCCTTTGTGAATGCAGCCCTGCTTACTGTGAGAGGCCTAAATGCACACTCAGAGGCTTTCATTTTCATTTTACTCACACACAGATTCCACCCATTTCACTCTGTCAGTTTCCACAGTGCAATGGATAAGACAGCCATGGATTAATTCAACAATAAGGCAAAAGCTATTTTAATCAAATAATTGATTTGAACACTAAGGTAACCTGCCTGAAGGACTACCGACCCGTAGCACTCGTGTCCGTAGCCATGAAGTGCTTTGAATAGCTGGTCATGGCTCACATCAACACCATTATCCCAGAAACCCTAGAACCACTCCAATTTGCATACAGCCATAACAGATCCACAGATGATGCAATCTCTATTGCACTCCACACTGCCCTTTCGCACTGCCCTTTCGCACCTGGACTAAAGGAACACCTATGTGAGAATGTTATTCCTTGAATACAGCCCAGCGTTCAACACCATAGTGCTCTCAAAGCTCATCAATATGCAAAGGACCCTGGGACTAAACATCCCCATCTGCAACTGGATCCTGGAATTCCGAACAGGCTGCCCTCAGGTCGTAAGGGTAGGTAACAACACATCCACCACGCTGATCCTCAACAAAGGGGCCCCTCGGGGGTGCGTGCTCAGTCCCCTCCGATACTCCCTGTTCAATCATGACTGCACGGCCAGGCACAACTCCAACACCATCATTAAGTTTGATGATGACACAACAGTGGTCACCATCAACGACGAGACAGCCTATAGGGAGGAGGTCAGAGACATGGCCGGCCGTGTGGTGCCAGAATAACAACATATCCCTCAACGTGATCAAGACAAAGGAGATGATTGTGGACTACAAGAAAAGGAGGGCCGAGCACGCCCCCATTCTCATCGACGGGGCTGTAGTGGAGCAGGTTGAGAGCTTCAAGTTCCTTGGTGTCTACATCACCAACAAACAAACATGGTCTAAGCACACCAAGACAGTCATGAAGAGGGCACAACAAAACGTATTCCCCCTCAGGAGACTGAAAAGATTTGCCATGGGTCCTCAGATACTCAAAAGGTTCTACAGCTGACTGGATGCATCACTGTGGCCTCCGACCGCAAGGCACTACAGAGGGTAGTGTGTACGGCCCAGTACATCACTGGGGCCAAGCTTCCTGCCATCCAGGTCCTCTATACCAGGTGGTGTCAGAGGAAGGCCCTAAACATTGTCAAAGACTCCAGCCACCCTAGTCAAAGACTGTTCTCTCTGCTACCCCATGGCAAGTGGTACCGGAGCGCCAAGTCTAGGTCCAAGAGGCTTCTAAACAGTTCTACCTCCAAGCCTTAAGACTCCTGAACATCTAATCAAATGGTTACCCAGACTATTTGCATTGCCCCCCCCTCTTTTACTCCGCTGCTACTCTCTGTTATTATCTATGCATAGTAACTTTAGTAACTCTACCTACATGTACATATTACCTCAATTACCTTGACTAACCGGTGCCCCCACACATTGACTCTGTACCGGTGCCTCCTGTATATATTCTCACTATTGTTATTTTACTGCTGCTCTTTAGCTACTTGTTACTTTTATTTGTTATTCTTATTGATATTTTTTAAGCTGTGTTGTTGGTTAGGGGCTTGTAAGTAAGCATGTTCTGCCCTTCCAAGCAAAAAGGCAGTAACGGCTCTTAGCGTGAAACTGAGAAAAATTGCTTTTATTTACCTTGGTTTCACAGTAACTTTATGCAGTTACTGCTAACATGACCCCCATTTTATCCAAACCACAATACAATAGAGGCAGGATACTTGTCCACATGATTAAGCATGTATTTAATGTATCAAAAATGACATTAACTCATTTTCAACCAAATGAGCAGTTACTGCCTTTTTGCTTGGTAGGGCAGTGTTGTATTCGGCGGATGTGACTAATAAAATGTGATTTGATTTGATTAAAGGACACATGCAGCTTTTTATGTTTGTGAAATAACACTATTCCTACTTTTTGTTCAATTATAAAAAATGGCGTATCATAAAGTAGGCCTTTCTCCACATTTTGTTGATTAACATTAAGAAACCAGAAACGGTTTGGGAATAATCTGGTTGAGGGTCCCTGACTCAATCTGTTCGGTGGCAGGAGGTGACATAATGTTGACGGGAAGGTTCCTGTCAATCAGGCAGAATCTGCCAAGAAACGTCATAACGTCATCTCCTGGTTTAAATCTGGTTGAAGTGACAAGAGGAACGGATTTCCAGAAGACTGGATGTTGCTGCCTTTTTTAATAGATGTTTTATTTCAGCTTTGTTTCACCAGGTATGGCCAGTTGAGAATGAGTTCTCATTTACAACTGCGACCTGGCAAAATGAAAAGTAAAGCAGTGCGACCAAATCAACAACACAAACCTACAGTCAATCACACAATAGAAAAATCTGCATACAGTGTGTGCAAATGAAGTAAGGAGGTAAGGCAATAAATAGGCCAATAGTGGCGAAGTAATTACAATTTAACAATTAACACTGGAGTGATAGATGGCAGATAAGGATGTGCAAGTAGAAATACTGGTGTGCAAAAGAGCAGAAAAACAAAAACGAATATGGGTATGAGGTAGATAGTTGGTTGGATGGGCTACTCCGCTCTAATGCTATACAGTAATACAACTCTATTATATTTTAGTAATCAGTAATGGGTGCTCCAGTAATCATGGAGGCTTCAATTTTATATTACTCTGGTCAACACTGTCCTTCCTCCCAGATATGATGTTTCTGACAAGACACTGCTTAAACCTACCATAAAAAGAATCCCACACAGGATAGCTTCAAGCATGTGCTATTCTACAGTGGTAAAGAATCCGAAGCCTGTGTGGGGTAGCAGCAATGGCCACTTCATCTGTTTTCTCTCTCCTTTTACATTGGCTGAATAACCTCTGACCGTATCGAAAAGGCACCTTGAGTGTTTTGTCAAACTCACTACGGATGAGCCTTAGCCCCATTGCGAGCCAGCAGGTGACAGGCAGAGGAAGAGTTTGTTGTTATCGTCACCCCTCCCCTCTTTCTCCTCCCTCTCACCTTCCCTCTCATATAATTTCACGGCAGTTTCTGCGGATTCACAGGGCAGCCGAGCGAGACAGACACATGGCGTGAGAGATGGGAAACAGAGGAGACGTCTGACAAAGCGACATAGAGACTCGGGGCTTGCTCAGCCATTACATTGTGCCGTCACCTGAAACTGGGGAGGGGAGGGGACATTGCCAGGAAAGAACAGTGTCACAAAGAGGCACAGTGGATTATGGGTTTGTTTAGTGTGTGTGTGTGTGTGTGTGTGTGTGTGCGTGTGTGTGTGCGTGCGCGTGTATGACAAAGAACACAGATTTCCCGCTGGACAACATGGCAGAAAACATATTTCCATTTACTGTTAAATACCGATCATTCATGATTTTATTTTCCTTTCATTTGCAGTTGGCAAACATCCAACAGCAGATCAACCACTATTTTAAAATTAGAATTTCCCATATTCTCTTCCTTCTTGGAGTCAGGCAGTTAATTAGCAACGTCAGTGGAGACCAGATGTCCCGAGCTAGTTTGGGTGAGATGAAAATGCAAATGTTCAAAATGTACCAATACAGCTAAAACAACCTGACTGGGAATCTCATTAGGAGCGGTTTTGATCACCTCCTATCAGAAGGTATCAGAATATAGACACCTTCCACATCCTCAACACTTCCTGGACTTCTTCAATCTTTTCACTGAACTCAATGCGTCTGTCTGTTTTGTCTGTCTAGCTCTCTCTCTCTCTGTAAAATCTGGCTCATCGCAGTACTAGTCTAATAAAAGTAAAGCTTTTTCTCTGGTGTCATTTCAATAGAAGTCACAGTACAAGACCAGGTAAAACTGTCAAGGCCGTAAGGTACAGTAGTGTTTTATACCTGTGGATGTACAATAGAATAGTCTGGATACACGTCTGGTAAAATACAACATATTTCAGTGTTCTGAATCAAAATATTTACACTATTTTATATCTCATGAGCGTAAAAAAAATATATATATATTTTTGCTGCAAAGCTGATATCAGATCTTGGTCATACCCCAAAATTGGACATATCCACACAAAATAAAATGAACCTTTCTCCAGTAGACTCAACCATCCATCAATCAATCTATCAATTAACAACAATCTATCATGTAGAGACTATGTTTACCTTTAATTTGAACTCGTTTGAGAGCAAACAGACAAGTTTGACATGATATAATCTGAACGCAGTGTATATTTGAACAGGAGAAAATGAATGGCAGCAGACTGAGGTTCGTCAACCCAATGTTAACTTTTATGCCTTCACCTAACCCTTACCTCACTGAAACTATACCTAACCTTAAAGGGCAATTCTGCTACTTTTCAACCTCCTATTCATTATCTCCAGAACCAAACCAGTGTCTGCATATGCGAAAAGGTTACATTATGATATGTGGTTAAAAAGATAAGTAATTTATTATTACGTGTTATTACTTTTCTACTATTTCTCCATTTTCTTTCTCTTTGCATCGTTGGGAAGGCCTTGCAAGCATTTCACTGTTAGTCTACAACTGTTGTTTACGGAGCATATGCCGAATACAATTTGATTTGAAGAAACCCACAGGGTTGGTGCAACATAGGTTGGCGCAGCATAATTTTGTTTAAATGATGTGAAAACAACATTGATTCAACCAGTGTGTGCCCAATGGTAAGGTCATTTTTTCTTTTTGCAGATGCTCAGTCACTACTGCATAAATTCTTTCACTTTTTAAACGGGTCCCCGTGGGAATTAAACCCACTACCTTGACTTTGCAAACGCCATGCTCAACCAACTGAGCCACTCGCTAGACAAAACATTTTAGGTCCTAAAAAATGCTTCTAGGATTAAAAGTAAGAAAAAGTGTGATTTTCTAAATGTGTAACAGGTTTATAGTCAGAGGGAGGGTATTTCTTGCTCCCCAAGTCACCACGAATCTCATAGAGTTTGAAAATCACTGTTTTTAAAATGTTTCACTTTTGAGGATGTCATAAGGTAGAATTGTTTTACCTAATATTTTTTGCCATAGAAAAGTGCCGTTTTAACATTATGTAGACACTGGTATTGTGCTGGAGAAAATTCAAGTGGTGGAATTGCCCTTTACCACTTACCGTTGTTCCGAAACCTGAATTAATTTCCACTGCTATGCCTAAACTACTGAGGGTCAAATAGCTACTTCCTTATCTGAAATCACTTATTCCTATGTCCATTTTCAATAATGAGGTGCTATGCAATTTTCATGCAGGTAAAAAATATTTTAACACAAGCATGTAAATGAAACCCATAGTACTATAATTTCACTCGTCTCCTCCACCAGCCAGTTGTCTCTGTTGAATCACTCTGTCATATGCATAGCAATTAGCCTGGGGATGAAGTTACCATTTCCTTAAATGTGCTTGTTTACAGAATGTGTTTACAGTAACACAACCTTGCAAGATTCAATCATAGTTCAATGCTTCCATCGTCTGCTCACTTCATATTAATTTGCACATATTATATAGATGTGTATTCAGAAGCAACCAGGGTCAACGCCCTGCTCAAGGACAAATCGACAGATCTCCCACAAGGTCAAGAGCATGGACCCGAACAATCAACCTATCAGCCACCGGCCCAAACTCCCAACCGCCAGGCCACCAGCCCTCCAAGATCCCCCCACAGTTCCCCAGGAGCTGCCCCTCAACCATCTGAGCCCCCCCCCCCCCCCACCTTTATTGTAAATAAAAATAAAATATGTTTCCAAACACTTCTATGTTAATATGGATCCTACCATGATATGGATAATCCTGAATGAATAGTGAATAACTATGAGTGAGATATCATATGTCATAACCCCAAGACATGCTAACCTCTCACCATTACAATAACAGGGGAGATTTGCATTTTTGGGGGTATGATATTTGTGCGTCTGTAACTTTCTCACTCATCATAATTCACGGTTCATTCAGGATTATATGTAATTCCTTAACGGTTCACCCGGTATGGATGAAAATGCCCTTACATGAAATATGACAGTCTGCACTTTAAAATCATAGTCATTGATTGCTTGATTTCAAATCCAATAGAGTATAGAGCCAAAAGAATTAAAAATACATCAGTGGCCCAATAATTACAGAGGGCACTGTATTGGCTTTAAATATGGTACTGCCTGAGAACGAATAGCAATGCTGAAACAGCCAGATCATTTGTGAGTTTCAATTAGTGGCTCTCAAATGACAATAAATAAAATCTCTCTCTCAGATAATCCACAACTTTCGCACAAGGAAACGTAATGATATACACACCTGAAAACACCAACATGCAGACTAAATCAAATCAAATCAATGTTATTTGTCACACACACGTATAGCCAGCAGGTATATAGCCAACACTTGCTTTGGCCGCCTTTCCTTCCAGTTCTCTGCTGCCAATGATTGGAACGAATTGCAAATATCTCGGAAGCTGGAGTCTTATATCTCCCTGTCTAACTTTAAGCGTCAGCTGTCAGAGAAGCTTACCAATCACTGTACCTGTACACAGCCAATCTGTAAATAGCACACCCGACTACCTCATCCCCATATAATTACTTACCCTCTTGCTCATTAGCACCCCAGTATCTTTACTTGCAGATCATCATCTGCACATCTAACACTCCAGTATTAATGCTAAATTGTAATTATTTTTCACCTCTATGGCCTATTTATTGCCTATCTCCCTACTCTTCTACATTTGCACACACTGTACATAGATCTTTCTATTTTTCTTTTCCTATTGTGTTATTGACTGAACGTTTGTTTATGTGTTGTAGTTTTTGTCGCACTGCTTTGCTCTATCTTGGCCAGGTTGCTGTGAGAACTTGTTCTCAAAACTGGCCTACCTGGATAAATAAAGGTGAAAAAAAATAAATAATAAATAGCAGATGTTATTGCGGGTGAGGCGAAATGCTACCTCACTGTTTCGGGGACTTGCATACATATAAAGTTCATTTTAAGAGTCACATATGCAGTCTTTTACATTAGCAACTGTGTAGGCATAACTGTGTTATTGAAACTATCCAAACACTTCCATGCTCCTCTAGCAGTTGTCAATGGAACCTAACAGGGTGAGAAATGCCAGTTCCCTTTTCTCCTTGTATTTTTGTAGTCTTGCCAAGGAATGAAAAGAACTCAGTGAAAAAAATGACATTTCTGAGCCTCTCACCCTCTAATCCGTGGTTGGGATTTTTTTCCCTCACCGTAAATATGTCCCCTTTCTTCAGTGGAAGCGCATGTTTGCTGTGTAAATCATTTGTTAGCTGCTGACTTAGATTCTATCACTTTACTCCCAGCTGGCTTTGATCCCATTGAAAGGCATGTACAGTATACACTCTTTCGTCTTTCTCCTGTCTTTCTTTTCCCTCTTTCTTTCTGACTTCTCTCTTTTCTCTCGTGGAAAGTTCCTACAAACGCCTGTTCCGCCGTACTTTAAAGATGCTAGTACATGAAAGGAGTGGCATCAAAAGACTCATTGCTTTGCATGTATGGAGACAGATGTCATCTGGGGTGCATCTGCTATACTCTCCACAGATATTACAACAGAACAATGCTGGATAGATTTGGCCAGTTGGAGCAATGGGGTCACTCCAAATTCTTAAACTCCTCCCTTTATGCCATACATTTTGAATGCAAACTAACAGGCAGGACAATTGCAATCTAATTTTCCTCTTGTTTGTTATTGATCATTTGACTTCCTAAAATAAACTAGTAACATTGTCCTGGTAGGCCTGGCAGAACGCCAATAGTTATACAGATAACTGCAATTCCTCAAAAACACAAAAGTACACACACACACACTACTGTTACCCTAACCCTAACCCTAACCTTAACCCTAAACCTAACCTTAGCTCCAAACCCTAACCCTTAACGTAATTCTAAACCTAACACTAAACTCCCTAGGAATAGCATTTGACCTTGTGGGGACAAAAATTATGTCCGCAGTTGGTCAAATTTTAGTTTGTTTACTGTTCCTGTGGGGACTTCTGGTACCCACAATAATAGTTAACCCCCCCCCCCCCCCCCCCCCCACACACACACACACACACAACAGTTCTCTCACTCATAAAGGCAAATACATAGCTGACCTTAAATAATGTACAAGAGAAAAAGAAAAAAAACACAGCCAAGGCAATCCATCTATTCATCCTGTATGTAATCAAATCCATATCAGTATCATCCCTGGAACCATTTCCCTAATTGTCATATTCAAATGAAACTGCCCGAGGATGCTTTCCTACAGTGCTTTCGTCTTTAAAAAACTCTGTATCTTCAAAATCTCAAGAATGGTTGAGCAGGCACTGGCGACGACTCTGGTCATGGCTGCGATTCGGACTGAATACCCAACATGGCCTGCGGCAGTTGCTGTGGCGTCCCTCGCACTCTTACGAAAACTGGGAGCCAGCTCACTCTCCACCATACCCGACTAATGAAAGCTGGGCATGGACCCTGGAGCTATAAACAAACGCTCCCGCTGTGTTGACATTTCCAATGGATTTTGTGTGTGCCTCGCCCCTCACCCGAGCTCTCTACTGTGAAGGAGGGGAAGCCAAACAATTACCCTGGAGATGGATTAAGCCCCGCTGCATGGGGAGTTGGTTTCAAGTAGAGGAATGGTAGCTGGGCAGCGGGGACTTGTGTTCCCTGTGTAAACAGACGTGGAGGGTAGCTGGACGGCAAGTCCTTGTGTTCCCTGTGTCAACAGACGTGGAGGGTAGCTGGACGGCAAGTCCTTGTGTTCCCTGTGTCAACAGACGTGGAGGGGACATACAGATGTGTGCACGCACAGACACACAACACTCAAAGATGGATGGACAAAATATACAGTACCAGTCAAAAGTTTGGACACCAACTTTTGACTGATTTTCTTTATTTGTACTATTTTCAACATTGTAGAATAATAGGGAATTTATTAAAACTATGAAATAACACATGGAATCATGCATAACCAAAGTAAAACAAATCAAAATAGATGTTATAATTGAGAATCTTCAAAGTAGCCACCATTTGCTTTGATGACAGCTTTGCACACTTGGCATTCTCTTAACAAGCTTCACGAGGTAGTCACCTGGAATGCATTTCAATGAACCTTGCCATGATCGGTGTGTGTCCCCCGCTGCACAGTTGAGCTAAAGTGCACTATTGTGATTAGCATGACATTTTAGGACATGGTCTTCTGATATGGGAAGAAAGCTAAAATTATTGTTAATCTAACTGCACTGTCAAATTTACAGTAGCCATTACAGTGAAATAATACCATGCTACTGTTTGAGGATAGTGCACAGTTACGTACTTGAAAATGTATCAATAAATCAATTAGGCACATTTAGGCAGACTTGATACAACATTTTGAACAGTAATGCAATGGTTCATTGGAACAGTCTACAACTTTACACATACACTGCTGCCATCTTGTGACCAAAATCTAAATTGCACCTAAACTGGAATAATGCATTGTGGCCTTTCTCTTGCATTTCAAAGATGATCTTTTACCAGATCTAATGTGTTATATTCTTTTACATTAATTTCAAATTTCCACAAACTTCAAAGTGTTTCCTTTCAAATGGTATCAACAATATGCATATCCTTGCTTCAGGTCCTGAGCTAAAGGCAGTTAGATTTGGGTATGTCATTTCAGGCGAATATTTTAAAAAGTGGTCAGATCTTTAAGAGGTGTGCCTTGATAAAAGTTCATTTGTGGAATTTCTTTCCTTCTTAATGAGTTTGAGACATTCAGTTGTGTTGTGACAAGCTAGGGGTGTTATACAGAAGATAGCCCTATTTGGTAAAAGACCAAGTCCAAATTATGGCAAGAACAGCTCAAATGAGCAAAGAGATATGACAGTCCATCATTACTTTAAAACTTCTCACGGAACCCCTCGACAACACAGAGCGCGAAATTCAAAAATATTTTTTAGAAATATGTAACTTTCATACATTCACAAGTGCAATACACCAAATGTTATAATCTACCCATCGTGTCCGATTTCAAAAAGGCTTCACATATGATATGATTATATCATATGTGATGATATGATTATGTTAGGTCAGAGCCTAGTCACAAAAACACACACAGCCATTTTCCAGCCAAAGAGAGGAGTCACAAAAAGCAGAAATAGAGATAAAATTAATCACTAACCTTTGATGATCTTCATCAGATTCCACTCATAGGACTTCATGTTACACAATACTTGTGTATTTTGTTCGATAAAGTTCATATTTGTATCCAAAAATCTCAGTTTACATTGGCGCTTTATGGTCAGTAATGTTGTGCCGCGAAAACATCCGGCTAAATTTTAGAGAGCCACATCAATTTACAGAAACACTCATAATAAACTTTGATAAAAGATACAACTATTATGCATAGAATTATAGATATACTTCTCCTTAATGCAACCGCTGTGTCAGATTTCAAAAAAGCTTTAAGGAAAAAGCAAACCATGCAACAATCTGAGTACGGCGCTCAGACACAAAAACAAGCCATGCAGATACCCGCCATATTGTGGAGTCAGTAAAAGTCAGAAATAGCGTTATAAATATTCACTTACCTTTGATGATCTTCATCAGAATGCACTCCCAGGAATCCCAGTTCCAAAATAAATGTTTGTTTTGTTCGATATAGTCCACAATTTATGTTCAAATACCTGCTTTTGTTAGCGCGTTTGGTAAACAAATCCAAATTCACGAGGCGCGGGCAAATCCAGGCAAAAGTTCAGACGATAAGATCAAAAAGTAATTTTACAGTTCGTAGAAACATGTCAAACGAAGTATATAATCAATTTTTAGGATGTTTTTAACATGAATCTTCAATAATGTTCCAACCGGAGAATTGCTTTGTCTTTAGAATTGCAATGGAACGCAGGTCGTTCTCAAGTGTGCACGCGTGATCGGCTCATGGCACTCTGGCAGGCCTCTGGTTGAATCAGCTCTCATTCGCCCCCACTTCACAGTAGAAGCCTCAAACAACGTTCTAAAGACTCTTGACATCTAGTGGAAGCCTTAGAAAGTGCAATATGACCCCATAGACACTGTATCTTCGATAGGCAATGAGTTGTACAAAAATCAGATTTCCCACTTCCTGGTTGGATTTTTCTCAGGTTTTTGCCTGCCATATGAGTTATGTTATACTCACAGACATCATTCAAACAGTTTTAGAAACTTCAGAGTGTTTTCTATCAAATACTACTAATAATATGCATATATTAGCTTCTGGGCCTGAGTAGCAGGAGGTTTACTTTGGGCACGCTATTAATCCGAACGTGAAAATGCTGTCCCCCAGTTAAGACATGAAGGTCAGTCAATCTGCTTGGGCCAAGAAACACCAGCAATGGACATTAGACCGGTGGAAATCTGTCCTTTAGTCTTATGAGTCCACATTTGAGATTTTTGGTTCCAACCGCTGTGTCTTTGTGAGACAATCAGTAGGTGAATGGATGATCTCTGTATGTATGCTTCCCAATGTGAAGCATGGAGGAGGAGGTGTGATGGTGTGGAGGTACTTTGCTGTTGACACTGTCAGTGATTTATTTAGAATTCAAGGCACCCTTAAACAGTATGGCTATGGTTTGCGCTTAATGGGACTAGCATTTGTTTTTCAACAGGACAATGACCCAACACACCTCCAGGCTGTGTAAGGGCTATTTGACCAAGAAGGAGAGTGATGGAGTGCTGCATTTGACGACCTGGCCTCCACAATCACTCGACCACAACCCAATTGAGATAGTTTGGGATGAGTTGGACTGCAGAGTGAAGGAAAAGCAGCCAACAAGATCTCAGCATATGTGGGAAGTCCTTCAAGACTGTTGGAAAAGCATTCTAGGTAAAGCTGCGAAGAGTGTGCAAAGCTGACATCAAGACAAAGGATGGCTACTTTGATGAATCTCAACAATAAAATATATTTGATTTACAACATGATTCCATATGTGTTGTTTCATAGTTTTGATGTCTTCACTATTATTCTACAATGTTGAAAATAGTAAAAAATTAAGAAAATCCTGTACTGTAGATGTGTCCAAACGTTTGACTGCTACTGTATATAGACATATAGATTACCAAACCGACACATAACACATTCACTTATTGATTAAAATATATCCCAAGGCTCAGTGACCATTGATAGAGTCCATGCTGTGAAAGGAGCCAGACACACTAACAGAGTCCATGCTGTGAAAGGAGCCAGACCACTAACAGAGTCCATGCTGTGAAAGGAGCCAGACACACTAACATAGTCCATGCTGTGAAAGGAGCCAGACACACTAACAGAGTCCATGCTGTGAAAGGAGCCAGACCACTAACAGAGTCCATGCTGTGAAAGCAGCCAGACACACTAACAGAGTCCATGCTGTGAAAGGACCCAGACACACTAACAGAGTCCATGCAGTGAAAGGAGCAAGACCATGTAATGACAGACTACTTGGGCCTCCTACTGTTGGTTTGGTAACAGACTCAGCCAGGAGACCCAGACATTCTGAACCCACTCTTGTGGGATGGAGACACAATGCCCAATCCAATCTCTACTTCGACCATTTTAACATATCACTCTCCCATCTGTTTTGCATCTCATATGAGGTGGTTGGGAAATGGAGGCAGAGAACAAATGAGGTGGATGATGGGAAATGGAGGCAGAGAACAAATGAGGTGGATGATGGGAAACGGAGGCAGAGAACAGATGAGGTGGATGATGGGAAAAGGAGGTAGAGAACAGAGAGAAAAGAGAAGAGATATGACAGTGGTTTCAGACAATAGTTTTTCAATTCTGAAGCATAATTCTTTAAGGATCACATTGATAATGATCAATGTGAGTTAAACCGCGGTACAACATGCTTTGAAACAGTTTGGATATGATCAATAGTCTGAGATCTAGTGATGTTTTCTCTCCTAGCATTCCTAGTGAAAATCATTAACTCCAATGAATTTGGGATGATTGATTCTTTGAATGTGTTCCGATATCATGAAGATGGAACTTTCATTCTTCCAAACCCCTATGAATAATTTTGTCCTTCTAATGACAGCAACTCTGCTCATTAAAACATCTGTATTGGCGTACCTACAGACTGTTCCTCCCTGTCTGTCTCTGTGATGTGGTCGTCCTGGATTTTGCTTGATTCAGTCTATTTGAAGTCGGTGTGTTTTGATGTAAAACTGAAAGTGTCAATGCCGTCTGCTTATTGATCGTCTATTGTGTCGGGGAACTCACACCTTTAAATAAGCTTGCAAAAAGTACTGTATTTCCACTGTGCAAATTTTTTCACTTCAAAGTTTTTATCTGCTCCATTGTCAGCCATGTACTCTGGAAGAAGTATGCTACCCAAACACAATGCCCTACTGTTAGTACCGGTACACATGTATTTTGTTGTACTATTAGATGTGAAGATAATGCTCAGAGCATGTAAGCTCAGTTGGCTTCTTGAGATAAAATGCTTTCGGGATTGTATGGCCGATCACGCCATTATCTTGAAATGAAAAAAATACCAGAACACATACATACATTTGTCAACAGTAGTTTCTGGCGTGTCTAGCTAGCGTGATGTGATTTTGGTGACCAATGAAATAGATGAAAATAGCTCCTTGCCATGATAATGAGCTGTCAGTATTTAACAATGGACTTTCTACCCCCAGATCTCACACACGCACACACACACCCGCGCGTGCACACACACACACACACACACAAACACACAAACACACAAACACACACACACACGCACACACACACACGCACACACACGCACACACGCAAGCATACACACACACTCTTGCATGGGGTGTCCAGTGTGTTGTGGCCTGAGGATCTGGGTGTCCACTTGATTCAGGGTGAGGGCCAGTGACACTAATCTGAATGATGAGCTGGTGAGAAGGCCCACACATTATGAAGGTTCCATATCTGCCCTAATGAGTAGGAGGGGGTGGGGGGAGTGGGTAAGTACACGGTTACAATTATGTAACACGGCGATGAATTTCAAGCAATGATTTTATTTTATGGGTCGGGGTTGGGGGAAGGCTGTGGGTTGGGGTAAGGCTGTTGGGGGAAGAATGTGGGTCGGGGTTAGGGTTGGGCGAAGGCTGTGGGTTAGGGTTGGGGGAAGGCTTTGATTTGCGGTAGCTTGGGGGAAGGCTGTGGGTTGGGGTAGCTTGTGGGAAGGCTGTGGGTTGGGGTAGCTTGGGGGAAGGCTGTGGGTTGGGGTTAGTGGAAGGCTGTGGGTTGGGGTTAGGGTTGGGGAGGGGGAAGGCTGTGGGTTGGGGTTAGGGTTGGGGAAGGGGAAGGCTGTGGGTTGGGGTTGGGGTTTAGTGTTGGGAAGGGAGAAGGCTGTGGGTTGAGGTTAGGGTTGGGGGAGGGGGAAGGCTCTGGGTTAGAGTTGGGGGAGGGGGAAGGCTGTGGGTTAGAGTTGGGGGAAGGGTAAGGCTGTGGGTTGGGTTTGGGGGAGGGGGAAGGCGGTGGGTTGGGGTTAGGGTTGGGGGAGGGGGAAGGCTGTGGGTTGGCACACACACCCACACACACAGAAACACACACACACACACACACACACACACACACACGCACACGCACACGCACACACACACAGACACACAGACACACACACACATGCACACGCACACACACAGACACACAGACACAGACACACACACACACACACACACACACACACACACACACAGCTGATGTGTTTGTATGTTTCACTGAATGAGATCAAATTGCAACCCTATTCAATTCATGCACAGATACTGTGGTATTATTAGTAATATTAGTAATTACATGTACTTGATGGTAACAGCCCTTGTTTCTTTCACCATGATTCAAATGTACTTATTTCAATGTCCCTGTGTGTGGCAGAGTGCAATCTGATCACGTCTCACGATAGATTCGATAATATAATTTTGTCCGACCATAAATATTTGATAATGCTAATATTATCCTAGCAAGGGGTAGCATAATACCATGCTGATATCAATATACCGTTGAACAAGCCTCAGTTTTTGAAATGTGTCTCTTTCTCTGATCCATTTTTTTCCACCACCAGCTGTTTCCAATCACACTGTATCCTAAAAAGAGGAGAATTGGTAATTAGCAATGAGCACATAAAACATAGCCATGCCTGCCAGTGTGTGGAGTGTAATTGAAAACAGTTTGACTCAAATTGGTGTATTTCTTTGTTATTATTTTTTCCCTCTGGGATGTCCGCCTGTGAATGCAAGCTCAGGGCCGTATCCACAAAGCATCTCAGAGTAGGAGGGATGATCTAGGATCTGTCCATATAATCCTATTCATTATGATCTTGAAGGTATAATGCTCTCTTAGGTGGTGCTAAAACAATCAGGCGCAGCCAGTTGTGGATGGAATCAAGGGTTCTCATACGCAGAAAATTGTGTGTCTCTCCACAGAGAGGGGATATGGCACTACATTGCCTAGAATAGAAGGTTATGTGGTGTGTTGTAGGGGGTGCTGATTCTATAAGCTAGCCAGGGTCTTAAAATTCAAACCTACCTGCTCTACCTGCTATCCATGGTCCTGAAATCAGCTTTTCCCAGGCCTCAGAGTGCAATAATAGCATATGAGAAATGGAGGTGTCCTTGTCCATCACTGCAACAGTGAGAAAAAAACACAAAAAAACAATTTCAATTAAATTACCTCTTTCTTCTTTTCTGTTTCTTAGTTTGCTTCTCCTTTTTGTGCTCTAAATTGAATTGTTTCTTTGTTCCCATAACGATACATCTAGTAAGAGCTTGATTGCTTTTCCTAATTATTCTGTTTATTCCTCCTGCAGGCCAGGTCCTCTTATTGGTGTAATTAATTTCAAAGATAACTTGTCCTCCGCTCGGATTAGAAATGGCTCTAGATAAGGCAATGACAGAAGGGATGGGAGAGGGAGAGTGATATGTTTGTGTGTATGTGTGTGTGTGTGTGTGAGAGAGAGATAGGGGGTCAGTCTAATTAGCCTGACAGGAGAGCAGGCTACCTGACTCCCTCCATATCCTCTTCCTGTCTATCACACGTTTGAATGCCGCACTACGATTCTTTCCCCTCCTATCTCCTTCCACCGTTTAATTTTTCCCCAGTTTGTGGCGAATAAGGATTTTGTCCTGTAGGCATCTGTAGAGTAAGCGGTCAATGCATAGCTTGCTAATTACTTGACATGTTCCATGTGCTTGCCTAATGGGCTAATTAGGACACAGATTCCTAGAACCATTGAAAGAGAAAAATGGATAAATATATCTGATTCAACCAGTACAACGTGCTCTTTAATGTAGCTAACATATTAATATTCCTGATTCAACCAGAAAATCGTGCTCTTTAACTCTTAGCGTACGGATCCTGCTAGCGGGATCAAAATCGTCAACATCCGGTGAAGCTGGAGCATGCCAAATTCAAATGACAAAATCGTAATATTAAACATTAATGTAAATACAAGTGTCGTACATCGTTTAAAAGCTTAATATCTCGTTAATCTAGCCGCGTTGTCAGATTTCAAAAAGGCTTTACGGCGAAAGCATACCATGAGATTATCTGAGGACAGCGCTCCACACCAAAATACTTTTCCAAACCAACACAGGCGGCACAAAATCCCAAATAGCGATAGAATAAATGACTTACCTTTGAAGATCTTCCTCTATTTTCAATCCCAAGGGTCCTAGCTACACAACAAATGGTCGTTTTGTTCGATAAAGTCCTTCTTTATATCCCAAAAATGTCTGTTTAGATGGCGCGCTTGATTCAGTAATCCACTCTTTCAACATGCATACAAACAAATCCAAAAAGTTAACAGTAAAGTTCATCCAAACAAGTCAAACAATGTTTCTAATTAATCCTCAGGTACTCTAATATGTAAATAAACAATACAATTTAAGACTAGAGAATAGTATGTTCAATACCGGAGATAGATAACGAAGAGCACGCACCTCATTCACACGCGCAACTAGACTGCATTTCTAATGAGAGACACCTAGGAAAAACTATTACTACTCAATCATTTTTCAAGAAAACAAGCCTGAAACACTTTCTAAAGACTTGACATCTAGTGGAAGCCATAGGAACTGTAATCTGGGAGCTATTTATGTGTATATTCCATAGACAAGCATTGAAATGGACTGTGATCTCAAAAAACATTTTCCGGATGGATTTTCCTCTGGTCCTCGCCTGCCATATCAGTTCTGTTATACTCACAGACATTATAACAGTTCTTGAAACGCCAGAGTATTTTCTATCCAATGCTACTAATTATATGCAAATCCTAGCTTTTGGGCCTGAGTAACAGGCAGTTTACTTTGGGCACATCATTCATCCAAACTTCCGAACACTGCCCCCTAGCCCTAAGAGGTTTTAATGTACCTAACAGATCATTATACCTGATTCAACCAGAACAAGGTGCTCTTTAATGTACCTAACAGATAATTTTATCTGATTTAACCAGAACAACCTGCTCTTTCATGTACTTTAATTTTGACCTCTTGTCAGCCTTAACTCCTTCTCACTCCCCACAGCCAACTCTTCTTTTTACTTCCCTTCTGTTCATCTCTCCTGTTGTTTTGTCTCCTGTGCCGAGAGGCCAACTCTCTGATGTGAAAATCATTGCTGGGTGTTTGCCGCTTAGTGAGAGGGGCTTTCATCTGCTCTCTTGCCCCGGTGGGGTGCTCAATGTGCCCCCTCTCTCCTCCCTTCCCCTCCTGCCGCGTGGGTATCGATGGCGGGTTGTCAGTGGCTTACCTGGAGGTACATTAGGAAAGGGCCCTAACAAACAACAGAGTCCTGGCCTCCAAATTAATTTGTAAGTCTAGGGAGAGATGGAGGGGCATGTCGAGACCGAACACTGCTCGTAATAGAGCCAGGGAGCGAGGCCCCCCGAGGGCTGGATCGATCAGACGTTCTTAAGAGGAGTCGCTAACACACCAGCCAACATGGAGAGAAAGAGACCGGGGGATAGGGGAAGAGATAGAAAAACAAGTGAATAGACAAATAGAGTGGCTGTTGATGGATCATTAATATCTATCAGGTTAATATGTTGTGATGGATTATTAATATCTCTCAGGTTAATATGTTGTGATTCTATCGGTGTGACAGAGTGAGAGGGCTGTCTTGACCGTCTCAGACACGTGGACAGACCTAAGTGAAGTGAACCATGTGACTACAGAAACTTGAGCTCAGCAACCAAACGCTCACATTGTCCATATTGTAACAGTTTGAGAAACACTTAGGCCGGGATTCAATCAGATCACGCTTGTAGACAATTCAGTTTTTAAAGGCAATGTTGCTGTGTTTATGGAGAACGCTTTCAAGGTAAACACTGCAGATGTCAGTTCAATTAGAAATTACCATAAAATGTCAAGATATAATGTGGATCTAGCATGGATTGGAATGAATCCAGGCCTTTTTTCTTCAAAGCAAAATGGCTGACATTTCCGTTCAAGCATGACAGTTTAGGTTTATGCATGTTAGCAACTAGCGAGTGGTTATGGTAAGGATTAGGGTAAGGTTAGAAAACAAAACAAAACATGTTGGTTTTCAAACTGCTCCCACTCATGTATTTCCAGTTCTTTGTGTGTTACTCCATCCGCCAACCCCAACCAACCATAGCCATTTCCTGTTCCTGTTGCATTTCCATTCTCTTTATGTGGTCAATTGTTTTTATTTACTTAAGACTTTGAGCAAAGACATCTATGCAAATTGTATTCCTAAGCGTTGCCCTAATAAAAAAATCAAACACATAAAAAAATGACCAACTTATAAAATAAAAAAATCCTTAAATACGCAGTCACCACTTCTTGAGGCTGCAGCATCACCATACTGAACACACAATGCATAGTGTCAACTGTAAAGTTTGGTGGAGGAGGAATGATGTCTGAGGCTGTTTTTCATGGTTTGGGCTGGGCCCTTAGTTTCTGTGAAGGGACATCTTAATGCTTTAGCATGCAATGACATTCTAGATGATTCTATGCTATCAACTTTGTGGCAACAGTTTGGGGAATGACCTTTCCTGTTTCAGCATCACAATGCCCCCGGTGCACAAAGCGAGCTCCATACAGAAATGGTTTGTCTAGATCGGTGTGGAAGAACTTGACTGGCCTTGACCTCGACCCCATCAAATACCTTTGGGATGAATTGGAACGCCGACTGTGAGCCAGGCTTAATTGCCCAACATCAGTGCTGACCTCACTAAAAATGCTCCTGTGACTGAATGGAAGCAAGTCCACACAACTATGTTCCAACATCTAGTGGAAAAGCCTTCCCAGAAGAGTAGAGGCTGCTATAGCAGCGACTCTATATTAATACCCATGATTTTGGAATTACATGTTCGACGAGCAGGTGCCCACATACTTTGGTCGTGTAGTGGAAGATAGTGTAGAAAGATTTACTTTTTTTGGCTCACCATTCAAAAGTCATTGTCAGTGAGTGTCAGCTGGGTTATGATAGGCCTACACACTGTAGATTACAGTGCTTAA
Organism: Oncorhynchus mykiss; assembly: GCF_057628025.1. Lineage (NCBI taxonomy): Eukaryota > Metazoa > Chordata > Actinopteri > Salmoniformes > Salmonidae > Oncorhynchus > Oncorhynchus mykiss. The sequence continues at coordinate 26,482,312 of NC_143035.1, read as the reverse complement.
TTAGAGCAGAATGTGAGCTACATAGTGTAGGATTCCGTCACTAACTGAATACCCATGCAAGGGCTAAACAAGACTTTGTTAACAATCTAATCAGCTGATGAGCTCTTTACGGATAGATAATTATTCACCTCCTTAGCAAATCTGATTTCCTTACTTCAGTCTAATTGACTGGGTAACACTCTAGTAATGGCCAAGCTGAGAGATACTTTCCATCACGTACACAAACGCGCGCGCACACACACACACACACACACAGACATCCAGACCACTGCCTGTATTAAAAACTACCTCCCAACTCTCACTGTTTGTGTGTGTGTGTATATGCATGCTATATCAGTCCGCCCACTTGGGCAGCTGAGCCCTACGGAGTCACAGATGAGGGGTCTCTGCCCCTGTGAATATGCCAAAAGGTACTCTAGCACTTAGTCTCCAACTGGGAGAGACCAGATGTCATACCATTCAATTTAGACTATGTAGCCATGCATTGTTGCATGGTAAAACTTTCTACTTTAATTGTTATTTATTTAACCCTTATTTTACCAGGTATGTTGACTGAGAACACATTCTCATTTACAGCAATGACCTGGGGAATAAATACAGGGGAAAGGAATGAAACAATTCGAAACTGGGGATGATTAGGTGGCCATTATGGTACAAAGGCCACATTGGGAATTTAGCCAGGACACCAGGGTAAAAAACCCTATTCTTGCCATAAGTGCAATGAGATCTTTAATGACGTCTGAGAGTCAGGACACCCATTTAACATCCCATCCAACAAAAGGCAACCTACTCAAGGCAATGTCCCCAATCACTTCCCTTGGGGATTGGGATCAATTATTTTATTTGACCAGAGGAAAGAGTGCCTCCTACTGGCCCTCCAACACGACTTTCAGCAGCATCTGGTCTCCCATACAGAGGCCGACCAGGACCAACCCTGCTTAGCTTCAGAGGAAAGCCAGCAGCGGGATGCATGGTTGTAGGTCATTACATTGTAATACACGAAGGAGACATATTAGCTGCCAACTAAACCCTACATTGTATGTAAGCAGGATTAACTATGGGTCAATTTACTCAAAATAAACTACAGTAGACATTAGACAGTCAGTCATAAACATACTTTTTTTTAAAGTTTGTAAATATTACTTGTTTTTCTCTTGATTTGGAAAGGTGTGTCATTTAATCTGTGCATTATATTTCATCTCTGTTTTTCGAGACATCTACACTACCGTGCAACATGATGTACTTACTGTCCCACTGAAGCTGTTTTGTGTATGTAGGCCATAACCTGACCATTGTACGGGTAAAATAAGAATATCTTAATTGTTGTGTGACTATGTGTGGGTGAGCTAGTGTTTTGTTTTGTAACCTGAAAGCATAGTTTCTCCCTCTTTCATCAAGAAAGTGGTTGCAAGGCTTCTTTATGCATCATTAAATGAGAGGGATGCAATGCATCATGGGTGACCGTACTAGCCCTTGGCACCTGAACACTTCTGTTGTACATATTCACCATCTTTACATGTAGTGGGGCAGAAGTAATTGTACGCACACACTAACACAGTTCTCAGTTTGTTAGGCAGTCTGATTCATTACATTCTGTGAGGGTGCATCTATTAAGGTGCTTAAAGCAATGAAAATCTGCCTCTTGATTGCACACCCCACATGCTTAGCGGTTCGCCTGATGACTATTTTAATGCATAATTTACTAATATAGATCTTCAACACACCATATGTTTGGTATACAGCTAATTAGAAGGTACATGTAGCTGGAGCTACATTCCCTTGATGCCCCTGACCCTGAAATATTAATGCATATTTACAGTGTTGGGGAGTCATTGAAAATTGGCTGAGTCAATACTATATTTTTTCACCCTTGATCCACAAGATGAGGCCTGAGATGGACCACACATGGAGGATTACCTCTCCCCATTGTTATTAGCTAGAATAATGGCCTGTTGACATGAAAGCGTCACAGAGGGGCTTTTAGCTGACATGTTTCAGCAGGGGGCACCATACAGAGAAGAATGGGACATTTATCTAGACTCAGAGCAGAGCAAGAGAAAAAGAAAAGAAGAGTGTCAGGAGAGGTAGAGAGGGGGTGTAAGAGAGGGGTTCTTTGAGAGTTTAGTAAAAGGTGTGTATGCGTTTTTTCGCCAACGGGGTGGGGGGTGCGGGTGTTCTCATACATAGTAAGTGGTGTGATTGCAGGTGCTGTCCATGGGACTGCTTCTAGCTCCACAAAGTGGGGATATGGCACAACATTGCCTAGATTAGAAGGTTATGTGGTGTGTTGTAGGGGGTGCTGATTCTATAAGCTAGCCAGGGTCCTGAAATTCAAACTTTCTCTACCTGCTATCCATGGTCCTGAAATCAGCTTTTCCCAGGCCTCAGAGCGCAGTAATAGCACATGAGAAATGGAGGTGTCCTTTTCCATCACTGCAACAGAGAGAAAAAAACAACAACAAAAGAAACAATTTCAATTAAATTACCTCTTTCTTCTTTTCTGTTTCTTATTTTGCTTCTCCTTTTTGTGCTCTAAACTGAATAGTTGATTTGTTCCAATACATCTAGTAAGAGCTTGATTGCTTTGCCTAATTATGTTTTATCAATGGGGGGGCTGGACACATCTTTTTGCCCGCTCATGCGCTGCAGATGGATGTATCGGTCCGCTAATACAGGACTATTGAAGGCCCAGTGCGTAATATTATATTGTTTTACATGTTTTTCAGGGGGTGCTGCAGCAACCTCAGCACCGCTACTTCCAGCGACTATGCCCGCAGGCTGCATTATGGGTTCAACAAGGTCTGGAGAACAACATAAAAAATAAATATTTGGACAAAAGTTGTCCTCTTTCTTCTATACATCATTTTGGGAATTGTGGATGCACCCTGACTGTCTAGCTTTCTTTCCAGTTACGTTAGAAACCTGGTGAGTGAAGAGACTGTAGAAATGTAGGTCCATTATCATGTCTACACAGTTTCCACTTGGTTTAAGTAATTTCAATGTACATTCAGATCATTTTTCCCAGTAGAATTTAAAAATAATAATAACAATTAAACCGCCGGCCGTATTCAATGGGCTGGCTATGCAGTGTGTTTGACACCGCTACATTAGATAATAATGGACAGCTTTAATTCAGTCTAATCCTTTTTAAGCCCCTATGAGAGTTGTCCAGTCACCATTGGATAGCCTACGTCAGGAGAAAATCATGACACCTTTGTTCCACCTGAGTGAGTCTGACCACAAGTCAGAGACCACTATAATGACACACCAAATACTTTTGATGGATCCTTTTTATCTTCATCTAAAGCCTCTTAAGGGGAAAGTAATCTAAAAGTAACAGAAAGTAATCAGATTGAGTTTCTGGGTAATACAAAAGTTATGTTAGTGAACAATTTTGGACAGGTAACTATTTACTGTAAGAGATTACATTTAGAAAGTAACCTACCCAACCCTGTCACAACTTCATTGATGTACTCATATAACATACTCATATAACATATATGAACACTAATGAACACTAATGCAACATCCTGCACGGCATACACAGACACAGACACACACACAGCTGGTTGTGTGGTGCTCAGATTCCTCTAAGCCTTATAAACCTGGGTTACGTTCATCCCCGAAACCCGCGCTTTGACAAGAGCACCACCATGAAATGAATGCATGAAATAGGGTTTAAATGAAACAGGACTTTGATGTACGTTGCCGAGTGGGATTGTGGCTCGGCTGGGGTTTCGTCGTTGTCCTATTCTCTGACCGGCCCACACAAGGCCAAAATCAGCTCTCCTACACACAAACAGGAGGAGACACAATGTTGTCCATGTCATTTCTATGGGATTTAATTCATTTACATCTGTTTAGCAGAGGGATGACCTGTTGACATGGATTACTTTAATTTGAGGCAAACACTATCAGAAGAACAGGCAAAACTGCCAATCAAATTATGTGTTTTCAGACATTTTAAGAGACGCTCCTACAATTCAAAGACGTTCACACAATGTCAAGATGGCTTAGGTTTCCAATGTATCATAGCTCTGTTGTCTTTTTGCTGTGTCGATTCCTGCATACGGTAAGAAAAGCCTCCCGGTAGCACAGGTGAGCTGAGACGCCTACGGAGACCCTCATCTCCTCATTTATTTAATAATACCTCCCCAGTTAACATTCATTATACCATGTTCTCTCTATCCCCATAGATACAATGTTAATCTCCCAATCACGGTGGAGACACAGCGTCCCCGCCAGACTACAAACGTTTGAGCTCCGAGGCATACCCCGGAAGAACCATCTAATATCATAATTACTTTAAATGTTTTGGAAACATTGAACCAGCCCTCTTGATCTCCTATGTTTTGGTACTGTAGCAGTCATCTGGTTTTAGTATGCCATGCTAGTGTTTGACAAACGGCACTGCACACAGCTCTGCACACTCTTGGTATTCTCTCAACCAGCTTCACCTGGAATGCTTTCCCAACAGACTTGAAAGTGTTCCCATATATGCTGAGCACTTCTTGGCTGCTTTTACTTCACTCTGCGGTCCAATTCATCCCAAACCATCTCAATTGGGTTGAGGTTGGGTGATTGTGGAGGCCAGGTCATCGAATGCAGAACTCTATCACTCTCCTTCTTGGTAAAATAGTCCTTACACATTCCGGAGGTGTGTTGGGTCATTGTCCTGTTGAAAAACAAATGATAGTCCGACTAAGCGCAAACCAGATGGGATGGCGCATCACTGCAGAATGCTGTGTTAGCCATGCTGGTTAAGTGTGCCTTGAATTCTAAATAAATCACTGACAGTGTCACCAGCAAAGCACCCCCACACCATCACACCTCCTCCTCCATGCTTCACAGTGAGAACCACACATGCGGAGATCATCTGTTCACCTACTCTGCATCTCACAAAGACAAGGTGGTTGGAACCAAAAATCTCACATGCTAGCCTTGCTAGCCTTCTAGGCAGAGTTGCAAAGAAAAAGCCATATCTCAGACTGGCCAATACAAATAAAAGATTAAGATTGGCAAAAGAACACATACACTGTACAGAGGAACTCAGCCTAGAAGTCCAGCATCCCGGAGTCGTCTCTTCACTGTTGATGTTGAGACTGGGGTGTGCGGTTACTTTTTAATGAAGCTGCCAATTAAGGACTTGTGAGGCGTCTGTTTCTCAAACTAGACACTCTAATGTACTTTCCCTCTTGCTCAGTTGTGCACCGGGGCTTCCCACTCCTCTTTCTATTCTGGTCAGAGACAGTTTGCACTGTTCTGTGAAGGGAGTAATACACAGCGTTGTAGGAGATCTTAAGTTTCTTGGCAATTTCTCGCATGGAATAGCCTTTATTTCTCAGAACAAGAATAGACTGATGAGTTTCAGAAGAAAGTTATTAATTTCTGCCATTTTGAGCCTGTAATCGAACCCACAAATGCTGATGCTCCAGATACTCAACTAGTCTAAAGAAGGCCAGTTTTATTGCTCCTTTAATCAGAACAACAGTTTTCAGATGTGGTAACATAATTGCAACAGGGTTTTCTTGTGATCAATTAGCCTTTTAAAATGATAAAGTTGGATTAGCTAACACAACGTGCCATTGGAATGCAAGAGTGATGGTTGCTGATAATTGGTCTCTGTACACCTATGTAGATATTCCATTAACAATCAGCCATGTCCAGCTACAATAGTCTACAATAGCTACAATAGTCACTTCATTGTATTTCTGATCAATTTTATGTTATTTTAATGGACAGAAAACGTGGTTTTCTTTCAAAAACAAATGAGAGGGAGAGAGAGCTAAGGCAAGGCTTCTCTTTGTGACTGTTGCTGAGGCAACCTTCTAAAGGAGCTATAGAGAGAGACTTTTCAGGTGCACTACCTTCCCCTCCCATCAGCTTTGTAGTGTACCTTCTCCTCCCATCAGCTTTGTATTGTACCTTCTCCTCCCATCAGCTTTGTAGTGTACCTTCTCCTCCCATCAGCTTTGTATTGTACCTTCTCCTCCCATCAGCTCTGTATTGTACCTTCTCCTCCCATCAGCTTTGTATTGTACCTTCTCCTCCCATCAGCTTTGTATTGCACCTTCTCCTCCCATCAGCTTTGTATTGTACCTTCTCCTCCCATCAGCTTTGTATTGTACCTTCTCTTCCCATCAGCTTTGTACTGCATCTTCTCCTCCCATCAGCTTTGTACTGCATCTTCCCCTCCCATCAGCTTTGTATTGTACCTTCTCTTCTCTTCCCATCAGCTTTGTAGTGTACCTTCTCCTCCCATCAGCTTTGTATTGTGCCTTCTCCTCCCATCAGCTTTGTACTGCACCTTCACCTCCCATCAGCTTTGTATTTTACCTTCTCCTCCCATCAGCTTTGTAGTGTACCTTCTCTTCCCATCAGCTTTGTAGTGTACCTTCTCCTCCCATCAGCTTTGTACTGCATCTTCCCCTCCCATCAGCTTTGTATTGTACCTTCTCCTCCCATCAGCTTTGTAGTGTACCTTCTCTTCCCATCAACTTTGTAGTGTACCTTCTCTTCCCATCAACTTTCTTGCTAATGCATTGACTACATTTACACAGGCAGCCCAATTCTGATATGTTTTCCAATTATTGGCAAAAGATCTCATCTAATTGGTCAAAAGACTAATAATTACATAATTGGGCTGCATGTGTAAATGTAGCAATTGTGAAGGCTGATATACTGTATGTGTGCTCAGACATTGAATATGCCCATGCAGCTATCAATAAAATCACATTGACAATACTTCTGGTTGGGGGCTTGACCTTGTAAACAAGGAAACTAATACTGTCAGCTGTCTACAGAAAAAGTGTGTACAAAAGCCAGGCCCTGTAAAGTTAACTAGAACCTATGTACCAGCTACACAAACTTCACTTGAGCATAGTTCCTGGCAATTGAAATCTTTCTGTGTAAAATTGGTTCAACTTCCCTATACATTCACCAGCAATATCTTTGAAAAGTCACAAGCATTCTTTTGAAGAAACAGATTTTGCACTAATCATGACTGCAGGTTAGTTGAAAATGCCCTGCTGTTCATGTTATCAATTTATATCTACAGCATCACACATAATTGTAAAGGGATTTGCCGTGTTGATTACGGTTTTACATGAGCCAATACTGTGTTCATCACACCATTTCCCAATGGCCACACTTGTTTCACACACTGAGACAATCAAAGGAGAAGAAAAGCTTCCCAAGTTGTTTTACCCATAGACACAAAGACATTGCCATAGAAGTATTGCTTTTTATTACATTTCTTTGTTGTAAAGTGACATTTTGTCACAAAATTGCCAATAGTTAAATGACAGCCTTATATATTGGTTTTTATTGTGCCTGCCTTGAGTGACAATGACAGTTAGGCAATGAGAGCCAGTTGGTAACATGAGAATAGATATGCAAGTAAAACAATTTCCAGCAACACAAACATGCTTTGAGTGAAGGATAAAGAATGGGTCCACTCCCTCCCCAAATCAGAGGATTTTTTAATCTTCATTGATATTTACGTATACTATGATACTATGAATTATTTGAGGTGTTCTTGGTGTAATAGAAGCAAATGAGTAAATGTGACAGACCAGCTCGATTTGGTCTTATGTAGCAAAATTTGAAACAGTGGATAAAAGTAGAGCTAGAAAATTGTATATCATACACTACAAATGAGGAACAATGGGAATGTAACTCTTCTTTGAAAGTTGATAAACTTGTAAAATCACTTTTGAGAAAAGGGTCCTTGAATATTTTGGTAGACCTACTGGACCTACTTCTTTGTCTACACCCATGCAGCATTGTTCATACCCTCTTAAGCTTTAGTCCCACCTATCCCACCCAACATTCACATGTTTACCTGTGTGCCGACGCTGTGCCTGTCTTGTTACCTGATTGTTCCTGATTAAATGTTGACTCCCGTACCTGCTTCTTATCTCCGGCGTCGGTCCTTACACGTCTGTTGTGTTAGCTAATCCAAATCAATCATTTTAAAATGCCAATTGATCATTAGAAAACCCTTTTGCAATTATGTTAGCACAACTGAAAACTGTTGTGATTATTAAATAAGCAATAAAACTGGCCTTCTTTAGACTAGTTGAGTATCTGGAGCATCTGTCACGACTTTCGCCAAAGTCGGTCCCTCTCCTTGTTCGGGCGGCGTTCGGCGGTCGACGTCACTGGTCTTCTAGACATTGCCGCTCCACCTTTCATTTACCATTTGTTTTGTCTTGTTTTCCTGCACACCTGGTTTACGTCTCCTCATAATTACTATGTGTATTTAGCCCTCTGTTCCCTCCATGTCTGTGTGGGGTATTGTTTATTGTCGAGGTTGGCACGCTCCCAACTGGTTAGCGCCAGGTTATATGTATACCTGTATTTTGTGGCAGACGGTATTTTGTACTTGTACTTGTTTGTGGTACTGTGTGCTGCCTTACTTGTTTCGGGCATTTGTTGTTGGTGACGCTGTTGCGTTCTGGTCTTACTCTTTGCCTCAGTAAAGTACTTTGTGTTCACTCATCTCTGCTTCCCTGCGCCTGACTTCCATGCACCAGATACACCCACTGTTGACATCAGCATTTGTGGGTCTGATTACAGGCTCAAAATGGCCAGAAAAAAAACTCTGAAACTTCTGTCTATTCTTGTTCTGAGAAATAAAGGCTATTCTATGCGAGAAATTGCCTAGAAACTGAAGATCTCATACAATGCTGTGTACTACTCCCTTCACAGAACAGTGCAAACTGGCTCTAACCAGAATAGAAAGAGGAGTGGGAGGCACCGGTGCACAACTGAGAAAGAAGACAAGTACATTAGAGTGTCTAGTTTGAGAAACAGACAAGTCCTCATCTGGCAGCTTCATTCAATAGTACCCGCAAAGCACCAGTCTCAAGAGGCGACTCCGGGATGCTGGCCTTCTAGGCAGAATTGCAAAGTAAAATACATTTCTCAGACTGGCCAATAAAAATGAAAGATTATGATGTGCAAAAGAGCACAGACACTGGACAGAGGAACTCTGCCTCGAAGGCCAGCATCCCGGAGTTGTATGTAGATTATTGTAGCTGTTTCCAGCTACAATAGTCGTTTACAACATTAACAATGTCTACACTGTTTTTCTGATCAATTTAATGTTATTTTAATGGACAAAAAATTAGTAAAAAAAAAATAAAAAATAAAAAAGATTTCTAAGTGACCCCAAACTTTTGAACGGTAATGCATGTCTGTCGACAGTTGTCGCAGTGACATCATGAACATTCTATTGAAACGGTTACTTGCATAGTGGAGTCTTATGTTTAGACATGTAGCTTGTTAGCTAAACTATGAACTATAATACCAACTCATAACGTTACTGTAACGCTCGTCGTCGGTGAAAGGAAGAGTGGACCAAAGCTCAGCGTGGAAAGTGTTCATGATATTTATTTACAAGAAACACTCAAACAAAAATAACAAATCCAAAAACGAAAGCGAACAGTTCCGTCAGGCACAGACACTAAACAGAAAATAACACCCCACAAAACCCAAACGGTAAATCACAACTTATATATGATCCTCATTCAGAGACAACGATAGAAAACATAGATTCTCCCACCCGAGTCACACCCTGACCTAACCAAACATAGAGAATAATAAGGATCTCTAAGGCGTGACAGTTACTACCCTGCATGAATCTGCAGGTAGCTAACCAACCAAGTTCAATGTTCGCTAGCTAACATTAAGCTATAACTAGCAATGCAAATGGCTCTGGGATATGAATACTATTACTATACAGATTATAGCTAGCTAACAGTACACTTCAACTTGAAATGAAAACGACTTTCTGACAAAATCAGAAACGTGTAATATTTGAACATGTAACTACCAAGACTATCTTACCCATATACATGGATGGACGCTTATCCCTCTCCGTCACGGATGCCATGGTTGCCCTTAGTTTGAGGATGTAATCCGGAGACAGGTGTTTTATACATATAAATTTGCAATCAAATGCCAGAATTTCCTCCATCTCCTTAGCTATCATACTATAATTCCACTGATTTCAAAGCTCAGTCCTCCAGAAAGTGGAGAGCAACACTTATGCAGTTATACTACGTGATCTCTTTCAAAAAAGCCACGTTAGAAAGGATTTCCTACACATACTGACCAGCTCATGTTATAGACAGAAGCATGCTACATGGCAGACCAATCCAAACTCATCTCTCGGCATGTCTAGCCAACTCATTTTCTCAGCCAATCATGGCTAGTGGGAGGTTGCTAAAGCAACTAGTCTTGTAATTTAACAATTTAATTTGTATTTGTAGATGGCATACAAGTTTGTTAACAAGGCTTATTAAAGTTCCAGAAGGCATTTCTGCAAAAAACTGTGGCAAAAACAGTGGAGGCTGCTGAGGGGAGAACGGCTCATAATAATGGCCGGAACGGAGCTAATGAAATAGCATCAAACACCCGGAAACCATGTTTGATGTATTTGATATCATTCCACTGATTCTGCTCCAGCCATTACCATGAGCCCGTTCTCTCCAATTAATGTGCCACCAACCTCCTGTGACATATATATATTTTAATCCAGTTGGATAAATACTTCAAACAGCCTACCCAACCACTCTGAGGCATCCGCAGGGTCCTAAAGCACACCGTGCTTTGTATTACATTCCAATGATAAAACCTGGGGGTGACAAAAAAATGCAATTTCAGAACGTGGCATGTCCCCCCCCCCCCCCCCCCCCCCCCCGTGCCCAGTGAAAGTTGCACCTCTGAATAGAAGTGTTGTGACTTAATGTAGGATATTACTAGGTACATATTAAGTAGTTGGTTCCCTACTGAACAAGGAGTAAACATGTGAATATACAGTAGATATGACACATTGTTAATTTAACTAGCGTACAGTTTCAGCAGAAAACAATAACAGATATGTGTGTACAGACTACGTAAACATAAATGGTACTGTAGTTCTGTGATGATACAACGGGATAAGTGAGATAACCTGTAGCAATAGTTCTGGTGTTTTTCGTCCCTGGTTATTTCGACAAATCATTATTTGCAAGTGTTAGCATCTGTCCCTTAACTTCCAAATGTAGCTTTTCGTTACGGTTCCCATCTTTTCTTTTAACACGTACGGATCCAGGACATAATCGAGCACCAATTACGCAATTCTTTAGTTCTGGGTTAACCGATATTAGTTAAATATACAGTAAATTAAATTACCACCCTTACTCTCAAATTGGCCCTTAGTCACTGAAATAGTCTTGTGGCTCTTATAAACCCCCACAAATAGACAGTACGACCCCCCCACAAACAGACAGTAGGACCACCCACAAACAGACAGTAGGACCACCCACAAACAGACAGTAGGACCACCCACAAACAGAGGGTAGCCTACACAGTAGCTGTAGTGAAGCATGTTGGCTGCGATATCTAAGCAGCATCACTTTTCCTTGTCACACCTTCTAATTAGCCACAGTCACATGAAGTTGAGCTGTCTGACATCTTCTTTGTTTTTAGTTTTTGACAGATCCAGATTCTGCTTTATTATTTATCTCTATTTTTAATGAGAGCTACACTAAAACTGGACTCTCACACACACACACACACACACAGAATGGTCTTATTACTAATTGACTAAGCGGAAGCAGGGCTGGATTAAGACATCATACAGGCCCCCAGGGCTTTGTTTAAAAAAAACATAAATAAATTCAACAGCCCAGGCCAATGAAGCCACTCACAGATTGTACAATATTAGGCAGTAGCACACTAAATCGCCCAATGATGAAGATGAAGGCAGAGGCTACTACTCAAGGTGATGGCCGATGTGTGCGTCTTGGCAATAGCCTATCTCAAGATGAGCTACTTTGAAAAACAGTGCTGCTGTTCGCTACAAATTGGAAGTTGTTGAGAATTTTTTTAAAGTATTGGTTCTACAGACGGATTAGTGTTCTTTTTTCAGCCGTAGTTATTTGCTTTCCAACCTGTAGGTTTTTCATGCCATTGAATTTAGAAATGTGCAAAAGGCAAACTGACAACCACAACCAACCATAGAAATGTAATCCATAGATGGCAGTTCCCATTCAAGTCAGGACTGGCAGCCATTGCTAGTTTAACAGTCAAATTGACCGGAGAAGATGTACCAAAACCCTTCTAAGGTTTACATGTCTATGGCCACAATGCAACAAGCTGTATATTTGGCATACATGCTGCCCAATTTGCATCCTTCCTGACAGTAGGCATACCAGTAATTGCCAAAATCTAATTAAGATGCTATTAAGATGCTTTATGTTGGTGTTTCCTTTATTTGGGCAGCTACCTGTATGTACTTGGGATAAAACTTAATCCACAGTTACTTAATTTTTTTTACTATTGATCCTCTGTGGCTAAATTATGCTCTCTGGTGTATTTTGAACTTTGAGAGCGGGCTCCTGTGATTATTTTTTTAAAGACATTATTTATTTTATATTTTCTTTCTTGGGACTTCCATGGCATTAATCTGGCCCTGAGTGGAAGTGTACAGAAATAATGGTGCTATCTAGAACGTTAAATTTTTGGCTGTCCCCATACCAAGAACCAAAAATGTTTCTCCTATGGGGACAGCCGAATAACCCCTTTGGAACCCTTTTTTCTAAGGGTCAGGAGAATGAGAGAGAGTGTGGATGAGACCAAATATACAATTAAGGTTTAGGGGCACATATGAGCAAATTTAAATATAATCACTCAATTAAAACCTTTACTAATTGCTTGAAAGATTGAATTTCACATTTACCTTTTGGAATTCTGTTGAATTATTGACTTCATTCCTGGGATTGCGTTGGAATTACATTGACTTCATTCCTGGGATTGCGTTGGCATTACATTGACTTCATTCCTGGGATTGCGTTGGAATTACATTGACTTCATTCCTGGGATTGCGTTGGAATTACATTGACTTCATTCCTGGGATTGCGTTGGAATTACATTGACTTCATTCCTGGGATTGCGTTGGAATTACATTGACTTCATTCCTGGGATTGCGTTGGCATTACATTGACTTCATTCCTGGATTTAAAAAAAAGTATCTTTGTTTTTACATTGGATTATCTATTTCCTTGGTTTTGGACCAAGATACTCAAACCAAACAGCAAGCAATGTTGGTTTGCTGTTTGGGGTTTTAGGTTTGGTTTCTGTATAGCACTTTTTGACATCGGCTGATGTATCAAGGGCTTTTTAAATACATTTGATTGATTGTTTGATGTTCAAGTATTACTAAGGTTTAATTTACATTTCGGATTCGTTCTTCAGACAGACAGCTCTGACAGGACTACTTATTTGCTGATTATTGAATCATTATCTTGTTGCTTATGTTAAACCATTGTGATTGTATTATCAACACACTAGTTTATTATAACACTGACCTAGTTCCACAATCTTTTCTTTCTGCCAAATTTGTGGTTTGTAGAAGTTTGTTACAACTTGACTCGACTTTCATCTATAAGGGAGGGTGGCCTAAAAAGGACTCTGTATGGGAGTCACCATTTAGAACAAACCGACTAGTGGCTTCCATCATGTCATGGTGTGACATGTTTTCTTGAATGGTTAGCCCAGAGTCACTCTCAGTGGGGGAGCGTATCTCAAACCCAATGCTTCACTGGCTCAGTGTGAAGCTACATCACCACTTGGAGTTGAGTCATCAATAACACTTCTTAGGACAATTGATTCCCATCAGAAGTCAGATGAGTGAAAATCAACATCTATTGACATCGCTTTGCCTTGCACTGCTGTGGTGTTCCGCTCTTATCTTCCCATGTAATTCACCCAACCGATTCATCCAGAACTCAGCTCCCACTGGGATCCTCTGGGAGGATATGCGGACACATATTTACAGGTGCAGACGGAAAACCTTCAGCAGCACTCAAATGGAATGTGGGTTTTGGTATTCCTGTTTATTATCTGTAGGCAACCATGCTTTTAATGTCAGGACTTTAAATTACTGTAACTAACAAGTTTTGTGAGAAATAATTTTCAATAACACACAATCCAACAATCCAATAGAAACTTAAAAGAAAATGGAACCTGTGTACCATATTTGTTTGTCTTCACAAGCACATTAGCTTGCATAGTTGTCCTCTTCCCATGATGGATTGAGCTGATATACTGTTGCAGTGGAACAGTTATCGTTTCAGATGCCTTCTGTTGGAGGGCTTCCCTCAAGGTATCCTTTATGCTTACAAAACATATATCCATTGGCCACAGAAGTCATTTCAATGACTAGTTTTGATATACATTTGGTTGAGATGTCAACTAACGGAATTCAATATGAAATCAACAAAAAAATTCACCATGTCATTGGATTTCGGTTCAAAGTTGGGTGAAAAACAGATGACATTCCTTTACCTTAATGACTTTTTGCAAATCCAATCAATTTTCCACGTTGATTCAATATCAGATAGTTTTTTTAGGACGTGGAAACAACGTTGATGCAACCAGTTCTTACCCAGTGGGATAATTCCATAGGAGAATGGAGGGGGCTTTTAATCAACACCACGAGGAAGTAAAATGACAGATATTGATTATCCTTCTGTTTACATTTAATCTCATGCGCCTCTGGACTCCTTACGGGCATCTTGTCGGTGTTGTTTTATTGTCCTGCTACTGTAACAAAGCCTGTCATAAAGAATAAGAACTCAAGGAGATAATGTGTTTTCCATTAGTTTCCAAAGGATGGCTGTAACGGTTCTCTTGTTGTGAAGTAGAGGCGGACCAAAACGCAGCGTGGTGGTTATTCATTGTATTTTAATGAAGACACTATACATGAATAAACTAACGAAAACAAGAAACGTGAGAACTCAAAACAGCCCTATCTGGTGCAAACACAAAGACAGGAACAATCACCTACAAACACACAGTGAAACCCAGGCTACCTAAGTATGATTCTCAATCAGAGACAACTACTGACACCTGCCTCTGATTGAGAACCATACTAGGCCGAAACATAGAAATACCCAAATCATAGAAAAAACAAACATAGACTGCCCACCCAACTCACGCCCTGACCATACTAAATAAATACAAAACAAAGGAAATAAAAGGTCAGAACGTGACAATGGCTATGATAAGACATAAGGCGAAATGTGATCATGTCTTGTGTTAATTCATTATTATCAACTTAAGGCAGCTCCGTTGGATTAGTACTTATAACCTTACCCCTGGGTAACCTCGGGTCCTACCTAGTGTCTTGTCTTTGGCTATGCTGGATTAAGTGATATGACATGCTATTCTATAAAATAATTTCTCCATGATTGATATTACCTGTGTAATGGTCGTAGTATGAAGGAGAGGACCAAAGCGCAGCATGGTAAGTGTTCATCTTGGTTTTTAATAAGAATAGTGAACACTGAAACAAAAACAATAAAAAGACAAATAAACAGTCCTGAACGGTGAAATAAAACACAGAACAGAAAATAATCACCCACAAGTCAAGGGTGAAAACAGGCTGCCTAAGTATGGTTCTCAATCAGGGACAACGATTGACAGCTGCCTCTGATTGAGAACCATAACAGGACAAACACAGAAATACCAACTCATAGAAAAACAAACACAGACAACCCACCCAACTCACGCCCTGAACATACTAAAACAAAGACAGAACAAAAGAACTAAGGTCAGAACGTGACAACCTGATTGAGCTAATCATGTAAATGTAATTAACTAGAGAGTCGGGGCACCATAAAATAATATTTATACAGCTGTTATCTTCCGAATAAACTCTTAAAGACCTAGTAATATTTTACATCAATACCAGTCAATGTTAATCGTCACCTTAATTCAGTCTCATCTGAAAGTTGTAAATTCTTGGTTATCTTCACGGACCCTGGCTAACAAGTTGAATCAGCAATACAAAATTGGGTTTAATTATTTATTTACTAAATACTTAACTAATCACACAGAATTACACATACACATAATTAATCATAACTTAGTTACAAATTACGACATAAAGGAAAACGTCCCTAGCGGGCGGATCAGATATGACAGCTTGTTACACAAAAGAAAAGGGGCTGGGTTTGAGTGAAAGAGCGGGAAGACTGAGGACCAAAGGAAGAAGCTGTGCTATTGTAAATACAGTATCTTATGCATTCTAAATTACTGCCCATTTGGAAAAGGAAACGCTTCAGTAGGTTGGTGGTAGATGGAAGGCCGTGTTGCCAAACCGAGTCTTTTGTCCTTTGAAGAATGTCTCTGGTGGTAAATTGGGTACGTTGTAGTAACGCTGTTGTGTGATAGACGGGATACTCTGTCTGTTCCTTCCTAACCCTCGTTTGCAGCTGCTGTTGCTAACTCAACAGCTAGGAGGTATCACTTCTGTAGTGAATAAGAGATCAAAGTTCATACCATTCGCAACCAAAGCTCACTCTGATGTTGGCTTCGTTCTGTAGTTATTATATGAACCATTCTGACATGGGACCGTCGGCCTCACATCCTCATCAAGGCTTTATATAGTGGAGCGAGAAGAGTGTGTCTGAAAAGTTTTATAACCCATGTCTCTTCACAGCCACTGATTGAGCAGTTTAGAAGCTAAAATCACATTTCATCCCATTTTAGAAGCTAAAATCACATTTCATCCCATCACGAATAATTCCATATTCAAACATTTAAATTGAACAACAATTCCATGGGAATCCGATAACTCTGATGTGTAAACTTTACACTGTAGAGTTTATGTCATCTTATCCTTGATGAGAATGTCTCAGATGACAACTGAACTGATATCATATTCATTAAGTACCACCGCATATGTTCAATTGGTCGGATTACCAGAATATAGTTCATTTCCCCCCACCTTCTGATGTTCCCAGAATCTCTATGTTAACCAAGGGGTTTGAAATGTAACATCAGTAGGGTAGAGAGAGGAAAAAGGGGGGAAGAGGTATTTATGACTGTCATAAACCTACCCCCAGGCCAACGTCATGACACTAGTGTACATGCTGATAGTAATAACTGTTGAATATGTTCAAGGCCTGGGTATGTAAATGAGAAAGGAAAAGCCAATGGGGAGCACAATTAGCGCCTCGATGGGGTAACCCTTCAGGACAGGGTGCGGTACATGGAGAGGGGCCGACTACGTGAACGTGACACTAATTTGTTTTTGTGCGGTGGGTTCAACCATCCCACAGCACTTAAAACCCTACTGGGACATGTTTTACCCGCAGGCTACATCACAAACAACTCCTCCCAGTTACAGACAACCTGAAAACTACTCTGACGAACACTCCAAAAAGCTCTCGGGTTCTGTGACATGGAGGTTTCTCATACTAGAGCTACAGACTGTTACCAAGCCAGAGACACGGGAGGTTGAGTTTTACAACTCTACTAACATGCCATGCCAACCACTTAGACAGGGTTACAATTGTCGGACAAAAAAGACATTCAGGATTGTAGAACTTGATGTTAGAAGGTCTACTTTCTAGGGGAGACTATATTGGATGGTTCGATTTTCTTTTAATAACAGCCTCTACAAACATATGCTAAGAAGTGATAGGGGTAATCATGCAATGTTTGTAAATATATATATATATATATATATATATATATGTTTTTTTGCCAAATCACTTATAAGTAGATTGGTATTGTTTGTTTAAGTAATACTAAAACATGTATTCATTTTGCTAATGCTCAACGGCTATCATCTCTCAAATTAAATGTATTTCTTTAGCAGGACAATGCAATCACAGAGGGGATTTGATTAGGATAATGCGGATAGAATGTTTTATCATACCTTGGCCTGTGGGACAGTGATTAACCTTTGATAGACTCAAGTTTGTCACTCTGGGGTTCTAGACAGTAGAACCATTCCAAATTCCTGACAAATCTTTAGTAAGACTAGCAGTACCAACGTTTTATCCCTGCAGATGTCTTTAACCAAGACTAAGGAGATGATTGTGGACTACAGGAAAAGGAGCACCGAGCACGTCCCCATTCTCATCGACGGGGCTGTAGTGGAGCAGGTTGAGAGCTTCAAATTCCTTGGTGTCCACATCAACAACAAACTAGATCGGTCCAAACACACCGAGACAGTCGTGAAGAGGGCACGACAAAGCCTATTCCCCCTCAGGAAACAAAAAAGATTTGGCATGTGTCCTGAGATCCTCAAAAGGTTTTACAGCTGCAACATCGAGAGCATCCTGACCGGTTGCATCACTGCCTGTTACAGCAATTGCTAGGCATCCGACCGCAAGGCACTTCAGAGGGTTGTGCATACGGCCCAGTACATCACTGGGGCTATTTGCATTGTGTGCCCCCTCCCAACCCCTCTTTTATGCTGCTGCTACTCTCTGTTTATCTTATATGTATAGTCACTTTAACTATACATTCATGTACATACTACCTAAATGGCCCGGCCAACCAGTGCTCCCGCACATTGGCTAACCGGGCTATCTGCATTGTGTCCCACCACCCGCCAAACCCTCTTTTTACGCTTCTGCTACTCTCTGTTCATCATATATGCATAGTCACTTTAACAATACCTACATGTACATACTACCTCAATAAGCCTGACTAACAGGTGTCTGTATATAGCCTTGCTACTCTTTTTTCAAATGTCTTTTTACTGTTGTTTTATTTATTTACTTACCTACACGCACACACACACACACACACACACACACACACACACACAGACACACACACACACACACACACACACACACACACACACACACACACACACACACACACACACACACACACACACACACACACACACACACACACACACAGACACACACACACACACACACACACACACACACACACACACACACACACACATACCTTTTTTTTCCCGCACCATTGATTAGAGCCTGTAAGTAAGCATTTCACTGTTGTATTCGGCGCAGGTGACAAATTAACTTTGATTTGATTTGATTAGTCAGACTGTAGCCGTATAGAAGTGTTATCCCAGCAGATGTCTTTAGTTAGACTGTAGCAGTACAGAAGTGTTATTCCGGCAGATGTCTTTAGTTAGACTGTAGCAGTACAGAAGTGTTATCCCAGCAGATGTCTTTAGTTAGACTGTAGCAGTACAGAAGTGTTATCCCAGCAGATGTCTTTAGTTAGACTGTAGCAGTACAGTAGTGTTATCCCAGCAGATGTCTTTAGTTAGACTGTAGCAGTACAGAAGTGTTATCCCTGCAGATGTCTTTAGTTAGACTGTAGCAGTACAGAAGTGTTATCCCAGCAGATGTCTTTAGTTAGACTAGACTGTAGCAGTACAGTAGTGTTATCCCAGCAGATGTCTTTAGTTAGACTGTAGCAGTACAGAAGTGTTATCCCAGCAGATGTCTTTAGCTAGACTGTAGCAGTACAGTAGTGTTATCCCAGCAGATGTCTTTAGTTAGACTGTAGCAGTACAGAAGTGTTCTCCTAGCAAATGTCTTCTCAAAACACCACTTCAATAGAGGGAATGAAAGGGACAGGGATCAATGCTGATACAAATGAAAATAGTAGGATGGTGTGTGTGTGTGTGTGTGTGTGTGTGTGTGTGTGTGTGTGTGCGCGCACGTGCGTGCGCACATATTTGAGAGAGAGAGTGTAAGTGAGAGTGTGTGTAACAGAGACTGCACATGTATGTGTGTGTGTCATGCTCTGCGCATTCTCGTTCCTAGGCGCACTTCCGAACAAGATGGTCTTTCTTATGAGGAATCGTAGACGATGCGTTTAAACTCCACTGGGACACTCCATGATTTAAGACTCAGGAATGCTGCCAGGTTCCGCCAATAAAAAAGTAAAAACATATTATTAACATCAGAAGCATGCAATGTTTTATTCTCCTTTTATCCCTCTCCTCCTCACTTGGTAGCTTCATTACCCCTCTCCTCTCCTCTTTGTACCCAGCTAACAAAAAACATTCCCACAACTTTAGAGAATGTTCCCTTATGAATCGAATTTGTTCATTAACCAAACGTTTACATAGGAATGTTATTGTGATGTGCCTGGAATGTTTTCCAAGAGACCATTCCCTTAATATCATATCGAACTTACCCAGAACATTGTTACCATGTTCTCAGAAGTTAAGATATTGTTCTTGACAAGTTTCATGGGAACGTTGCAGGAACATTTTTGTCCAGCTTTCTGTCGCCCAGGATAACATTCCATCCACGTTCCACCAAACATACACAGACCATGGTTGTCGTCTTCTCTGAACAAAAGATATTAATGCTCTAGACATTTTTTATGGAACCTTTGCAAGATCATTCATGTGTCCAGCTTGCTGTGGGTTAGGATAATTTTCCAGGATAATCTGTTTTGTTTTTGCATTGAATGCGTCTCAATCCAACTCATCCGCCTAACCTTGGAAATCAGCCTTTTCACAGAATCGTTTGTAACGTCCAAACAGTTTGGCCTACAAACTATTATGAACCCTCTATGGAAAGATGAAACTCTCACGATGGTGTTACCTGTTTTGCTCTACGACCCCCACAAGTGTCTTGGGACTTGTCTGAAGTTGGTACAGCCAATCTGCCAACTTCTGTCTGTAGCGTCTGAACAGTTTGGGCTACACACTAATATGACCCCTCTGTGGAACGACTCTCACGAACACATACATGTCGGTTGTTTTGCTCTTGGATGTCCACAGACCTCACAAGATTAGTCTGAAAATCCTGTTTAGTGAAAAAAATAAGGGGTAAAATACATTTCCTTTTCTTTCTTAAATCTCTCAGATATAGTATTGACACCTCCGAACAAACTTTCTTTAGTTTTTTGGGGGTGGGGTTGGGGTTATCTGTTGTTCCATGTGGTGAATCTGTTATTCAATGCGTTTGTATGGGCTAAGAAAGTCCAAATAACATTTTTCATCAACCTTTTTTATACCTTAATATTCAAAATCAAATATCAAAGTGATCCTTGGTATGACCTTCATACAACATTTCTATTTAGCTTCGTAGATGAACATGCACATCGTAATCATGTATTCCGAAGTGTGAAATACGGAAATTGAAAGCACTATGTTAAAAGCACTGTGTGTGAGTATTCCTATCCTTACCAACTGACAAAGAGCTATGAATGGATCAGTGGTTCACCAAGTCAGGGACTTGATTGGGTCGGGCAGCAGTAACAAGGCGTGGTGTATAATGACATTGTTGGGGAGGCAGGATGCTTCTTCGGTTCCATCAGGCGACGACGTCCTGACAACTCATACACAGAAATGTTCTTGCAAAGTTCCCATGCAACGTGTCTGGTTGAAACATGAATGAATTATGTTCTGAGTACATGTTAAGCATGTTCCGTGTATGTTTGGTGGGACGTTGATGGAACATTCTCCTAATCATTAGAGAACTGGACACATGAACGTTCTTGCAACTTCCCATTGAAATGTGTCTCGAATATTAATATTGTATATTCTGATAGCATGGTACCACGTTCTGGGTATGTTCTGTTTCACATTAAGGGGATGTTCTCCTAACTCTAACGGCAAAACCATGTTAAAACGGTTCATTTTTCTAACACACACCGAACAAAAAGCTAAACACAACATGCAACAATTTCAACGTTTTTTTTTTTTTTTTTTAAGGAAATCAGTCAATTGAAATAAATAAATTAGACCCTACTCTATGGATTTCACATGACTGGGTAGGGGCGCAGACATGGGTCCACCCACTTGGTATGTCATGCCCTGATCTGTTTCACCTGTTCCTATGATTGTCTCCACCCCCTCCATGTGTCGCTTATTTTCCCCAGTGTATTTATCCCTGTGTTTCCTGTCTCTCTGTGCCAGTTCATCTTGTATGTTTAGTTAAGTCAACCAGCGTGGTTTTCCCCGTACTCCTTTTCTATTCTTTTTTTAGGCTAGTCCTTCACAGTTTTGACCACTGCCTGGACTACTTTTCCACTTGCCTGATACTTTTGCTTGTACATGACCTTTCTCTTGTCTATCCCTTTTTGGATGAATAAACATTGTAAGACTCCAACCATCTGCCTCCTGTGTCTGCATCTGGGTCTCGCCTTGTGCCATGATATGGGAGCCAGGCCCACCTCCTGGGGAGCCAGGTCCAGCCAATCAGAATGTTTTTTTTCCCCACAAAAGGGATTTATTACAGAAGGAAATACACCTCAGTTTCATTAGCTGTCTGGGTGGCTGGCCTCAGACAATCCCACAGGTGAAGAAGCCAGATGTGGAGGTCCTGCACATTTTAGAGTGCCATTTTATTGTCCCCAGCACAAGGTCCACCTGTGTAATGGTCATGCTGTTTAATCAGCTTCTTGATATGCCACACCTGTCAGATGGGTGGATTATCTTGCCAAAGGAGAAATGCTCACTTACAGGGATAGAAACACATTTGTGCACATCATATGAGAGAAATAAGCTTTTTGTACGTATGGAACATTTCTGGGATCTTTTATTTCAGATCATGAAACATGGGACCAACACTTTGTATGTTGCGTTTATATTTTTGTTCAGTATAGGTAGAATGTTCCCTTCACTAACAGAAAACTAGACACAAACATTAAGGGAACATTACTTGTAACATTGCAAAAACGTTCTCGCTCCCTAGAATTGTTAGATGGGTAGCTTTATTACTTCTCTCCTTCCCTTCTGCTCTCCTCCCCTCCGCTCTTCTCTCCTCCCCTCTTCTCTCCTCTTGGTACCTCTATTACCCCTACCTTACCCACCTTTCCCTTTTTGTGTGGAATTTCAGATCATTCTAACCCTAACCCTAACCCTAACCCAATGTATATGCATATGAGGGATGGATGGTTTACAATTGACCATAATCATACAATGTTTTCATTTCAATGTAGTAGTATTTTCTGCAAACCTAGTACTATATTACATATTGATTTTAATTAAACACAGTATTTCAATATTACATTATTAGATATTGCACAGCAAGGAATCCATATTGTCTCATCAGATTATCATTGAGACGCGTGTAACATAATAAGATTATTAGGTTGAATTGAATCAGGTTAGTTAATACAATTTTGTCGGGGTAGGACCATCAGCCCATACTGTTATTCATCATTCATCATTTACTTGAGACCCACTTTTAGATCTTTTTTATCTGGGTCTGGGAAGCCATCCCTAGTTCTCCAAGGTCTTTCTTCTTCATGGTGGTTCAACAAATCTCTGAGACCCCTGAAATGGAATGCCTCCAATGGAGCAGATCTACAGGACGCTAGGGAAGAGTAGCCTGCTGTGCCAAACTACTTCATGGCATTATTCTTAATGACGTCTCATCTGCATCCGCCCTCTCAACGGACACAAATCATCCATGGCTTTAAACAGAGGTTTAAGACGATTCATTGTTAAACGGTCCCATTGGGAACAGAAAAGTACTGCTTTTTCATTGTGCTTTTATATTTTTGATGAAGGGTATGAAAAAAGAATATGAAAAAAGAATATGAAAAAAAGTCTTGTTGACAGCAGCTATTATTCTTCATTTGCTGGTACAGTTTGTACTAGTCTTGTAGTAGCAGACCTACACATTTAGCTTGTCAAACATAGCATGGATCATTATGCATTAGCCATGATTGGAGAGTCCTTAAAAAAAAGTAACGATTCTTTCTTTTGATTATGCATTGTCTTCAGAGGAAGAGACAAAAGCCTCCAGGCAAGTTTGACGATTGAGAGGGGTAAACCACAGTTCAGAGACACTTCTAAAGTTGTTTGAAACATTTCTATTTAAGGGGTTTGAATAAAGTTTTGACATATGTCTTAAAAGGTTTAGCAGGAAAAATGTTTAGTAAGTGACAGTCAGACATGCTGCCAGCTAAACTAACTGTTGACTAAGGTCACCACTTCATCTCAATGATGAGGTGAGCATGGACAAAGTTGCATTCTCATCAAAGGGAGGGAAGCTCAGAGACCATGGTATCAAAGGTTGCCATTTAGCATTTCATCCAAACCAAGCATGTATGCTATCTCTCTCTCATCACCACTAGCCAAATGTTAATGCACTCCCGGGCGAGAGTGCATGTGTTAGTCCCCTGCGCAATGGTGTTGGAAGAGGCCACCATCTCCCCAGAAGGACCCACAGATACATAATTGACCTGCATAAAAGCCATCTCCCTCATTCCAGATCAAGCAGAGTGCGGTGGCTGCGTTGCCCGTGGTTACCAGGGCTGTTGTGCAGGGGTCAGAGTCTGTTAGCAGGCCAGATTGGCAGCAAAGGTACAGTGAGAGCTCTCTCTGGATTGTGAGAGCCGCGGTCATTCGTTCTCGACGTGGCATTTGCACTGAGAGATTAAATCCTGCTTTGGTACACTGGACATTACTAGGAGTGTAATTTCCATTGGTGTAATGACAGTGGCAATAATAACCAAACTGCCTGTTATAATCACAGTCACACCAGTGGATGGTGATAAGCTTAGCGAGAAACTGATAGAATAGGCAAAATGTTGAAAGGGTATTCTTGAACTGAATGTGTTTTCTTCACAGTTTATTTGTGTATACCACTGCGTGGCTTGGCCTACATTTATAACGTAATCGTACACACTTCAATCGTTTGCATTTTCTGTGTGCTTCCATGTGTCTGGTTGAGATGGCTACAAACAAGAAGTCCAAATGAAGCCTTTCACACACTCACACTCACGCACACACATGCACACACACACACACACACACACACACACACACACACACACACACACTCTGCCACTCTTTCTTTCTTAACCTGACAAAGGCATAGACATCACATTAATGTGATGCCCATCACCCATCCATTTCTCCAGAGTCCCCAGAGTGGGAATGAACTCGTTAATCCATGTTCAACTGGTCCCTTTCCCTGTGTCCATTCTCTCCTCAAAATGCACCGATTACTACAGGTGTATAGAACTTAGCGTGACATTTTTACTTGCAAGCCCTTAACCAACAATGCGGTTAGAGAAATAGAGTTAATAAAATATTTACTAAATAAACTAAAGTCAAAATAATCTAATCAATCAAGAAATGTACATGACC
This sequence comes from Oncorhynchus mykiss, assembly GCF_057628025.1. Classification (NCBI taxonomy): domain Eukaryota; kingdom Metazoa; phylum Chordata; class Actinopteri; order Salmoniformes; family Salmonidae; genus Oncorhynchus; species Oncorhynchus mykiss. The sequence continues at coordinate 26,457,408 of NC_143035.1, read as the reverse complement.
ATAACGAGGCTAACTACAGGAGATATCAGTAGGAAGTCAATGTGCGGGGTACAGGTTAGTCAAGGTCATTTGTAAAGTGACAATGCACAGAAAATAAGCAGCAAGGATAATTTATTTGTATTTTTATATTGAACCTTTATTTAACTAGGCAAGTCAGCTAAGAACAAATTCTTATTTACAATTACGTCCTACACTGGCCAAACCCGGACGAAGCTGGGCCAATTGTGCGCCGCCCTATGGGACTCCTAATCACGGGGCGGTTGTGATACAGCCTAGATTCGAACCAGGATGTCTGCAGTGACGCCTCAAACACTGAGATGTAGTGCCTTAACCCGCTGCGTCACTTGGGAGCCCCCCGAGTAGCAGCAGTGTAAAAACAAAAAGGGGAGGTAAATGTAAATAGTCCAGCTGGCTATTTGATGAATTGTTCAGCAGTCTTATGGCTTGGGGATTGAAGCTGTTAATGAGCCTTTTGGTCCTAGACTTGGAGCTCTGGTACCGCTTCCCATGCAGTAGCAGAGAGAACAGTCAATGGATTTGGTGACTGGAGTCTTAGACAATTTTTTGGGCCTTCCTCTGACACCGCATAGTATATAGGTCCTGGATGTCAGGAAGCTCGGCCCCAGTGATGTACTGGGCCATACGCACTACCCTCTGTAGCGCCTTACGGTCAGATGCCGAGCAGTTGCCATACCAGGCGGTGATGCAAACGGTCAAGATGCTCTCGGTGGTGCAGATCTGGAACTTTTTAAGGATCTGGGGACCCATGCCTAATCTTTTCAGTCACTGTCTTGGTGTGTTTGGATCATGATAGTTTGTTGGTGATGTGGACACCAAGGTACTTTAAACTCTACACCCGCTCCACTTCAGTCCCGTCAATGTTAAGGGGGGCCTGTTCGGCCCTCCTTTTCCTATAGTCCATGATCAGCTCCTTTGTCTTAATCACATTGAGAGAGAGGCTGTTGTCCTGGCACCACACTGCCAGATATCTGACCTCCGCCTTATAGGCTGGCTCATCATTGTCGGTGATCAGACCTACCATTGTTGTGTCATCAACAAACTTAATAATGTTGTGTTGAAGTCATACTTGGCCACGCAGTCATGGGTGAACAGGGAGTACAGGAGGGACCTAAGCATGCACCCTTGAGGGGACCCAGTTTTGAGGTTAAGCATGGCAGATATGTTGTTTCCTACCCTTACCACCTGGAGGGGGCCCAACAGGAAGTCCAGGATCCATTTGCAGAGGGAGGTGTTTAGTCCCAGGGTCCTTAGCTTAGTGATGAGCTTTGTGGGCAATATGGTGTTGAACGCTGAGCTGTAGTCAATGAACAGCATTCTCACATAGGTGTTCCTTTTGTCCGGGTGGGAAAGTTCAGTGTGGAGTGCGATAGAGATTGCGTCATCTGCGGATCTGTTGTGGCGGTATGAGAATTGGAGTGGGTCTAGGGTTTCTGGCATGATGGTGTTGATGTAAGCCATAGCCAGCCTTTCAAAGCACTTCATGGCTACTGACGTGAGTGCTACGGGCGGTAATAATTTATGCAGGTAACATTCGCTTTCTTGGGCACAGGGACTATGGTGGCTTGTTTGAAACATGTAGGTATTACAGACACGTCCAGGGAGAGGTTGAAAATGTTCATGAAGACACTTGCCAGTTGGTCTGCAGATGCTCTGAGTTCACATCCTGGTAATCGGTTTGGCCCCATGGCTTTGTTAATGTTGACCTGTTTGAAGGTCTTGCTCACATCGACTACAGAGAGCGTGATCACACAGTCGTATGGAACAGCTGGTGCTCTCATACACGCTTCAGTGTTGTTTGTCTCAAAGCGAGCATAAAAGTTATTTAGCTCGTCTGTTAGGCTCGCGTCACTGGGCAGCTCGCGGCTGGGTTTCCCTTTGTAGTCCATAACAGTTTTCAAGCTCTGCCACATCCAACGTTAGAGCCGGTGTAGTAGGATTCAATCTTAGTCCTTTATTGATGCTTTGCCTGTTTGATGGTTTGTCTGAGGGCATAGGAGGATTTCTTGAAAGTGGCAGCTCTAGCCTTTAGCTCGGTGCGGATGTTGCCTGTAATCAATCACTTCTGGTTGGGAAATGTACATATGGTCACTGTGGGGATGACGTCGTCGATGCACTTATTGATGAAGCCGGTGACTGAGGCGGTATACTTCTCAATGCCATTGGATGAATCCTGGAACATATTCCAGTCTGTGCTATTCAGACAGTCGTGTAGCGTAGCATCCGCGTCATCTGACCACTTCCGTATTGAGCGAGTCACTGGTACTTCCTCATATAGTTTTTGCTTGTGAGCAGGAATCAGGAGAATGGAGTTTAGGTCAGATTTGCCAAATGGAGGGCAAGGGAGAGCTTTGTATGCAACTCTGCATGTGGAGTAAAGATGGTCTTGAGTTTTTTTCCTCTGGTGGCACTTGTGACATGCTGGTTGAAATGATTATTTAAGTTTGCCTGCATTAACGTCCCCGGCCTCTAGGAGCGCCACTTCTGGATGAGCACTTTCTTGTTTGCTTATTCGCCTTATACAGCTCGTTGAGTGCGGTCTTAGTGCCAGCATCAGTTTGTGGTGGTAAATAGACGGCTACGAATAATTTAGATGTGAACTCTCTTGGTAGATAGTGTGGTCTACAGCTTATCATGAGGTATTCTACCTCAAGCGAGCAATACCTTGAGACTCCTTTAATATTGGACATTGCGCACCAGCAGTTATTGACAAATAGTCACACACTCCCACCTCTCGTCTTACCAGACATAGCTGCTCTGTCCTGCCGAAACAAGGACAAGCCAGCCAATCAGCCAAGTCTCGGTGAAACATAAGATATTACAGTTTTTAATGTCCCGTTGGTAGGATAGTCATAATCCTAGATCATCGAATTTGTTTTCCAACGATTGCACGTTGATCAATAATACCGAGGGTAGTGGTAGTTTACTCACTTGCCGACAAATTCTCACAAGGCTGCCAGACCTCCGCCCACTGTATTTCCATCTTTTCTTCACACGAATTACGGGGATTTGGGCCTGGTCTCCGGGAAGCAGTACATCCTTTGCGTCAGACTCATTAAAGAAGAAATCTTTATCCAATTCGAGGTGAGTAGCGCTGTTCTGATGTCCAGAAGCTATTTTCGGTCATAAGTGACGTTAGTAGCAACATTATGCACAAAATGAGTTGCAAAAAATTTGAGCCCATAAAACGGCAGCCATCACCTCCGGCGCCATTATATAGTTGGCTTCTTGTGTTGTAGCCATGGCACAGTGATTCACTCAGACTCAACTCATTGTGTGTGTGTGTGTGTGTGTGTGTGTGTGTGTGTGTGTGTGTGACTAGAAGGGGAAGCTTTCAACCTGATCTAACTATGGCTGCATGCATTCTGAAGCGTTCATCTGCCATTACCATCATGTGGAATTGAGCTTTTTCATTTGCGGACTGTCAGTCTTAACAGAGAAAAAAAAGGTCCATAATGATTCTGTCTGCCTCATGTAAACATACAGTCTTGGGTTTCTGTTCATTTTATCTTACATTGTTCTGATACCTTGACTCACACAGAGGGGGCGGATGCTGACTCACTTGCCATTACAGTCTGTTGCAATATGTTGTTAATTTTACGTCAGCAATAAGATGACCCCTACACAGACCTTGTTTCTAATCTCACATACAGTATACAGTACAGTGCTGTACATCTTGTTCTTTAATTGTGATGTGTACAGCTAAGACATATGGTTGTAAGTCAGAGTAAAACTATAGAGTGAAATCACACAGCCACTTGCACATAATCCACATCTTTCACGTCTTATCTTAGACACAAATCAAATTGAATCAAATGTATTTGTCACATGCGCCGAATTCATCAGGTGTAGACGTACTTACGAACCCTTTCTTAACAATGCAGAGCTAAAAAGTATGAAGATTTTGCAAATAAGAAAAAAAGGAAATAGTAACACAATACAATAATAATGAGGTTATATACAGGGCCTTAGTCTGAATAGATTAGCTTTCTGGGTGGGTTTGTTAATTATGAATATGAGCCATCATTATGAAACTGTTTGAATGAATGACCCCCTTCCCTTAGAAAAGGACGCAGCCATCACTGTGAGAACAGTTAAACCATGTAAATCTGTCGCCTTTAATGGCCAGCTCCCAACTGAGATATACATTGTAAATACATTTGTGAGGCACTCAAGCTGTAGCGGCCTGAGTGATATAGGGAGACGATAATGATTTAGAATCCCTCCCTCCCCTCATACACACACAAGCACAACAACACACACACAACCACACACACAACCACACCAACACACACACCACCACACAAACACACACACAACCACACACATAACCACACACACACAAACACAAGTGTGGGGTGTGTATAGTATATGTATGTTTATACAGACTTCTTGCCTCAGTGTGTCGGTGTATTTTGACGTGTCCCTGTGTGTGTTTGTGTATGGATGTGTGCTGTTTTATGTGCATGTGTGGCCAACAGTATGCCTGCTTTATCCAGATCAAACATGTGTCTTACTGGTGAGGCCTTCCGTAAGCTGAAAAGGTCACTGGGGTGATTTCTAATAAACCTCCTTGCTACAGGTCAATGCCTGGCTGGGGTTGCTGACCTTTGCTGTATCGGACACATTTTGGAAGGGGGAGAGGGGAGTCTGCAGTGTGAAATGGGCTGGGGAGACGACTGGATCACAACTTCTCCACAAAGCCTCCACACAGGACATAATAAATATTTCATCATTTACAGCTTGTGCAAGAGATTTGTTTGGGTCTCGTGTGTAGTACCCATACAAGACAAATTCATAGCAACCATTTGTTGCATGGCCATTACCTACAAGCTGTCAGGACACAAAGATGATGGCTTGAATGTCAAATTGTTTGTCCTTCTTCATGCGGTAATAAATAACCATAATCAACAAGTCATATCTTTTTTTTTTTTGGTTCTGCAGCAGGTTGACTAACTCCACGGCACTTCAGGAGTATGCAGGGTACAACTCTACTTACCCATTGATTAAGGTGGAAATCCACATATCAGTTGGAACATGATTCTCTCTGGAAAGATACTCCTATTCCAACACGGAATATGTCAGGACATAGTCTTAGACTCATCACGACTCCCTGTTGTCCAAGGTCATAGTCTTTCTCTTCTAGGGTAGGCTATGCGACAATGATCTTCATTCCCATGATAGATCCATCCATGCTCAATGCCAGTGCAAACATTGCAGTTCTTCAGCATATTTATCCAAAAGTGTGAGATTGCTTTTCTGAGTAGAAATCCATCACTGAGGGTGAGCACTGTTTCTATGTTTGTTTGAATATCCTTATGCTATTTAAAGACTATCATTTATAAAATGTCCTCTCAATGCTAAGCACATTGTCATGATAATGTATATGAATGGAGTGTAAAGGAAACATTCATGGCAAAAATGATGATCCTTGCAGTTCTATTGAGAGCAAAATGGAAGTGTTACATAAGGAGTGTACATTTCCTTAAAAAAGCCGTACACGTCTCCAGATTTCTGCCCAAGAATATATCCCTAAATGGAATCTGCCACTTTTAAACGCAGGCAATCATAATGGTGTCGTTCCCTCACAATGGAGGGGAAAATCTAAACTCGAAGAATGACTTGAAATTTGAATTTATGTCCAGAAGCCCAGAGCGGGCACAAAATGAAAAGTAGCAGACATGGAAAACTAGTAGAGTCTAAAAAACACTTAATGGGGTAGTTTTCAGAGTTTTTACCCCAAGCTTAAATCACTTTATTACCTTAAGATAAGTTACTTGATGGCTTGTCATTTCAGACCACTGTTTGGATATCAGTGTTAGCATTTTGCTAATGTTGGTATCGGGATACTAAGGACTGGCACACTTTTGGGTAGCCCTTCCTTCTCTAGGGGTGCCCATAGAGATACTAGAAAGACCATTTGCAGTCTATGCAAAGTCCTCTTCTGTGACAGGATGGCAGTGCCATTGAGGGCTATCTCCACTTCGAGGTAGCCAACTGAGTGGGACTTTCTATTGGTTATACTCATAAAACTAAATATGGAGCTCATTTTAATTGACTTCAGTTGATTTGCTCCTTACAGTTTTTACAATTGCCCCTACCGGCCGTGTGCACCCAATTTAGAGGGAACATTGGTGATTAAATCCAATGGAATTTGTCACATGCTTCGTAAACAACAGGTGTAGACTAATAGTAAAATGCTTACTTAGGGGCCCTTCCCAACAACCCCCCAAATTTTGGGGGGGGAAATAGTTGAAAAATAGAAAAATAATAACACATTGAGTAACGATACACGGGGTACCAGTACTGAGTCAATGTGCAGGGGCACGAGGTAATTGAGGTAGATATGTACATATAGGTAGGGATAAGGTGACTAGGCAACAAGATAGATTATAAACAGTAACAGCAGCGTATGTCATGAGCAGGCCCACACGGCATCCACGCACGCAGAATTCCGATGAAAATCTGCAGAATTTCAAATAGAACGCGTAGGATTCTAAAGCTAAAAATACACTGCCAGCTGACAGAAAAGTTAACAATTAATTTTCATGTAATTTTCATGTATTTCAATCACCCAAAAGTGTAGCCAGAGGTGTCCCACACTTACCGTAGCCTCATCTCATGTGTGAGTTGTGCAGACAGCTCAGTGAGTGAATGGCAGATGTCTGAGGAGTGAAGTAACTTTATCTAGCTAGCTAAAAATGCCCATATTTACAGCATAGGAGCTGAGAAGTAAAGACTTGGCGACCAGAATAACAGCCAGGGACAAGATGTTTCCAGCTGAACTGTACGAGGATTTTCTGCAAAGACTGTCAGAATTCAATGAACTACATACTGTACATCGTAAAACTGCGGTTGAGCACCTGAGGTCACTCCAACACAAAAATAGGAAGGCTAGTGGACCAGGTAAGCATTCTGATGCTTTAGCTAGCTACAGCTATATTAACTAGCTAGTAGTTTTGCTCAAGCTAGTGAATATCTGTTCTTGATAATAATATTTCTGTCTGCATCTAGATAGGAGTGGAAAGTTAACTAGCTAATGTTAGCCTGGCAAGCTTCCCCAACTTGCCACTCCAGTTCCATCACGGAATTTAGGCTCGCTAGCTTAGCTGAGGTAATATTAGCTAGTAGCTAGCAAGTTACTCAAAGTGATGTGGTGGAGCTATCAAAACAAGTGACATGTTGGGAATTACAAAAGCAGCAAGTCACAGACATGATGTTTTTGTGACATTATTCATTAAATTATTTGGTGTTAACTACTCACATTGTATTATTATGGTGTGTGTGTGTGTGTGTGTGTGTGTGTGTGTGTGTGTGTGTGTGTGTGTGTGTGTGTGTGTGTGTGTGTGTGTGTGTGTGTGTTGCTTCAGGAGAAAGAGTGCTTAGCTTCAAAGCTTGATATCTTCTGGAGGGCTGTTGTTGAACTCATAACATTCTTTAATTTCTAAATGTTTTCAGTCCAAACAAGAACACAGACCCTGGCCTCCTGTCTGGCAAAGACCCTCTCCACAGCTGACAGAAACAAGTTCATGTTGGACTTTAATTGAAGCAGATATATTAATTGTAGCATTGTGAAGAGGCTCAAGTTCCTCACATTTCTGAAGAAACACTACAAGCAGGGAGGGTCTATCCCTGCGTAATCCCATCTGCTTACAGAGTACCTACCAGAGCTCTACCCACAATATCCAGCCCAGGTGGTAGGGGCAAGAAAGGACATGAAGGCCTATGTCCATGCTCTCCCTGCTCTGAGCCAGGTATCTGCAGAGGAGTGGCACAGATACATGGGCGTTGACAAGGCAGACGCTATAGAAGTCAGTGCAGTGAACTGGTGGGCAGCTAGGCATAATAGGATTGTGGCGATACATCTGTGCCTCCCCACTACCTCAGTGGATGTAGAGAGACATTTCTTACATTATCAGATGCTACTTAGTCAGCGTAGAAGGAGCATCACAGATAATTGTTTAAAGATGTTGATTGCAAATTACAATAGCATTGAGCATTAAAAAGCACATCAGTCACAAACACACCCACCGACTCTCCCACTCGTTCTGTGTTTTGGTTAGAAGCAATGTGAATGGTGAATGGAACGACGAGACAGAATAGTTAATCTAATCTATTTGACGTTTATGTATTTTTAGATGGATTCATCAATGTATTATTTGTATTTACAGTATATGCCATGGTACTTTGTTAATAATGCTCTATTTATTCATGTCTCGTTTATTTATGAAACGTTTATTTATGAAACGATTCCAACAAAAGGACCGTATAAAGGTTGAGTCAGTGTAGAGGTTGTTTGTGACTGAGCTTTACTAGAAGGATAACCATAGGTTATGTTATTAAATAATGTTAGTACTTTAGAGGCATGAAAAATCTGTCTTCAGATTTTTGGCAGAAATCTCTGCAGAATATAGAAAAAGAATCCAGGCAGATTCCGTTTGGGTTTGGTCCTGAGTCAAAAGAGTTAGTGCAAAAATGGTCAATGCAGATATTCCAGGTAGCTTTTGGTAACTATTTAACTGACTATTTAGAAGTCTTAAAGCTTGTTCAGGGTCCTGTTGGTTCCAGAGTTGTGCATTGTCATGCGGTAGCAGGGAGAACTGTCTATGACTCCTGAGTGGCACAGCGGTCTAAGGCACCGCAGCTCAGTGCTAGAGGTGTCACTACAGACCCTGGTTTGATTCCAGCATGTATCACAGACGACCGTGATTGGGAGTCCCATAGGATGGTGCACAGTTGGCCCAGCGTCGTCCGGGTTAGGGTTTGGCAGGGGTAGGTCATCATTGTAAATAAGAATTTGTTCTTAAAAACGTAATGTTGTTAATACAGTAATGACTATATGCCATGGCAGAGCAAGGGTGAAATTCCCCTTTAATAAGTGCATCAATGATGTTGTCCCCACGGTGACCGTATGTACATATCCCAACCAGGCATATCCCAACCATATCCCAACCAGGCAACATTTGCAGAGAAGGACACTAATCCGGACACTTATTAGAAATCCCTCCATGCCCTCCGAGGAACAAGCAAACAGGCAAAGCATTAATACAGGACTATCGCGTTTAATGTATGACCGAGATGCAGACAGTGTTGAAGAAACAAAAAGTGTATTCTTTAACAGGGGCAGGCAAATGACAGGTCAAGGCAGGCAGGGGTCAATAATCCAGGTAGGGTGTAAGGGTCCAGAAAGGCAGGCAGTCTCAGTGTTAGGACAGGCAGGGGTCAAAAACGAGAAAGACTAGAAAACAGAAGCAAGAAACAGGCAGGAGCAGGGAAACAAACGCTGGTAGGTTCTATGAACAAAATGAACTGGCAACAGACAAACATAGAACACAGGTATAACAAACAAACAGGAGACAAAGGGCTGTGAGACATGGGTTTAACTCTAGACACATGAAAAGTAGGATGTACACGGCGGTTATGGGGCAACAGAAGACACACAGCAGAGGGGCTAATCAAGGGGGTGTAGTCGCGGGGCAATAGCAGTGTGTCAGCGCATCTGTCTTGACATTCTTGGATACTGGTCGGTGCTGCGGAAGCAAAGTGGCCCGGGCCTTACTGAACCCCTCCCGGAGGTCCTGGTACTCAGCGGGAATGATGGAGAGCAATTTCCAAGCCCCAAGGAAGACTTTCCGGGCAGGCAGAGCTGAATTCAGGCAATGAGCGTGGCAGAACGGGCTCCAGCCCACAATGGCACCAGTAGACCAGTCAATAAAGGGATTCTGTTGCTGGAGCCAAGAGAATCCCAATATGACGGGAACCTGCGGAGACTTAACTAGATGGAATTGTATCGTCTCACTGTGGTTCCCTGACACACGTAGGTTGATGGGGGTGGAATGGTGGGTGACCTGGCCCATAGAGCGCCCGTCCAGTGCTCTAACATAAATGGGAATGGAGAGGGGTTGAGTGGGGATGCCCAGCTTCAATGCCAGGGTAACGTCCATAAAGCTCTCATCGGACCCCAAGTCGATGAGTACCTGGAAAGACTTGGACTAGTCGCCCCACAGCCTCAAACTTTTTTCACTTCCGCCACAAGGCATTGTTGTTCCCAAATGGCTGTAGCCCAGGTGAGGGCCCTACCTGGCATCAGAGTGATGAGGTACGCTATCTTAGAGTGGTCTGAGGGGAAGGAGGAAGGCTGCAGCTCCAGGATGAGTGAACACTGAGCGAGAAACGCCCGACAGGTGCCCGACTCTCCATCAAAGTGCTCCGGTCGAGGTAACCTGGGTTGCAGGGAAACCAGGATGACGGTACTCCTAATAGCCGAGTTACTGAGGGGCTGGGAGGTTACCGTCATGGTAGGCTGCCTGACAGACAAGCTGCTGAATTGCTCCAGCAATGTGTTCAAAGCACTGTCATGGCGTTCGGCCAAGGTCTGGAAACCTTCGATCAGACTGCGAAGCAACTCCTCGTGCCTTCCAAAGATGGCTCCTTGGGAGGAGATGGTGTTGCAGAGCTGGTCTGAGTCTGCTGGGTCAGTCATGGCCAGTTCGTACTATCACGTCTAAGGTATGACCCAAATGCAGACAGTGTTGAAGAAACAAACGTTTATTCCTTAAACAGGGGCAGGCAAATGACAGGTCAAGGCAGGCAGGGGTCAATAATCCAGAGGTGTAAGAGTCCAGAACAGCAGGTAGTCTCAGGATCAGGACAGGCAGGGATCAAAACCGGGAAAGACTAGAAAACAGGAGCAAGAAACAGGCAGGAACAGGGAAACAAATGCTGGTTGGTTCTACAAACAAACCAACTGGCAACAGACAAACAGAGAACACAGGTACAAGTACACAGGGGATAATGGGGAAGATGGGCAACACCTGGAGGAGGGTGGAGACAAACAGAAAGACAGGTGGAACAGATCAGGGTGTGACACAGGACCAAGATCGAATCCTACAACACCGGCTCTGACGCTCGTCGGATGTCTTGAAAACTATTATATACTGTATATGAAATTGTGGCAACCCTAATTCATGCAATTGGAAAATTACATTGTTAAACTTGGCAATCAGAGCTTTAAATGATTTGATTCTTGTGTGGAATTTTAGGAGGGGAAATCCCAGAAGGGGGTCTTAGAACCAGTTCATTGTATTATAGCGGAAAAATGTACTGTTCAATTAAATACGGGAGGAGTAAGCCTGAAAGTTCCAGTAATCTATCTACTTGATCATAGACATGAATGCATGCAGGGATTAAACATAATATTTTGGGGATATGCACTTACTGTAAAACGCTCTGGATAAGAGCATCTGCTAAATTACTAAAATGTAAGACAAAAACCTCCAGGGGACCATGACACTATATTCCAAGAACGTTCAGGGGACCTTAAGGGGACCATGACACAACATCTCAAGAAAGTCCTAAAAATTTCCTTGGAGACATCTTCGAGACACTGGGAGTTAGACAAAACCTCCAGTGGACCATGACACAACGCCCTAAAAATATCCTAAAAACAACCAATCTAGAACTAGACAAAAACCTCCTGGGGACCAAGACCAAGACTTTAAGCGACTATTTCGTCCCAGGGAGGTCTTAACAACTCATTATTGTTTGCAGGGTAGCGTTTTAGAATGAAATTACTAAAGATAAAGCTTTAATAATCTGATTGCTTTTTGGGAGAGGCTTTCAACAATTTAGCGCTTAATCATCTGTTTACATGTGTTTTTGCCTCCAACATTAGCTATCAGTCGGAACCATAGCAGTTGAAAATCTGAGTTTTTTTAAACAGTGGCTAACATTGGGTTAAGACTTCCCACTTAAAGAATTTGGGAATTATATTTAAAATGAATTTACACCAGGATTATAAGCTTAAGGACCAAAAGACCGTCTGCTTCTTGTTCAGTGAAAGACAAAAGACATAAAGGGTCTGTGAACAGGCAGAACATGTAGAGGGAGGATGGAGGGGGGAGAGATTGAAAGAGAGACTAAGAGTGAGTCAGTGATTATTATTAAAATAAGGATCAGAGATAAAGCTGGATGAAGAGGAATTTTGAAGGATTGGCACAGATCGAGATGACGGATTAGCCTCTTGTGCTGTAGAAGATTACGAATATAAAGTTGAGTTATTGCAAACCGGTTGTCACACACACACACACAAACACACAGTGTTTGCTCTGTTTTTCCACTCCACATCTCAGACAGGCTCAGACACAATGGATTGAGATGGTATCTCGTAACTGAATGTGAAATGTCAGAGGACATGCACACTTTTTCAAATGCTATAACTGTTGACAGAAGACAGATAGTGTCCCTGTCTCATGCTGTCGCCTGAAAAACAAATTGGGTAGTCTAGGACTTTTCTCTCCAAAAAGTTCTAATGACAGACTGGTGTTGACTGTCTTTGAGTGAATTTCTGTTACCACTCACACTTGGTCCACATCATACCCCTCTACAGAAGACCTGATAGAGTAGTGATCTCTTTTAAGGACTGACTTTAAGCCTCTCAACAATAACCTATCAACAATAACCTATCAGTACCACCAAGTCTCCATAAGGATATGGTCAAGACATTCCCTATAACTGGTCAGAACTAAATGTCACAGATCATTGTTATTATTATGCTTACGTTTGCCATAGTCATATAGTGTTTTTGGTTGCAACATTGCTGTTTAACATTTTAATTTTTATCATAGGTACACTTCAACTGTGAGAGACGGAATCTAAAACAAAAATCCAGAAAATCACATTGTATGATTTTTAAGTAATTTATTTGCATTTTATTGCATGACATAAGTATTTGATACATCAGAAAAGCAGAACTTAATACTTGGTACAGAAAGCTTTTTACAATTACAGAGATCATATGTTTCCTGTAGTTCTTGACCAGGTTTGCACACACTGCAGCAGGGATTTTGGCCCTCTCCTCCATACAGACCTTCTCCAGATCCTTCAGGTTTCGGGGCTGTCGCTGGGCAACACGGACTTTCAGCTCCCTTCAAAGATGTTCTATTGGGTTCAGGTCTGGAGACTGGCTAGGCCACTCCAGGACATTGAGATGCTGCTTACGGAGCCACTCCTTAGTTGCCCTGGCTGTGTGTTTCGGGTCGTTGTCATGCTGGAAGAGCCAGCCACGACTCATCTTCAATGCTCTTACTGAGGGAAGGAGGTTGTTGGCCAAGATCTCGCGATACATGGCCCCATCCACCCTCCCCTCAATACGGTGCAGTCATCCTGTCCCTTTTGCAGAAAATCATCCCCAAAGAATGATGTTTCCACCTCCATGCTTCACGGTTGTGATGGTGTTCTTGGGGTTGTACTCATCCTTTTTCTTCCTCCAAACACGGCGAGTGGAGTTTAGACCAAAAAGCTCTATTTTTGTCTCATCAGACCACATAACTTTCTCCCATTCCTCCTCTGGATCATCCAGATGGTCATTGGCAAACTTCAGACAGGCCTGGACATGCGCTGGTTTGAGCAGGGGGACCTTGCGTGCACTGCAGGATTTTAATCCATGACAGCGTAGTGTGTTACTAATGATTTTCTTTGAGACTGTGGTCTCAGCTCTCTTCAGGTCATTGACCAGGTCCTGCCGTGTAGTTCTGGACTGATCCCTCACCTTCCTCATGATCATTGTGGCCCTATGAGGTGAGATCTTGCATGGAGCCCCAGACCGAGGGTGATTGATCGTCATCTTGAACTTCTTCCATTTTCTACTAATTGCGCCAACAGTTGTTGCCTTCTAACCAAGCTGCTTACCTATTGTGCTGTAGCCCATCCCAGCCTTGTGCAGGTCTACAATTGTATCCCTGATGTCCAGCTCTCTGGTCTTGGCCATTGTGGAGAGGTTGGAGTCTGTTTGATTGAGTGCGTGGACAGGTGCCTTTCATACAGGTAACGAGTTCAAACAGGTGCAGTTAATACAGGTAATGAGTGGAGAACAGGAGGGATTCTTAAAGATAAACTAACAGCTCTGTGAGAGCCGAAATTCTTTCTGGTTGGTAGGTGTTCAAATAGTTACAGTATGTCATGCAATAAAATGCTAATTAATTACTTAAAAATCATACAATATGATTTTCTGGATTTTCATTTTAGATTCTGTCTCTCACAGTTGAAGTGATGAAAATTACAGACCTCTACATGCTTTGTAAGTTGGAAAACCTGCAAATCGGCAGTGTATCAAATACTTGTTCTCCACACTGTATGTTATTGATTGAACACAACCACTCAAAATTGATTGAACCTGTTTCAAATGATGCGACATAACCAATATAAGCCAGTCAGAGAGCAAACAGGTTGTTGAAGGTGGGAAGGAGAAAGTCTGCGAATGGATACTGCAGTACAGTGCATTGTAGGCTGTATACTGTACAATGGATGAATTGTATGGCCCTGAACATTGTGCTTTCTATTTATTAACAGTACTGACTGCTCAATAGATTTTGACTGGTTGCAGGTTCATGTCAACAAAGAACAAGAATTACAGTATCACAGAGACAAGTCACAAGTTTGTGTGATGCAGGGTACAGTACTGTAGAAATAGGGGTACAAGGAGGAGGAAGAACAAAAAACAAAATTGCAAAGAGCAAAACAGAGTAGTAATTTCGGATCAATTTTGAGCTACTATTACTACTATGGCCTTTATGGAAGAGTGGCAAGAAGAAAGCCATTTCTTAAAGATATCCATAAAAAGTGTTGTTTAAAGTTTGCCACAAGCCACCTGGGAGACACACCAAACATGTGGAAGAAGGTGCTCTGGTCAGATGAAACCAAAATTGAACTTTTTGGCAACAATGCAAAACGTTATGTTTGGCGTAAAAGCAACACAGCTGAACACACCATCCCCACTGTCAAACATGGTGGTGGCAGCATCATGGTTTGGGCCTGCTTTTCTTCAGCAGGGACAGGGAAGATGGTTAAAATTGATGGAAAGATGGATGGAGCCAAATACAGGACCATTCTGGAAGAAAACCTGATGGAGTCTGCAAAAGACCTGAGACTGGGACGGAGATTTGTCTTCCAACAAGACAATGATCCAAAACATAAAGCAACATCTACAATGGAATGGTTCAAAAATAAACATATCCAGGTGTTAGAATGGCCAAGTCAAAGTCCAGACCTGAATCCAATCGAGAATCTGTGGAAAGAACTGAAAACTGCTGTTCACAAATGCTCTCCATCCAACCTCACTGAGCTCGAGCTGTTTTGCAAGGAGGAATGGGAAAAATTTTCAGTCTCTCGATGTGCAAAACTGATAGAGACATACCCCAAGCGACTTACAGCTGTAATCGCAGCAAAAGGTGGCGCTGCTAAGTATTAACTTAAGGGGGCTGAATAATTTTGCACGCCCAATTTTCAGTTTTTGATTTGTTAAAAAAGTTTGAAATATCCAATAAATGTTGTTCCACTTCATGATTGTGTCCCACTTGTTGTTGATTCTTCACAAAAAACACAGTTTTATATCTTTATGTTTGAAGCCTGAAATGTGGCAAAAGGTCGCAAAGTTCAAGGGGGCCGAATACTTTCGCAAGGCACTGTATATGACTATTTTTTTAGATAAAAAATGTACTTCTCCCTGAGAATTGTATGTTTTGAACAATCATGAACATTTGTGAAACACAAAAACGTCAGGCTGCATGAAATAGGCAGACCGGTGGTCCAAAATAGCATACCTGCTGTATTTTAACACCAATAAACCTATCCGTTTAAAATTAATTTAGTATATGTCAATCTAGCAAAGCAGGCAACTAAAAGCAACTTTACAAACAATGCTATGGTTAGTTTCTAGCTTGTTAGCTAGCTAGATAACATTAAGTTAGCTGGCTAGCCAGTTTAAATAATGAACATATCATATAGCTGACAGCGTCTTAACTTTAGCTCATTTGTATTTGTACTACAGGTAAATAAACTCACAACAAGCTAATGACAGAAAAGAGCTTATGGTTGTGAGTGTGACAAAAATATACCAGGGAATGTTTGAACTTGGACACTCTCTCGTTGGCCTAACATTATTTCCTAATTTGACTTAATTTGATGTGTTCTTCACATTACTGTCTCTGGTAAACACACATTATATCAAATCAAATATACGTTTATTTGTCACATGCACAGGATACTGAAGATGTACACGGCACAGTGAAATGGTTGCTTGTATAGTGGAGTCTTGTTTAGACATGTACAGTACCAGTGAAAAGATTGGACACACATACTCTTTCAAAGTTTTTTTTTTATTTGTACTATTTTCTACATTGGAGAATGGTGTTGAAGACATCAAAACTATGAAATAACACATATGGAATCGTATAGTAACCAAAAAAAAGCTAAAGAAGCCAGATATATTTTATATTTGAGATTCTTCAAAGTAGCCACCCTTTGCCTTGATGAAAGCTTTGCACACTCTTGGCATTCTCTCAACCAGCTTCATGATGTAGTCACTTGGAATGCATTTCAATTAACAGGTGTGCCTTGTTTAAAGTTAAAATGTTTGAGCCAATCAGTTGTGTTGTGAAAATGAAGGGGTGGTATACAGAAGAGTCCAAGTCCATATTATGGAAAGAACAGCTTAAATAAGCAAAGGGAAACGACAGTCAAGCCTTACTTTAAGACATGAAAGTCGGTCAATCCGGAAAATGTCAAGAACTTTGAGAGTTGCTTAAAGTGCAGTAACCAAAACCACCAAGAGCTATGATGAAACTGTCTCTCATGAGGACCACTGCAGGAAAGGAAGACCCAGAGTTACCTCTGCTGCAGAGGATAAGTTCATTAGAGTTACCCGTATCGGAAATTGCAGCCCAAATAAATGGTTTACAGAGTTCAAGTATCAGACACATCTCAACATCAACTGTTCAGAGGAGACTGCTAAGGAAACTGAGCTAAATGACTACCGCCCTGTAGCACTCACTTCCGCCATCATAAAGTGCTTTGAGAGACTAGTCAAGGATCATATCACCTCCACCCTACCTGACACCCTAAACCCACAGACCCTGGGTCTCGAACCCGCCCTGTGCAACTGGGCCCTGGACTACCTGACGGGCCGCACCCAGGTGGTGAGGGTAGGTAACAACATCTCCGCCCCGCTGATTGTCAACACTGGGTCCCCACAAGGGTGCGTTCTCAGCCCTCTCCTGTACTCCCTGTTCACCCACGACTGCGTGGCCATGCACGCATCCAACTCAATCATCAAGTTTGCAGATGACAATACAGTGGTAGGCTTGATTACCAACAACGACGAGACAGCCTACAGGGAGGAGGTGAGGGCCATCGGAATGTGGTGTCAGGAAAATAACCTCACACTCAATGTCAACAAAACACAGGAGAGGATCGTGGACTTCAGGAAACAGCAGAGGGAGCAGCCCCCTATCTACATTGCCGGGACAGTAGTGGAGAGGGTGGAAATGTTTAAGTTTGTCGGCTTACACATCACGGACAAACTGAAATGGTCTACACACACAGACAGCGTGGTGAAGAAGGCGCAGCAGCGCCTCTTCAACTTCAGGAGGCTAAATAAATTTGGCTTGTCACCAAAAACACTCACAAACCTTTACAGATGCACAATCGAGAGCATCCTGTCGGGCTGTATCACCACCTGAAACGGCAGCTGCTCCGCCCATAACCGTAAGGCTCTCCAGAAGGTAGTGAGGTCTGCACAACGCATCACCAGGTGCAAACTACCTGCCCTCCAGGACACCTACACCACCCTATGTCACAGGAAGGCCAAAAAGATAATCAAGGACAACAACCACCCGAGCCACTGCCTGTTCACCCCGCTATCCTCCAGAAGGCGAGGTCAGTACAGGTGCATCAAAACGGGGACCGAGAGCCTGAAAAACAGCTTCTATCTCAAGGCCATCAGACTGTTAAACAGCCATCACTAACATTGAGTGGCTGCTGCCAACACACTGACTCAACTCCAGCCACTTTAATAATTGAAAAATGTATGTAATAAATGTATCACTAGCCACTTTAAACAATGCCACTTCATATAATGTTTACATACCCTACATTACTCATCTCATATATATATACTGTACGCTATACCATCTACTGCATCTTGCCATCTTGATGTAATTAAATGTATCACTAGTCACTTTAAACAATGCCACTTCATATAATGTTTTCATACCCTACATTACTCATCTCATATGTATATACTGTACTCTAAACCATCTACTGCATCTTGGCTGTTACGTTCAGCCATCACTCATTCATATATTTTTATGTACATATTCTTTGTCATTCCTTTACACTTGTGTGTATAATGTAGTTGTTGTGATATTGTTAGGTTATATTACTTGTTAGATATTACTGCATGGTCGGAATTAGAAGCACAAGCATTTCGCTACACTTGCATTAACATCTGCTAACCATGTGTATGTGACAAATACAATTTGATTTGATTTGAATCAGGCCTTCATGGTCAAATTGCTAAAAAAGAAGCCCCTACTAAAGGACACCAATAAGAAGAAGAGACTTGCTTGGGCCAAGAAACACGAGGAATGGACATTAGACTGGTGGAAATCTGTCCTTTGGTCTGATGAGTCCCAATTTGAGATTTTTTTTACGCAGAGTAGGTGAACGGAAGATCTCTGCATGTGTGGTTCCCACCGTGAAGCATGGAGGAGGAGGTGTGATGCTGTGAGGGTGGTTTGCTGGTGACACTGTCAGTGATTTATTTAGAATTTAAGGCACACTTAACCAGCATGGCTACCACAGCATTCTGCAGCGGTATGCCATCCCATCTGTTTGTGCTTAGTGGGACTATAGTTTGTTTTTTTAACAGGACAAGAACCCAACACACCTCTAGGCTGAGAGTAATGGAGTGCTACATCAGATGACCTGGCCTCCACAATCACCCGACCTCAACCCATTGAGATGGTTTGGGATGAGTTGGACCACAGAGTGAAAGAAAAGCAGCCAACAAGTGCTCAGCATATGTGGGAACTCCTTCAAGACTATTGGAAAAGCATTCCAGGTGAAGCTGGTTGAGATAATGCCAAGAGTGTGCAAAGCTGTCATAAAGGAAAAGGATGGCTACTTTGGGCGGAAGGTAGCCTAGTGGTTAGAGCATTGGGCAAGTAACCGTAAAGGTTGCTAGATCGAATCCCCAAGCTGACAAGGTAAAAATCTGTCGTTCTGCCCCTGAACAAGGCAGTTAACCCACTGTTCCTAGGCCTTCATTGTAGATAAGAATGTGTTCTTAACTGACTTGTCTAGTTAAACAAAGTTTCAATTTAAAAAATATATATTTAACAATACAGGATTCCATATGTGTTATTTTATAGTTTTGATGTCTCCGCTATTATTCTACAATGTAGAAAATAGTAAAAATACAGAAAAACCTTGAATGAGTAGGTGTGTCCAAACATTTGACTGGTACTGTAGCTATCTAGCTAGCTAAACACTGAACCATAATCTCAACTCATAACATTACTACTCTGCATGAATCTGCTGGTAGCTAAACCCTAATCAACTAGTTAGGTTCAATGTTCGCTAGCAAGCTAATATTAGGCTATAATTAGCAGTGCAAATGGCTCTGATATATGAATAATTTTACTACACAGATCATTTACGTAACATTAGCTGTGAGCCAACATTAGCTAGCTAGATAATAGTACAATTTAACTTGCAATGAAAATACATTTCTGACTAAATTTGGAACTTATAGTATCTGAAAATGTAGCTAGCTAGACTCTTACCCATACATGGATGAATGCTTCTCCTTCTCTGTCACGGATGCCATGGTTGCCCATAGTTTGAAGATGTAATCTGGAGACAGGTGTTTTATACAACAGTGTTCTTCTGTGTGTTCTCTTTTCGACTCTCTCTGCATTATTTGCAGTCAAACGTCAGATTTTACCCCATCTCCTTAGCTATCATACTCTGCTTCCAAACTGGTGAATTCCACTAATTTGAAAACTCAGTCTTCCAGAAAGTGGAGAGCATTTGCAACATTTATGCAGTTCTTCGTGATAAAAAAAAACAGTGTTAGAAAGGATCACCTAGCTACACATACTGAGCAGCTCAAGTTATAGACAGAAGCGTGCTACATGGCAGATACATCTGAACTCATCTCTCGGCATGTCCAGCCCATCCATTACCTCAGCTAGCGGGAAAGTTCCTACTTTTCCGTGACTAAAACAACTAGGGTCATAATTTAACTATTTTATTGGAATTTAGAGGTGGCATACAAGTTTGTTATTAAGGCACTTGAAAATTCACATGTTCCAAAAGGCATTTCTGCCAAAAAATGCATTTTGATTAAAAAAATATATATTTACATTCAAATGCCTCTCCTGTGAAGTAGTGACAAGCGACACACGCCTAGTTTCCTGAAATTAGTCACAATTTTGAGACGTCACGAGAGGATGGCAGGTTGACAGGGTTTTTAGCTACTCTCTTTAGCACATTGCTCCCTGACTCAAACCCCGCTGCTTGAGCAGCTGTCACTGATTGTGCGTCTGCATCTTGATGGCATCTTCCTCAAAAGTTGGTGCTCTGTGTCGGTGTAAAGTTACTGCTCTATTCTGGTGTAAAGTCAGTGCTCTATGTAGGTGTAAAGTTACTGCTCTATTCTGGTGTAAAGTCAGTGCTCTATGTAGGTGTAAAGTTACTGCTCTATTCTGGTGTAAAGTCTGTGCTCTATGTAGGTGTAAAGTTACTGCTTTATTCTGGTGTAAAGTCAGTGCTCTATGTAGGTGTAAAGTTACTGCTCTATTCTGGTGTAAAGTCAGTGCTCTATGTAGGTGTAAAGTTACTGCTCTATTCTGGTGTAAAGTCAGTGCTCTATGTAGGTGTAAAGTTACTGCTCTATGTCAGTGTAAAACAGCTCTCTAACCAGAAAGAGCTACAGGAAACATCTTGGTTGGATTTCCTTTCGTGAGTGTGTAAAATGGATAGAAATACCTAATGTACTCAAAGATTAGCAACAATAGTTTGGGATGTGTTTGACAAGCTGGCAGGTGTCCCTAAAACGGCTCTGAGGTATTCTGTTTTGTGTACCTTTCCCACGGAATTCCCTCGGTTACGGCATAGAGGAGAGGGAGTCTCACCATGGGCAGGCTGCTCGGAAAACCTACCCAATCTGTCCAGCGACATTAAGCGAGAAGCCATTCTGGACCATATGTGTAGAGCTGACTGTCAAATGTAAATAATCCTCCACCGTTATCGGAAGGGATTAGATAATTATTAAATCTGCCTGCATGTCAATGATTACAATCTGTGCATCCGATTGGCAGCTGTATCCACTCAAGCCATTCAAGAGGGGATAGGGATGTGTGTGTGTGTGTGTGTGTGTGTGTGTGTGTGTGTGTGTGTGTGTGTGTGTGTGTGTGTGTGTGTGTGTGTGTGTGACAGTGAGAATGTGTGCATAATGTTGCTGGTATATGACTTCTTGTGTGTTTGAATGTGTAGACCGTGAGTGTCAAACTCAATTTGCAGAGGGCATTTGTCAGCAGTTTGTTTTAGTATTTCCTTTAAATTTGTGTCCAATCTAGACAAACAGGTGAGGGGAGCTTCTAAATAATCAATGACTTTAAATGATCCAGAAATGGATTTTAACACCCTGGTGTAGGTCAATGGGTTTTCTCATGGTTGTGTCTCCTGACAAAGTTTTTTACATCTCTTCCAAACCAAAAAGTCTCACCTTGCTCATTAGAGGGCATATAAGCACATGGTACACTGAGTGTAGCTTTCCAGTCAATTACATTTTCAATACCAAACTCACACATTTCTTCTATTTAGGCTACTGTTGCGTGAGAGGCGGGATATGAATTTTCATTACAATGTTTATTGCAATGCAGGAAAAGAGGTGCCAAAGGCTGATAAAGCTGCAGTTGATAAAAAATTAATTGAGGACAATAGTTGGTAATAAACAAGAAATTGCCATCATTAAAATGTGAGGTATGGTTTATTATTTAGTATAAAGGCATCACGAGGCGTGCATCTTTGAGTTTCCCGCAATATGCATCCATTGTCTGACAGATTAATTAATATGCATTAATACATTCTGAAAACCTAGCAATGTAATTTTGCCTGTGAATAATTAGAATGTGCGATAGGGTTCTCGTTGCGGTAGATTCATTATGCAACATTCATTTACAGGTTGCAATTTATGAATTATGGATATATATTTTATAATTAAAGTTGTCCGTCAGAAATGCTGACAGTATTGTGTATCTGTAGTGGTGGTTACAAGCTACATGACAGGTGAGTTTTACTTAATTATTTTAGTCAGTTTATGCAATTAGAATGGAGATGGCAAGTACAAGATTTTGTCAACATTAGACAGTGCTAAAATGTGTTCAATATTTGAAATGTCAGGAGTCTCTCAAAGCAATACTTGAGTGATCCCAGAGTTGAAGTCAATAACATTTCAATTCAGGAGTAAACTGGAAATTATGTTAACTTCTTGAATCGGCTGAAATGAAATAGAATTGACTCCATGATGGGATCTAAATTAGGAACTCCCATCCAGGAACTGACCAGGACCAACCATGCTTAGCTTCAGAAGCAAGCCAGCAGTGGTATGCAGGGTGGTATGCTATGATATGTGTAGACCTAATTACATTTCAGAACCACACATTTTTGACATTATTTTTGTCTAATACATCTGTAATTGCAGTCTGTAATGTATCTGTTCTTCCCCCTACTGGTATCCTAGACTTTGAATAAAAACTTGGCCAATTAAAGAGACCAGCTTAGGGTGATAAACAATCACCAGAATGATAGTAACAAGCGCCAGAATGACAGTAACAAGCAGATGAACGAACAAGCACCAGAACGACAGTAACACGCGGAAGAATGACATTAACAAGTGGATGAATGACAATGACAAATGCCAGAATGATAGTAGCAAGCACCAGAATGACAGTCGCAAGCACCAGAATGACAATAGCAACCACAAGAATGACAGTAACAAGCACCTGAATGACAGTAACAAGCACCAAAATGACAGTAACAAGGACCAGAATGACAGTACCAAAGGCAAGAATGACAGTAGCAAGCACCAGAATGGCAATAACAAATGCCAGAATGACAGTATCAAGCACCAGAATGACAGTAACAAATGCCAGAATGACAGTAACAAGCACCAGAATGACAGTAACAAATGCCAGAATGACAGTAACAAATGCCAGAATGACAGTAACAAGCACCAGAATGACAGTAACAAGCACCTGAATGACAGTAACAAGCACCAGAATGACCGTATCAAGCGCAGGAATCCCCTCTGTGTAAGTGAAAGGTCTAATCCACAAGGAAAAATCTAATCCCCTTCATTCCTCTGTGAGATTCCTTTTTAACAAACACCTCCAGCTGCTGTTACAATCCCAGCTTGATCAATACCCATGTTCACTACACCTAGTCAGCCACTCCGCTCAGACTACATCACCCTACAGCTAGCCTCCCCCTTCAATAACCACTGTTCTTTAAACTAATATGTCGATAAGAGGAGGACGGTTGCCTTGCTGACCCCTTGTGAGGTTAATTTGATCGACTTGCCTTCGCCACAGGTGAGAAGAGGATCTGGGCTTACCTATCAGGCACGCATAGCATGGGCTGAACTTGTTTGCGATATGGGCGGCTGTTGTGGTCAGTTGACATGTGCATCGGACATGAGGCCGTCAAAACAAGGAAAACACTATCAGTTTCATCAGTTTGATTTCTTTTGTACTAAATATGTTCTATTATACTAAGAGTCAGATTAATGACTTACTTCAGTAACTATAGCATGTCTCGTATTCTCACTATTATCTTTTGTTAACATTACAGAAATATGCCTCGCTGAGGAATTGAGAGGGGTTGGGACTTTCATGTCATACATGATTACTTTTTTCTGGCCAAGTAATCCCGGGATCAAATATAAGGGTTTAAAGAAGAGACATAGCAGTTTGCTGAAGTGTAACAGTCCAGATCTCATTAATGAGGTATACAGAGATGCACTCCATTGATTTTCTTCCCGTTTAATTGAGGGGAACATTGATCCACATTGAGAGCACACAAAATGAAGTACTACCAACAGAAGGAGAAACAGGGAGGACCAATATTCTCTTCAGTTCTCCAGTGGACAAGCATATGACATCCAGTTAAACATTATGAATATATACATTATTTTTTTCAATATCAAAATTATATCAAAATGAAGTAAACTACGTCTGACCTTTAGAGTTGTCACGCCCTGACCATAGAGAGCCCTTGGTTCTCTATGGTGTAGTAGGTCAGGGCGTGACTAGGGGGTGTTCTAGGTTATATATGTCTATGTTGGTGCTCTTGGTATGGTTCCCAATTAGAAGCAGCTGATGTTCGTTGTCTCTAATTGGGGATCATACTTAAGGGTTCCCTGTTCCCACCTGCTTTGTGGGATATTGTTTTTGAGTCAGTGCATGTTGCACCACAGTACTGCACGGTCGTTGTTTGTTTCTTGGTTTGTTTTAAGTTTCACTAAAAATAAAGATGTGGAACTCCAATCACGCTGCGCCTTGGTCCGTCTCTCCACACGATCGTGACATGAGTACTCCTCATTTGAGGAAATTCCCTATACATATCTGCTTCCCTTTACACTGGCTTTCCCCCAACAGACAGTCTGTTTAGTAAATTTAAACATCTGGATCTGAGTGGTCTTTTAACCCCCCCGTGTGACAGGCTTACTGTAACTCCCGCTTTGTGACAATCTGCCCCGGGTCATCGATGGGGGGTGGATGCATGGGGAGAGTTTGTGTAAGACCTTGTAATGCACAATATTGTGTTGCTTGTACTAACAGAACCATAAATAAAAAAGCAGCTTCTGGAGATTTAATAAAATGTAAAAATTAATAGGATGACGTGTCTAGGGGCTTTTGTGTTGTGGCCGGGGAGGGGGGTGGGGGGGTCAATTACTGGATTTGAGGTCAGAAGTCGTGATGACGTTCAGAGGATCAGAGGAATCAGGTTTGTGTACAAGGACACTTTTCCATTATCACTGAATGAAGCACTGTCGTGTCCATGTGCCACTACATGTCATGCAAAATGATGGGGGCAATCTGGGATTCAAACAACAACAAATCAAACGTTATTTGTCACATGCGCTGAATACAACAGTGAAACGATTTCTTACAAACCTTTAAAACCAACAATGCAGTTCTAAGAAAAAGAAGTGTTAAGTAAAAAAGAGAAGTTGAAAATAAAAATAACAAACAGTTAAAGAGCATTAGTAAATTAACAATAGTGAGGCTATTAGGGTATTGGGGATACCAGTACGTAGTCAAGGTAATTTAGGTAATACGTACATGTAGAGTTAAAGTGATTATGCATAGATAATAACCAGAGAGTAGCAGGACGACAATGCAAATAGTCTGGGTAGCCATTTGATTGGCTGTTCAGGAGTCTTGTGGCTTCGGAGTAGAAACTGCCCTCCTGCTGGGTTCTGGTCGAATTGGACTGATTACAAGTTTTCTCTCTGAAAAATGTAGTTAATTTAATCTGATTGTCATAAGGTTCCATGACTTTGTGCACATAGGGCATCTGAACACACAAAATACATTTGGATGATTTTCATTAGATTTTGAGTGTTTATTTAACTTTTGTACACCTGTTGTGTTCCTGGTCAAAAATGACCGGTCATTAGAAATGAATGGGTGAGACTACAATTAGTGTATAAAATTGAGTTCAGGCACATGCCCATACATCAGATGGACACACTTCCTCTCCCAGACCCCCACATGCATGTGTGTTTGAGCACACACACACACACAACTCACTCCCCTTGAAGTTGGAAGTTTACATACACCAAATACATTTTAACTCGGTTTTTCACAATTCCTGACATTTAATCCCAGTAAAAATTCCCTGTTCTAGTTCTGTTAGGATCGCCACTTCATTTTAAGAATGTGAAATGTCAGAATAATAGTAGAGAGAATGATTTATTTCAGCTTTGATTTCTTTCATCAGGTTTGTAGGCCTCCTTGCTCACATACACTTTTTCAGTTCCACCCACAAATTTTCTATGGGATTGAGATCAGGGCTTTTGTTACCTTTATTTAACTAGGCAAGTCAGTGAAGATCAAATTCTTATTTTCAAGGACAGCCGAGGAACAGTGAGTTAACTGCCTTGTTCAGGGGCAGATCAACAGAGTTATTTTACCCTGTCAGCTCGGGGATTTGATCTTGTGACCTTTCAGTTACTAGTCCAACGCTCTAACCACTAGGTTACCTGCCGCCCCTCCTGCAGCAAAGCACCCCCACAACATGATGCTGCCACCCCCGTGCTTCACGGTTGGGATGGTGTTCTTCGGCTTGCAAGCCTCCCCCTTTTTCCTCCAAACATAATGATGGTCGTTATGGCCAAACAGTTCTATTTTTGTTTCATCAGACCAGAGTACGTTTTTCCAAAAAGTACGATCTTTGTCTTCATGTGCAGTTGCAAACCGTAGTCTGGCTTTTTTATGGCAGTTTTGGAACAGTGGCTTTTTCCTTGCTGAGCAGCATTTCAGGTTATGTCGATATAGGACTCGTTTAACTGTGGATATAGATACTTGTGTACCTGTTTCATCCAGCATCTTCACAAGGTCCTTTGCTGTTGTTCTGGGATTGATTTACACTTTTCGCACCAAAAAAGTTCATCTCTAGGAGACAGAACGCGTCTCCTTCCTGAGCGGTATGACGGCTGCATGGTCCCATGGTGTTTATACTTGCGTGCTACTGTTTGTACAGATGAACGAGGTACCTTCAGGCGTTTGGAAATTGCTCCCAAGGATGAACCAGACTTGTGGAGGTCTAAAAAAAAATTCTGAGGTCTTGGCTGATTTATTTAGATTTTCCCATGATGTCAAACAAAGAGGCACTGAGTTTGAAGGTAGGCCTTGAAATACATCCCCAGGTATACCTCCAGTTGACTCAAATTATGTCAATAAGCCTTCAATCAGAAGCTTCTAAAGCCATGACATAATTTTCTGGAATTTTCCAAGCTTTTTAAAGGCATAGTCAACTTAGTGTATGTAAACTTCTGACAAACTGGAATTGTGCTACAATGAATTATAAGTGAAATAATCTGTCTGTAAACAATTGTTGGAAAAAAGACTTGTGTCGTGCACAAAGTAAATGTCCTAACCTACTTGCCAAAACTCTAGTTTGTTAAGAAGACATTTGTGGAGTGGTTGAAAAAGGAGTTTTATTGACTCCAACCGAAGTGTATGTAAACGTCCAACTTCAACTGTATGTGTGGCATCAATATGCATGTGTGTGTAGTATGTGTGTAGTATGTATGTGTGTATGTGTGTCAGTGTAGTATGTGTGAATGTGTGTGTCAGTGTAGTATGTGTGAATGTGTGTGTCAGTCTAGTATGTGTGAATGTGTGTGTCATGGTAGTATGTGTGAATGTGTGTGTCATGGTAGTATGAGTGAATGTGTGTGTCAGTGGCATCAATATGCATGGTAGTATGTGTGAATGTGTGTGTCATGGTATTATGTGTGAATGTGTGTGTCAGTGTAGTATGTGTAGTATGTGTGAATGTGTGTGTCATGGTAGTATGTGTGAATATGTGTGTCATGGTAGTATGTGAGAATGTGTGTG
Source organism: Oncorhynchus mykiss (assembly GCF_057628025.1). Classification (NCBI taxonomy): domain Eukaryota; kingdom Metazoa; phylum Chordata; class Actinopteri; order Salmoniformes; family Salmonidae; genus Oncorhynchus; species Oncorhynchus mykiss. The sequence continues at coordinate 26,429,920 of NC_143035.1, read as the reverse complement.
TCATGTTAGTATGTGTGAATGTGTTTGTCATGGTAGTATGTGTGAATGTGTGCGTCATGGTAGTATGGGTGAATATGTGTGTCATGGTAGTATATGTGAATGTGTGTGTCAGTGTAGTATGTGTGAATGTCTGTGTCATGGTAGTATGTGTGAATATGTGTGTCATGGTAGTATGTGTGAATGTTTGTGTCATGGTAGTATGTGTGAATGTGTGTGTCATGGTAGCATGTGTGAATGTGTGTGTCATGGTAGTATGTGTGAATGTGTGTGTCATGGTAGTATGTGTGAATGTGTGGGTAGAGTCCAGTGAGTGTGCAAATAAAAAGGGGGTACATTTAAATTGTCCAGGTGGCCATTTGATTAACTGTTGAGCAGTCTTATGGTTTGGGGGTAGAAGCTGTTCAGGAGCATTTGGTCCCAGACTATGCACTTGGTTATTGCTTGTTGTGCGGTAGCAGAGAGAAAAGTCGGTGACCATTTTTAGGGCATTCCTGTGACACCACCTGGTATAGAGATCCTGGATGGCAGGGAGCTCAGCCGCCGTGATGTACTGTAGGCCATGTCATGCATTGCTCTTTTTATTTTATTTAACTAGGCAAGGCAGTTAAGAACAAATTCTTGTTTATAATAGAAGAGTATGAACAGTGGATTAACTCTCTTATTCAGGGGCAGAATGACAGATTTTTACCTTCAGCTCAGGGATTTGATCTAGCAACCTTTCATTTACTGGCCCAATGCTCTAACCACTGGGCTATCGGCCACCCTTTTGTTTCCATTGGGCCTTGTATATTGTATATCCTTTGTATTTGTTGGTGAATAGAAGGCAACAAGCGTTTAATTGTGTGTGTGTGTGTGTGTGTGTGTGTGTGTGTGTGTGTGTGTGTGTGTGTGTGTGTGTGTGTGTGTGTGTGTGTGTGTGTGTGTGTGTGTGTGTGTGTGTGTGTGTGTGTGTGTGTGTGTGTCACAGATTGTGCTGTACTTAGTGCCCTTCCAGTCTCCAAAGTGCCCTTCTGGGTCGAGGTGGTATAATTTCCACCAAAATGATTTTTTGTATACATTATTTTGTTGTTGCTGTTCAGACCCCACTGCCCGTATGTCATCATCAAGTTCACCACCCCCCACCCTGTCCATTGGTTGCGCCTGTTGATCTGCCCTGTATGGCGCTCGTTTGCACAAGCTTTAGTGTTTTTCCCCGTCTGCCTTGAACAGAGATTGCTGTGCCTGGTTTAAACAGGCATGGTTGAGATGCGGTCACCAGTCAGGTGTGTGTAGCTACAGTAGCTACCTAGTTTAAATATCAACAGTAATGCCACAGCAGCATAACATTTGATTAACCCTTGATAACTTGATTTAGCCTACATCATCAATATTGGGTCCGTTTGGCTGGTACATGTATCAGAGAGGGGCAGAAAGACAGACAGGTCAATCAGGTAAATAACTGAAGCAGCAGATTTACATCAATAATCAAAATCAACCATCAGTTGCTAGACCACACTCTTCCCCATGTCAATCATGTGTTTAGGAGGCACTGTAACTAACTTGCTGAACAGCTGATAGACCACCCTCTTCCCCATGTCAATCATGTGTTTAGGAGGCACTGTAACTAGCTTGCTTACATTTTGTGATGATGAGTGGGTGTTGTTGCAGAAATAAACAGACCTATCCTCAAAAATGTTAAAATGTTCTCTTCAGAGGCATTTAGTATGTTCTTAATTTCTACATGTGAATTCTGAAATATATATATTTTTCAAGCGAGGTGCCTTTTTTTCATTTTAAGCACTTGCCCATATAAGGTCTGTGCATAGCCCTGGTGTGTGTGTGTGTGTGTGTGTGTGTGTGTGTGTGTGTGTGTGTGTGTGTGTGTGTGTGTGTGTGTGTGTGTGCGCACGTGCTAGTGTGTGTGTGCGCACGTGCTAGTGTGTGCATGCGTATGGATGTGTGTTTGTGTGTGATGATCATACTGTAGAGTTGCCATGGTTATGAGGGTCAGTCACACTTGTGGAGTAAAGACATTCCTTTATTCAATAGCTTTTATGTTTTTCTTAAAAAGAACCTGCACTTCATGTCGACCTTTAAGCTTGTGTAAAGCCTGGCAGACTCCCAGACGATACTGCCACACCACATTCTGTTTCTAACATTTAAAGGGAATTTCACACAATTGAAATATCAGCTAAAGAGAAAATGTATTACTTTCAAATCTCTCTTACAATCTTTCTATTCGTTTTTATAAAAACATCACAATATCAGAAGATAAATGTGAAAATAATGGATTCCTTTAGGGCAATTCTTTCTACCTAGACAATGTCAGCAGTCATTCAGCCTCCCTCTCCTAACCCTCTAAAATACCAGGCATTCAGCCTCCCCTCCCAACACTCTAAAATACCAGGCATTCAGCCTCCCCCTCCTAACCCTCTAAAATACCAGGCATTCAGCCTCTCTCTTCTACCCCTCTAAAATACCAGGCATTCAGCCTCCCCCTCCTAACCCTCAAAATACCAGGCATTCAGCCTCCCCCTCCTAACCCTCTAAAATACCAGGCATTCAGCCTCCCCCTCCTAACCCTCTAAAATACCAGGCATTCAGCCTCCCCCTCCTAACCCTCAAAATACCAGGCATTCAGCCTCCCCCTCCTACCCCTCTAAAATACCAGGCATTCAGCCCCTCTCTCCTACCCCTCTAAAATAGCAGGCAAAAAATGTTAACAGAACTTAACTGGCTGGCGAATTTCAGTGTAAGATAAAACTACCGCCATCTAAATTTTTGATGAAATAAGCGTTTTCCATCTGCAGAAATTGGTAGATAGAATAACGTGTACTATCGCACAGCGGATGAACGATAAGTCAAGGATTTCTTAGTTTTCCTGTCAAGCTGTTATTTTTCAGGCGCTGCCAGAGTCCAATCCACCCTTGACTCAACACAATGTTTTATTTAATCTGAGAGCTCTACTCAGCTGGACTTCCTGCTTATTGCCAACTGAAGAATGTCCCTATGCTGCTGACCCCATCGCTTTACAGTTCCATTGGATAGACACAGATAGAACCCCCCCCCCCGCAAAAAAAACATGAATATACAGAAAAGAAAGAAAGAAAGAAAGAAAGAAAGAAAGAAAGAAAGAAAGAAAGAAAGAAAGAAAGAAAGAAAGAAAGAAAAAGCTGTCAGAATAGCATTCAAACCATTTGGTCCAATCACAAAATTATCATGGTAAAGGTGTAATCATATCTCTTTGGAAAAACCTTTAGGCAGAGTCAGCAGTCTCAGTACAACTGTCCTCTAACTTTACAAAGTACTCATGGGTAGCAGCAGAAGAATTAACAGTGTAGAGTAGCTAGAGAGGTTTTCTACATTTTTTTGAATGCAATTCAAGGCGTGTCACTCAGTGACAGCGATCATTCTGATTCCTTTTCTGATATCCGTGCATGCGGTGCCAGCCAATTTAATAAGAATCCCCCACTTCTGCTCAAAGCTGAAACTGGTGGACCGATAAGGACTCAAATCTCATTGTAGAGAGAGAGAGAGAAAAAAAAAGAGAAAGACAGAAAGAAAGGATTTTATTGCTTGTGCCAGCAGGTTGAATAATGATTATCACACTGTCTGTCTTTCTTATCGTGTCTGAGAAGGCTCAGCAGTGAACTCCTCAAAGACTCCAGTCGGCACGTTGGTGTGTCACAGAAATACATTCTCATTAATAAGAGAAGAAAGCCCCAAGAAGAAAAAAAGAATACATAAAATAGAAAAAGATCCTCTGCAATATTGCTCAGCCAAATCCCTGAGAGGGATTATAACATCCAGACATGGCAGTGCCTTGCCACGGCAGACATTTTGATTCAGAAGACAACGCTTCAGCAGTTGAAACCATTTCTACACAGTTTTAGCAATATCTCAAATAAAGTATAAAGGTCCAATAGCATTGTTTTCCTCAAATGCATATTACAAAACTTCCTACAATGCAATGTACACCATTTTAATGTAAAACAAGTATAACATCCTCTTATGTAGAGCCATGCCAACCAAGGAGGAGATAGAGAGAGCAGGGGAAAAAGAAAAAAAAGGCCCATCTCTTTTGTCTTTTATGACGCCTATAAGAGTAATGTGGCAATCTTCTCTCGCTAATTGTATTATGATTCTGCACTGTAGCAAGCTTCCTACTCGGTTCATCTTCAATCAAGCACATTAGCCTTCCTGCTGGGTCCTGGGTCCTGTGTGCTCAAGGAAAGATCATTCATTTAAATGACTGATACATCTCTGCGCTCTTAGAAAAAGAAAAGGCAAAAAAAATGCACTTCTGTTTCTCTGGGAAGCACACCACAGCCCCAATATTCATATCCATCATGAGGCAGTGATTCAATCCCCCCCAACCCCAAACCAAGCACACATACAGTGAAATGTGATGTACTTCCTTGATAAACATATACTCTGCATTGTTTTTTAAAGTTTCAAAAGTCATTATCCTTCTACGTCGATTTGTATTGCTTTGTTGGTGGGTGATAGTCTTTCTCAATACCTATTCCACAATTGAAAGGTATCATATTCATGTCCTGCTTGGTTCTGCAAGTGTACGTGTTATTTCCCACAATCTGGCTGATCCAAGCTTGAGGCTATGGCAACATTGTCTTGGCATGTTTTGTTCTGCCCATGTGCTTTCACAGTTGGGCTTCACCTAGTACATATCAATTATAGTGTTCATTTGGAGCAACACACTTCTTTTAAATGAATCACATTTTAAACCAAAACCCTTTTGACAACACGATCACACAAAAGATCACATTGGTTGAAAATCACTGCCACAGAAGGCAGACAAACACATATATTCAAATGCCCGATTTAATGAGTGAACCTCTGAGCTACTGGTTAAGTGGCTAGTTAGAGTTGTTATGGGTACATTAGTGACTTAGAGTTAGGTATGGGGTTGTTTTTGTTTTAGGGCTACAGTAGGTCAAGTAACTATGGTTAGGATTAGGCATATGCTTTGATTAGACAATTAATTAAAGATAAACTCACCAAGAACAGCAACACACCACAACATGTGCTGTTGCCACATGCAGACTGTGAAGTCATCACCAGTGTTTATGCCCACCACCCCCACAAAGTCTAACGTTGGATTTATCAATCCCAGATTGCCCTTGTAATGGCAGCTAGGAAGAAAATGTTGCGTGTTGTGTTGTGTTTGTGATGTCATTGCCACATTCAGATATGTTTAATATGATTTATGTAGCCTTTTCCTGCAGTCAAATTACCTAGTGGCCTCATGCGTGGAATGTTATTCATATTTTTCATTATTTCATAATAAAGAAAAATTATAACAAAAACACGCCGAAAATCTTGTGTTTATGTCAAACGGTTTTGTTATATTTTAGTCTTCTGTGATGTATATGAAGTGTAATATTGGGATACAAACTCAAAATTGAATACATTTCAATTATATATCTGACATGGTACAGGTGTCTTCCTTTTTGAAGCCCGTAACCATGTGTGTGTTTCAAAGTGGATTTGTTTAAGACTACCAATAAACACTCTGTGTGACCCTGATTTAGCCCACTGCAGTAAAAGGTTAAAGCTTTTGAACATAAAGCTAAATGACCAAGGACACTAGTCTTAAACTACCTGGTATATGTCCACAAGTAAGGACACATTGTTCTCATTAAATTAAGCACATGGCAGCCTATACCTGTGCTGATTTATTTTTGTTCAATGTTAAGTTGTTTTTACTCATTTCAACAACAAATATGTTGCAAACTGAATGTTTGTTGTTTGTAGCGTCTGTGGCATCAGGGCGGTGATAGATAAAACCATTGGGCATTAAGAGAACAGTTCATCCGCAAGCCAGGCACTTCCACCCATAATGATCTCTGTAACCTTTCTAACGCAATTTCACAAAAGACCGCTCTGTTTGTTCTGCTAGCAGAAACAAATCTAATTACAAACCCGCCCAAATGACTTGACCTTTAGCTGTGAGTAATTACAGCTTTTTCCGGAGCACCGTGCCATTTTCACTCATCTCCACTCATACAGTACGCTGTGCACCCTCTGGTCACTTTCTCCACCTCCATCTCAATTCCGTTCCCGGTAAATGTGTCTTTCAGAGTATTACAAGTGATGGCCTATAACCTGTAGCTCTAAGCACAGGATGTATCCGAAAAGTCACCAAATGTTCTTAGACCTGCATGTTCTGCTGTCTACAAAATTATGTAGTAGTTGGGACTGGATTGAAATCCTAGAAGTTTTGAAAAATAATGTATCCCTTGAGAGGGGCCACATTTAAATGCCGGAGTTTAAAGTTTGACAGTGTCTGTTAACCAAGGAAGCAATGAGGATGCCTCTCCAATTCTCACAAACAGCACTTGTGTAGCTAGTATGCTCTTCATATGACAGACCGATGTACCTCAACCAGGGGATAATTTTCATAATCAGTTTTACCATCGCTAAAACCTATCAACATGTAGATTAGTGAATGTTCACAGCACCTGTCTCTATGACCATTCAACATGTAGATTAGTGAAAGTTCACAGCACCTGTCCCTAAAACCTATCAGCATGTAGATTAGTGAATGTTCACAGCACCTGTCTCTAAGACATATCAGTGTGTAGATTAATGAATGTTCACAGCACGTGTCTCTAAGACCTATCAGCATGTAGATTAGTGAATGTTCACAGCACCTGTCTCTAAGACATATCAGCGTGTAGATTAGTGAATGTTCACAGCACCTGTCTCTAAGACATATCAGCGTGTAGTTTAGAGAATGTTCACAGCACCTGTCTCTAAGACATATCAGCGTGTAGATTAGTGAATGTTCACAGCACCTGTCTCTAAGACATATCAGCGTGTAGATTAGTGAATGTTCACAGCACCTGTCTCTAAGACATATCAGCGTGTAGATTAGTGAATGTTCACAGCACCTGTCTCTAAGACATATCAGCGTGTAGATTAGTGAATGTTCACAGCACCTGTCTCTAAGACATATCAGCGTGTAGATTAGTGAATGTTCACAGCACCTGTCTCTAAGACATATCAGCGTGTAGATTAGTGAATGTTCACAGCACCTGTCTCTAAGACATATCAGCGTGTAGATTAGTGAATGTTCACAGCACCTGTCTCTAAGACATATCAGCGTGTAGATTAGTGAATGTTCACAGCACCTGTCTCTATGACCTATCAACATGTAGATTAGTGAATGTTCACAGCACCTGTCTCTATGACCTATCAACATGTAGATTAGTGAATGTTCACAGCACCTACTCATCCTGTATTTACAAGCTGTATTTACATGGCTTGTGTCCTTCCCCAGAGGTATATTCTGACATACATAGCTATGCATAAACCACTGTCTTCTCACCGGGCTATGACTGGCCATCTTCATAGTCTATAACAGTGTCTCACACAGAGGAAATTAACCCCACAGTTTGTGGGAGCAGAGTGGAAAGGTCACAGTGTGTGTGTTACATAAATATCACTGTATCATAGCCGTTGGAAAGTCTAGGAGCTCCAGCCTCATGTAGAGCCCAAATCATAAGCTAACACATTTGCCACTGCTGCAGGCACTCTCCACTACATGACTCATGCTGGGTAAACATGCAAGGTGCCAAAGGTTGGCTGGGCTGGGAGGGGGGAAATATGTATTATTATCACATATATATGTAGGCATCCATTAGGCAGAGAAATGTACAACAAAATGTGGATTTCTCCATTAGTATGGATCATAAACTCCTTGAGGATATCCAGGGCAAGATCATCTATGATAATGGTGCTCTGCAACAACCTCCAATGGCATGAGACAAATTGAACTTTGCTAAGTGTACATTTGTTTGTGCCCTGATTCACAAAGTAACGCTTTCATTAATTATCACCCGTGGTGCAAAAGTCACTAAAAGCTTTATAGAAATACTTATTGCCACAATGATAATAACCATGTTATCAATGGCCTACAAAAGACTCTTGACATTGACCATCAACAATGTGACTGTTTGCCTCTGCCATAAACAATTACAAACAGTCACAGACTGCCAGGGCGTAATGTTGACTTCAGAACAAAACGAGTTCACTGTTATTTGAAAATATCATAATAATTTGTCCTATCTATACAATGACTCAATACATAATAACAAAATTGACATTATTCACCAATGCCGATACAGTAGTCTCCATTCCAAACATTCTTCATACACCTGATAAGAGTTTAGTTTAGGTAAATTCCACGGTAACAGAGTGATGCTGAGACTCAATTTTTCTCTTTAAAATGTATGCCATATAAGCAGAAGTGTACATTTAACAATTTACACTAAAACACATTTACTTGCGGAGCAGTGCAATTGCAAAGTTTTGTAACAACATCTCCCTCAGTTTAAGTGATCACATTTTCCAAAAACTCTTTTTAATTACTACTCCTAATTAAAATTCAAAGATGTCTGTAGAAAGAATGGGGTGTCAGCTATGACATGACAGTTTGTGTTTGAATAAATCTATTTAGGTTATTGAACAACAGTAGGTGAAGTGGATTTACACCCGGTAACAGTCCTTGATCTGTACTACACAGATTCTCATTGTCATTCTCTTCATTGTGATGTGTCCTAAAACAGGTACACAAAGGTAGAAAAATGCAATATCCTCCTTTGAATGTTTATGGTATTATTCACACACTGGCTATTATAATAATATGCTCCGCCCCCAAACAAGAACAAATTTGGTTGGTCCAGACTGGACCGAACCTGTACCCATCAAAGACGTCTGTGTTTCACAAGTTTGGACATCACAGTACAGCACAGTAGAGCACAGTATAATACAGTACAGTACAGTACAGTACAGTACAGTAGAGCACAGTATAATACAGTACAGCACAGTACAGTACAGTAGAGTTCAGTACAGTACAGTACAGTACAGTATAGTTCAGTACAGTACAGTAGAGTTCAGTACAGTACAATACAGTACAGTAGAGTTCAGTACAGCACAGTACAGCACAGTAGAGCACAGTACAATACAGTGCAGTACAGTACAGCACAGTACAGTACAGTAGAGTTCAGTACAGTACAGTACAGCACAGTACAGCACAGTAGAGCACAGTATAATACAGTACAGCACAGTACAGTACAGTAGAGTTCAGTACAGTACAGTACAGCACAGTACAGTACAGCATAGTACATTACAGTAGAACACAGTATAGTACAGTAAATACAAACAGAGTATAGTTTAGTAAAGTACAGTAGAGTGAAAATCTTTATACTCTCTTTGGATAATTCATTCCAATCATTTAAAAGTTAACAGCAGGTATTTTGCATGTAAGTTTAAGTATTTTGATATGTTGATATACAGTACATTCCAGAAGAGTAGAGTATATTACATGATACTGTACTATATTCATGTGTGCTCTACTCTACTGTACTGAACTATACTATACTCTTCTGTACTGTACTGTACTGTACTCTACTCTACTCTACTCTACTCTACTGTACTGTACACTCCTGTTTTCTACTGCAACTGTGGTTTGTAACTGCTATGACTCCCCATTGTGCCCAATTCAATTACAGTCATTCAGTTTCAGATTTTTTTGGCCACTCTGTTACTGATTTGGTAAAAGAGTGTCATGTTTTAATCACTTAATTAATAAACAATATTGTTGTCAGTAAACACACTATAACTAATTGAGAGGTCTACCTTTACTTGTTACTTCTGTGAACTCTTACAATTGTCCATCCTCATGATGGAGGGACATTTGAAAATATCTTAAAGATATGTGGGGTTATGATAACAGAATTACAAGGCACATGACAATATTTCTTAACATATAAATGCAGATAATTTATCCAAAACTAAATGCAAGTCTTGATACTATTTGGCAGGGGTCTTTACTTTACACATTACTGTGTAAGTATTTCTATTAACTTTTAAGACTTTTTCAAGTAGTTGTTTTTTAAGACCCCCTTTCCATCCGTGTGACCAGAAATCAAAGCCTTTGCTTATTCCTCATTTTTAGGATGGAAACTTTTAGAAAAATGGATCAATACTTTAATTTTCCCTAAAAAAATGTACTCGGATTTCATTTCACACCATGCTCATGTGTCCAAGAGGAAAGGAGATAATTGTCATCTCCTTTGTCTTGATCACGTTGAGGGAGAAGTTGTTGTCCTGGCACCACGGCCAGGTCTCTGACCTCCTCCCTATAGGCTGTCTTGTTGTTGTCGGTGATCAGGCCTACCACTGTTGTGTCATCTGCAAATTTAATGATGGTGTTGGAGTCATGGGTGAACAGGGAGTACAGGAGGGGGCTGAACACGCACCCCTGAGGGGCCCCTGTGTTGAAGATCAGCGTGGCGGATGTGTTGTTACCTACCCTCACCACTTGGGGGGCGGCCCGTCAGGAAGTTCAGGATCCAGTTAAAGAGGGAGGTGTTTAGTCCCAGGGTCCTTAGCTTATTGATGAGCTTTGAGGGTACTAGGGTGTTGAACACTGAACTGTAGTCAATGAATAGCATTCTCACATAGGTGTTCCTTTTGTCCAGGTGGGAAAGGGCAGTGTGTAGTGCAATAGAGACTGCATCATCTGTGGATCTGTTGTGGCGGTATGCAAATTGGAGTGGGTATAGCGTTTCTGGGATGATGGTGTTGATGTGAGCCATGATCAGACTTTCAAGGCACTTCATGGCTACAGACATGCTACGGGTCGGTAGTCATTTAGTCAGGTTACCTTAGTGTTCTTGGGTACAGGCACTATTGTGGTCTGCTTAAAACATGTTGGTATTGCAGACTCGGACAGGAAGAGGTTGAAAATGTCAGTGAAGACACTTGCTAGTTGGTCAGCGCATGCTCGTAGTACACATCCTCGTAATCCGTCTGGCCCTGCGGCCTTGTGAATGTTGACCTGTCTAAAGGTCTTACTCACATCGGCTGCTGAGAGGTGATCACACAGTCTTCCGGTACAGCTATTGCTCTCATGCATGTTTCAGTGTTATTTGCCTCGAAGCAAGCATAGAAGTAGTTTAGCTTGTCCGGTAGGCTTGTGTCACTGGCAGCTCTTGGCGGTGCTTCCCTTTGAGGTCTGTAATGGTTTGCAGGCCCTGCCACATCCGACGAGTGTCAGAGCCGGTGTAGTACGACTCAATGTTAGTCCTGTATTGACACTTGGCATGTTTGATGGTTCATCGGAGGGCATAGCGGGATTTCTTATAAGCTTCTGGGATAAAGTCCCGCTCCTTGAAAGCGGTAGCTCTAGCCTTTAGCTCAGTGTGGATGCTGACTGTTGTCATGACATTGGCCTGTGGGTAAGGTTTATGACCCCCCCATAAATACCTTTCTCCCCTCTCTCTCGTGACTCTATTGAAGGACTCTTGAATAGCCTTTGTTAAACATAGAGAGTCTGGGAACATCAAACAAGTGGGGGGAAAGGAACCATATTTCGGTAATAGAACCAGTTGAAAATATGCATTGGTACTTAATGAATATGACTGATGACAGGACGACATAAACTGTATCTGGCACTATTTGTGAAAAGATGAAATGCAATGAGAGATTTGGGTTTTAATAAAGTTAGAGCTCTGCTCAATCAGTGGCCCGCCCCTGCGAAGAGACATGGGTTATAAACTATGAAACACACCCTTCTCTCCCTCCACTATATAAGCCCTTGACGAAAATGTAACTATCTGTTCCGAGGACGATAGGACAATGGTGCATACGTTGAAAAGGACAATGTCAAATACAGAACTAAGCCAACCTCAGCGTAAGCTTTGGTTGTGAATGGTATAAACTTTGAACTCTTATTCACTAAAGAAGTGGGACATCCTAGCCTTCGAGTTAGCAACAGCAGCTGTAAACATGGGCTAGGAAAAGACGGACGGCGTATTCGGTTTAACACACAACGATGATACTACAACGTATCAAATTTACCACCAGTGACATTCTTCCGAGGACAGGAAGATCTCTGTTGGCCAACACAGTCAGCATCCACGAGCAACCTACCGAAGCGCAGCTCAGAGTAAATATTTATTGCATTTTCCTTTTCCAAACGGGTGGTAATTTAGAATGCATAAGATATATTTACGATAGCAGAGCTTCTCCCTTTGTTCCTCAGTCTTCCCGCTCTTTCACTAAAACCCAACCCCCTTTTATTTGTGTAACCAGCTGTCATATCTGTTCTGTCCACCAAGGATGTTTTCTGTATGACATAATTTGCATTCTGTGTATATGTAATTCTGTGTGATTAGTTAGGTATTTAGTAAATAAATAATTAAACCCAATTTTGTATTGCTGATTCAACTTGTTAGCCAGGGTTCGTGAAGATAACCAAGAATTTACAACTTTCAGATGAGACTGAAAGGTGACGATTAATATTGACTGCTCTTGATGTACAATATTACTAGGTCTTTCAGAGTTTATTCGGAAGATAACAGCTCTATAAACACTCTTTCGTGGAGCTCCGACTTTCTAGTTAACTACATTTACATGATTAGCTCAATCAGGTAATATTAATTAAAGAGAAAGGATTTTATAGAATAGCATGTCATATCACTTAATCCGGCATAGCCAAAGACACAACACTGTAATCCATGGCTTCTGGTTGGGGTATGTACGTACGGTCACTGTGGGGACGACGTCATCGGTGCACTTATTGATGAAGCCAATGACAGATGTGGTGTACTCTTCAATGTCATTGGAGGAATCCCAGAACATATTCCAGCCTGTGCTAGCAAAACAGTCCTGTAGCTAGTTGTTCCCTTCCTGTGCTAATTGTTTCTCTTGCTGTGCTAGTTGTTTCCCTTCCTGTGCTAGCTGTTTCCCTTCCTGTGCTAGTTGTTTCCCTTCCTGTGCTAGTTGTTTCTCTTTCTCTGCTAGTTGTTTCCCTTCCTGTGCTAGTTGTTTCCCTTCCTGTGCTAGTTGTTTCCCTTCCTGTGCTAGTTGTTTCCCTTTCTCTGCTAGTTGTTTCCCTTCCTGTGCTAGTTGTTTCCCTTCCTGTGCTAGTTGTTTCCCTTCCTGTGCTAATTGTTTCTCTTTCTCTGCTAGTTGTTTCCCTTCCTGTGCTAGTTGTTTCCCTTTCTCTGCTAGTTGTTTCCCTTCCTGTGCTAGTTGTTTCCCTTCCTGTGCTAGTTGTTTCCCTTCCTGTGCTAATTGTTTCTCTTTCTCTGCTAGTTGTTTCCCTTCCAGTGCTAGTTGTTTCCCTTTCTCTGCTAGTTGTTTCCCTTCCTGTGCTAGTTGTTTCTCTTTCTCTGCTAGTTGTTTCCCTTCCTGTGCTAGTTGTTTCCCTTCCTGTGCTAATTGTTTCTCTTTCTCTGCTAGTTGTTTCCCTTCCTGTGCTAATTGTTTCCCTTTCTCTGCTAGTTGTTTCCCTTCCTGTGCTAATAGTTTCTCTTTCTCTGCTAGTTGTTTCCATTGCTCCATTTTGTGGAGTGATTGATATGGCTGCTTCGTGAGGGCAAAGTGTTGTTGGGAACAGAAGGTTGATGGTTCATGCACAGTTAGCAACAGGGACAGATACTAATGTGCTATATGAATACTTATTTCCCATTATTTTTTACATTGATTTATCCCGCATATATTGGTGTGATATTGCCTATGATAGCAGCACTAATGTAGCCATATACTTATTGCATAATTACACAAAATGATTGCATGGCACTTGTGTGCTTAAGTGCATTGAGACAAAATGGTGGTATAGGGAACCTTGCTTGGTGTTGAATGTTGAATCTGAGTGGTTTTTATTTCCTTCACTACAAAGTGTGGGCGGATGTTATTGGGTACCATTAGGGAACCACATCCACTCTCAATGGCTCTGTTTGGGAGGAGTTGTTTGGGTAGAATCAGGTTTCTTGTTGCTGTAATGTTTTTATCTTACTTTGTAGATATAATTGAAACATGGCTTCTGAACTCATTATGAGCTGTAATAACGTGTGACGACAATAACGCCGCTCTTTGATCTATTGGAAGCCTTTTATTGTGGAGCGGGAGTACAAGGGATTGGCTGGCGTTTATTGAGTTTAGATAATAGATTAACTGAACTGGAGTCGGGGTCAGGGTGTGAGTTAGGGTTATGTCCTGGTCATAAGACATTACATCATGTACAGTACCAGTCAAAAGTCTGGATACACTTACTCATTCAAGGGTTTTTCTTTATTTTTACTATTTTCTACTTTGTAGACATCAAACTATGAAATAAGACATATGGAATCATGTAGTAACCAAAAAAGTGTTAAACAAATCAAAATATAATTTATATTTGAGATTCTTCAAAGTAGCCACCCTTTGCCTTGATGACAGCTTTGCACACGTTTGGCATTCTCTCAACCAGCTTCATGAGGTAGTCACCTGGAATGCATTTCAATTAACAGTAATACCCTAACAGGGGATCTGTTAACAGTAATACAGTAACAGGAGCTCTGTTAACAGTAATACACTACAGTAACAGGGGATCTCTTAACAGTAATACAGTAACAGGGGATATGTTAACAGTAATTCAGCAACAAGGAATATGTTAACAGTAATACAGTAACAGGGATCTGTTAACAGGTGTGCCTTGTTAAAAGTTATTTTGTGGAACTTCTATCCTTCATAATGTGTTTGAGACAATCAGTTGTGTTGTGACAAGGTAGTGGTGGTATACAGAAGATAACCCTATTTGGTAAAAGTCCATATTATGGCAAGAACAGCTCAAATAAGCAAAGGGAAACGATAGTCCATCGTTAATTTAAGGCATAAAGGTAAGTCAATGTGGAACATTTAAATAATTTCTTAAATAAAAAGTTTCTTTAAGCACTATGATGGAACTGGCTCTCATGACAACGGCCACAGGAAAGGAAGATGCAGAGTTATCTGTGCTGCAGATTATATGTTTATTAGGGTTAACTACACCTCAGATTGAACCCCAATTAAATTCTTCACAGAGACACTTCTCAACTTCAACTGTTCAGAGGAGACTGCATTAATCAGGCCTTCATGTTTGAAATGTTGCAAAGAAACCATTACTAAAGGACACCAATAATAAGAAGAGACTTGCTTGGGCCAATAAACACGAGCAATGGATATTAGACGGGTGGAAATCTGTCCTGGTGAGTCTGTTGATTCCAAATTTGCGATTTTTGGTTCCAACCGCTGTGAATTTCTGAGACGCAGAGTAGGTGAACGGAATAATCTCCACATGTGTGGTTCTCACCGTGAAGCATGGAGGAGGAGGTGTGATGGTGTGGGGGTGCTTTGCTGGTGACAGTGTCATTGATTTTCTTTAGAATTCAAGGCACACTTAACCAGCATGGCTACCACAGCATTTCGCAGTGATTCACCATCCCATCTGCTTTGCATGTAGTGGGGCTATCATTTATTTTTCAATATGACTATGTGTCCCAAAACACACCCCCAGGCTGTGTAAGGGCTATTTGACCAAGAAGGAGAGTGATGGAGTGCTGAATTAGATGACCTGGCCTCCACAATCACCTGTCCTCAACCCATTTGAGATGGTTTGGGATGAGTTGGACCGCAGAGTGAAGAAAAAGCAGCCAACAAGTGCTCAGCATATGTGGGAACTCCTTCTAGACTGTTGGAAAATCATTCCTCATGAAGCTGGTTGAAAGAATGCCAAGAGTGTGCAAAGCTGTCATCAAGGCAAAGGGTGGTTATTTTGAAGAATCTCAAATGTAAAATATATTTTGATTTCTTTAACACTTTTTTGGTTACTACATGATTCCATATGTCTTATTTCATAGTTTTTATGTCTTCACTATTATTCTACAATGTAGAAAATAGTAAAAAATAAAGAAAAGTCCTTGAATGAGTAGGTGTGTCCAAACTTTTAACTGGTACTGTATTTGTCAGCAGTTTTAATTGCTGAACAACCGCAATTACATATTTGCGATTTTGTTAAACTGATTGAGACCTTGTGTTGTCTAATGTTTTTTCCATGTTATCTTTTGATGTATGTTGAATTATTATCAGGTGATATCCATTTTAAACACCATAACGACTTGGCAAGGCCTTGCACCTCACAACAGCACCAATTGGGGGAAAATAGCCTGACACCGTATGTCATGCCCTCTTAGATAAAAGAAGTCTGTAGCCCCAAAAGTGGAGGGCTTAGAAAGACTCAGAGTAACATCCCTCGCTGCCGTTACATCTTCTCCCTTCTAGCAATATCAGCTGGAGTGTCCTCATTGGGCGTGTAGCCATCAACCAACAGTCCAGTGTTATCGATTTCCGCAAAGCAAATTCCACCATGCTGAAAATCCTTCATGCACAATTGCGGGTCTGTGAGAGTGGCAGCTATGTCCTCATAGCCTGTGGCAATCGGCTGGAGAGGACAATGACACAGAACTGACCCGAATTCGCTCAAAGAAACAGCAGATGTCAAACTGAACTAGTGCTTGACCGATTGTCGCAACGGTTGTTTTTCAGTCCCTCAAACTTTAGCAGACAAAAGGTCTCGACTGGTCTTCTGAATGGCTGATATATATAAAGATTTCTCCCCACAATTGTTTCTGGGATCATGGCCAAGTTCAAATAACGGTTCTCACAGTGTATCTATTGTAGACAAGGGTATTTTTGTTCTGAACAGGAGGTCTATTTAGAAATAGGGAGATATGATAAGTATGTCCATCATCGCTTAAGCATGAGAGCAGAGTCAGTACACTAAAGCGCACAGTACAAGTCAGTTTTATTGCTGAGGCCTATCACCATACTTCCTCACCAGCACATAATTCAGCTTTTCAATGGAAGCCTTTCTTTTTTACGAACACAACAAATTGGCGTAATCTCACTGGACCACATTCATGCCGCAAAACTTGTTCCATTAACACAAAAGTTAACCACCACATCACAAGCCTAGACGACATTATTTCATGCCCCAACATGCTAATCTTGAACCCACTTTAAACAAACTACAACTAGTAAAGGCTTTATAGCTTTATAGAGCATGGATAAACCCTCTATAAGGCATATGTAAATGTCATGCTATAATAACCATGGCAAAATGGTTTTGCCACATTTCGGAGCACACCAGTTGTAATTACCTTGTATGTACTATAATGCCTGCGTATACATGATGCAGTGCTTATGAAAACTTTACGAATTGCCTTATGAAGCATTTTTTTGTGTGATATTAATCTCAATACGAGCTTTACACCACCACACAAAGAAACCTCTACCTCTTCATCATCACTGTCTTCCTCTTCAGTGTGTTTACTTCCTTGTTCATCATGTTCCCTCTCTCTCAGGCCAAGCTCCTCTTCCCTCTAATGCAAAGGGAATGAAATATTAATGATGAAACTTAATTGCTTTCTTTTGTTGAGATGTCGCACTAACCTCAACGCCGGCCAGTAATTGACACCTGTGGGATCTGGGAGATCAGAAATACTCCTTGTTACGTCACTTATATTTTAAATTCTTTAACCCTCGGTACACAGTGTGTGTACGTGTGTGTGTGTTAAGGTAAATTTGAACTCAAAAGCTGAGTCATGTAGACGTTGTTTACAATTCCCCATAAACATGAAACTTGAAACAGTCCAAATGAATGAAAATGCACACAATGTACACAAACACATAATTGTATTGTTTTTTATGTGTTATACAGTGCCTTCTGAAAGTATTCATACCCTTGACTTCGTCCACATGTTGTTGTGTTACAGCCTGAATTCAAAATGGATTCTATTGATTTTTTTATCTTCCCAATCTACACACAATACCCCATGCTGACAAAGTGAAAACATGTTTTTAGAAATGTTTGCACATTTATTAAGAATGAAATACAGAAATGTCTCATTTCCATAAGTATTTGCAGCCTTGAGTCAATACTTTGTAGAAACACATTTGGCAGTGATTACAGCTGAGACTTTCTGGGTAAGTCTCTAAAAGCTTTCCACACCTGGATTGTGTAATATTTGCCCATTATTCTTCTTGAAATTCTTCAAGCTCTGTCAAGTTGGTTGTTGATTATTACTAGACAACCGTTTTTAGGTCTTGCCATGGATTTTTAAGTAGATTTAAGTGAAAACCGTAATTCGGCCACTCAGGAACATTCATTGTCTCCAGTGCAGACTTGGCCTTGTGTTTTAGGTTCTTGTCCTGCTGAAGGGTGAATTCATCTCCCAGTGTCTGGTGGAAAGCAGACTGAAGCAGGTTAAGATTTAAGATTTTGCCTGTGCTTAGCGCCATTCCGTTTACTTTTTCTCTTGAAAACTCCCCAGTCCTTATTAATGATTATAAGCATACCCATAACCCATTGTTTTGCCAATTTGTTTTGCAGTTCTACTTTAGTGCCTTGCTGCAAACCGGATGTATTTTTGGGAATATTTTTTATTCTGTACAGACTTCTTTCTTCACTCTGTCATTTAGGTTAGTATTGTGGAGTAACTATAATGTTGTTGATCCATCCACAGATCCATAGCTCAGTTTTCTCCTATCACAGCCATTAAACTCTGTAAATGTTTTATAGTCACCATTGGCCTCGTCGTGAAATCCCTTAGTGGTTTTCTTTCTCCCCGGCATCTGAGTTAGGAAAGACATCTGTATCTTTGTATTGACTGGGTGTATTGATACACCATCCAAAGTGTAATTAATAACTGCACCATGCTCAAAGGGATATTCATCGTCTGCTTTTTTTTTTTTTTACCCATCTACCAAATAGATGACCTTCTTTGCAAGGCATTAGAAAACGTCCCTGTTTTTTTGTGGTCGATTCTGTGTTTGAAATTCAGTGCTCGACTGAGGGACCTTACAGGAAATTGTATGTGTGGGGTACAGAGATGAGGTAGTCATTCAGAAATCATGTTAAACACTATTATTGCACTAACAGTGAGTCCATACAACTTATTATGTGAATTGTTAAACATATGTTTACTCCTGAACATATTTAGGCTTGCCATAACAGTGGTTGAATAATTATTGACTCATGACATTTCAGCTTTACATTTTTTTATGAATTTGTTTTTTAAAATCCACTTTGACATTATTTGGTATTGTGTGTAGGCCAGTGACAAAAAAATTAAATCTCAATTTAATCCATTTGAATTCAGGCTGTAAAACAACTAAACTTGGAAAAAATGAAGGGAAAAAATGAAGTGCACTGTATATTTTACTTAGGGACCCAAGACATGACATCATGATTTTCTGGCTGGTCAACCAATAATACTTGACCTTTTTGTCAGCATCAGTCTGATGACATCATTTTTAAGCGCCAATGCAAGGATGATTGACCTAAGTCTGACATGGAGGCAGAGAGTAGACTGTTAATCAAAGTTCTGTGCCTTTGGAAAGTTAAGATGTACGAGAGTGTGGCTCAAGGAGAAAACGGGTCTGGAAGGATACACTTAAAGTGAGGCAACCCAAGTAGCTATTAGTATGAAGCTGATACATGTTAGTGATTCTAGTGCCATACAGTCATACACAAGTGTCAATACGAAGGAAACCCATCTTTGGATTCATCCAAAGTGATTGCAGTCTAACCAAGGTTATTTTATTGTTTATTACTTTTTTCCATCTCACTCTGCTGTCAGACAGTTTCCTTCCATTACATTGTTCGTAGAGGCTCTGAATAATTTATTCTATCTGGGTTATTTCTGCATTTGCTTATTTATGAAGGTAGTGTATTTGTAGAGTAACAGCAAGATTGGATGCTTGCGAGGTAAATGACACCATCCAACGAGGACATGGCAGCGCAGGCGTTTTAGATTGTAATAGTGTAATGGAATTGGATTCTGTATGAGTCGTCATTTCCTTCGCTTACAAAGAGGCCGTGACCAATCAGTCTTGCATGGAAGGCCGGGCAAACAGGGGGATGATTGTTCCCCCTGTCCCCCTCGACTCTCACTCCGATTGTTCCTATCTCTCCACTTCACTCGTTCGCATAACTCCTAGAAGCCACGGACAGAGCCCGCAGGGGAAAGCTTTCCTCACCAACCCGGCTGATCTCATTTCAGATCATCTGAGTGTGCCTGGGCTCTGGATATCCATGGGATCTGTGTGTTCCTGGGATCTGTGTGTTTTTGGGATATATATGTTCAAGGGATCTATGTTGTCCTGTGATCTGTGTGTTCCTGGGATCAGTGTGTTCTTTGGATCAGTGTGTTCTTTGGATCCAGTGTGTTCTTTGGATCTGTGTGTTCCTAGGATCTGTGTGTTCCTGGGATCTGTGTGTTCATGCTCAAATCCCTCTAAATCCAAGAGTAGATACAGTCAGTATGGGCCAATATGAGGGGAGAAGAGGAGGAGTGGTGGGTTCGTCAGGCTTTCACACTTCTTATCGCAAGTCGGCCCAAGGCAGCCTAATCTCTTGTGTGAATGCTTCTGAAACAAGGAAGCAGCCCACGGCCGACCTAAATCTTTGATGCCCCCCGAGGCATTAAAAGCACAGCCAATAATGTGGAGATATAGGACTGCCACTGAAAAATATTTACCAAATAAGCATTTAGGCTACTCGTCCATATTTATGAACGTGTTCATATCACAGTTAAATGATTTATTTGTTTGTATTTTAGAATGGGAGAGATAATCCAGATGAAATACTGTGGCTGCTGGCGACTTGAATGGTCGTGTTGGTTTAAATTCTCCCAGAATAAAATTGGATGGTGTTTTGGTTTTATGCAGTCCTCATGAAACAAGGCTCTTTGACTCGACTGAGAGAAAGAGAGAGAGAGCGGTAAGAGAGAAATAATGTTACCATTCTATGTCATCCCTGCATATACAGTATTCAATGTATCCAAAATATACTATAATGCTCTCAGAAGACTCTGGTCTATTGAAGAGAGAGGGGCTAAACAGCAGATACCACCACTAAGAGTTCATTGGCACCTGCCATAGGAGGTTCCATTGCCTTGACACATTGGCAGTCAGTCAAAGGGATTACTGTTGTGATCCTACCCAGACTGTCCCTGGGGGCTGGGGGAGGTAACACTGACCTGCCGCATTCCTGCCAAAAGGAGACACAGTCAGGTTAATAATTATTCGCTCCCTTGACAAAGATGATGAATAAAGACTGTATAAAATAAATAATACAAATAATGATCTATATTGTGTACAAAAAGAGGAACATTTGTATTGTTTTATACTAATACAATTGCTAAGAGAAAAAGAGTAACAAGTAATCATAGTTTTTCTCAAAAAGATAGGGGTCAAAATGATTAGCACCCCTGTTTTCAATACATTTCAATCAAATCAAATTGTATTTGTCACATATGCCGAAAACAACAGGTGTAGACTACAGTGAAATGCTTACTTACAAGCCCTTAACCAACAATGCAGTTTTAAGATAAAAATAAGTGTGAGGAAGGTATTTATTAAATTAACTGAAGTAAACAATAAAGAAATAAAATGTAAAAATTAAGAAAATAGAAAAATAACAATTAATTAAAGAGCAACAACAAAATAACAGTAACGAGGCTTTATACAGGGGGTACCGGTACAGAGTGAATGTGTGGGGCCGCAGGTTAGTCGAGGTAATTGAGGGAATATGTACATGTAGGTAGAGGTAAAGTGATAGATAATAAACAGAGAGGTGCAGCAGCATAAAAATGGGGAGGTCAATGCAGATAGTCCGGTTAGCCATTTGGTTAGCTGTCCAGGAGTCTTATGGATTGGGGGATAGAAGCTGTGTAGAAGCCTTTTGGACATTTGGACCAATTCCTCGCCTTGCCAATCTCTCACCTCCCCTTCACCTGTTTTATGAGATTGGAGACCACATTGGGAGGGATCTTAGACCATTACTGAATGCAGAATCTTTCCAGATCCTTGAAATCCTTGATATCCTTTGTCTGCGCATATGGACTGCCCTCTTCAATTCAAACCACAGGTTTTCACCGGGGTTCAAGTCCGGAGACTAAGATGGCCATTGCAAAATGTTGATTTTGTGGTCAGTTTCTATGTCCATTTCTATGTGGATTTTGATGTGTGCTTGTCTTGCTGGAAGATCCATAACATTTCAAAAAAATAATGCTGTTGACCTTAACAAGGGCCCTAGGAAGCAAAATAGCTCCATGAAATCAAAGAGACACCAACATATTTTACCATAGGTATGAAGTAATTTGACATAGCGCTTGTTAAACAGAATCTCTTTCTCTGATCAATTGTAATAGTATAAAGTAATATCATTTCCCATTTTTTTAGCATACAACATAGCTCAATATTTGTATGATTTATTTGATACAGTCCTTTTTGCTCATCTAATGGACCTGACTGTATGCTTACCCCCCACCCAAATAGTTCCTCTATCTATATGTCCTATCTCTCTCTCCCTTCCTTTTTCTCCCCCCTCTCTTTCTCCCTTCCTCTCTCTCTCCCTCTCCCCCTTCCACTCTCTCCCCCTATCTCACTTCCTTGCTCTCCCTTCTGCTCTCTCCCCCTCTCCCCCTTCTTCTCTCTCTCCCTTCCTCTTTCTCCCCTCTCCCCCTTCTTCTCTCTCTCCCTTCCTCTCTCCCCCCTTCTCTCCCTTCCTCTCTCTCTCTTTCTCCCTTGCTCTCTCTCCGCCTCTCTCCCTTCCGCTCTCTCCCCCTCTCTCCCTTCCTCTCTCCCCCCTTCTCCACCTTCTTCTCTCTCTCTTCCTCTCTCTCCCTTCCTTTCTCCACCCCTCTCTCCCTTCCTCTCTCTCCCCCCTGTATCCCTTCTCTCTCTTCCTCTCTCTCCCTTCCTCTCTCTCCCCCTCTCTCCCTTCCTCTCTGTCTCCCCCCTCTCACCATATCCACCATGCATTCAGGCTGACTCAACATTCCATCTGCTTGACTTACCACCGTAGGTTTGTCCACATGCTCAAACCCATGATCAATATCAATCATCCATCATCAGTGTGAAGCATGACTCATCAAGGCCACCATGTTCTGTGAATACGGATCTGAAAATAACATCTTCAACCCGTAGTTTAGACTTCTCAAGGTTTAATCGTCTTTTTTTCTGGATTGTATATTTCTGTTACTTTGGTGGGTGGGAGTTAAGTGCTGTATGTCCATGTAGTGGGTGGGTCTCACTTCAAGTACATGCAGTTTTTTATACATGTTTTATTTCCCCTTTGTTTAACCAGGTAGGCTAGTTGAGAACAAGTTCTCATTTACAACTGCGACCTGGCCAAGATAAAGCAAAGCAGTGCGACAAAAACAACACATGGAAAAAACAAACTTACAGTCAATAACAAAATAGAAAAAGTCCATGTACAGTGTGTGCAAATGGCGTAAGGAGGTAAGGCAATAAATAGGCCAATAGTAACGAAGTAATTACAATTTAGCAAATTAACACCGGAGTGAGAGATGTGCAGATGATGATGTGCAAGTAGAAATACTGGTGTGCAAAAGAGCAAAAAGTAAATAAAACAATATGGGGATGAGGTAGGTAGTTGGATGGGCTATTTACAGACACACAGAGAGTGAGAGAGATAGTGATTTACTGTGAACAAATTGATGGCCAAACACAAGAACATCAACTATCCAATGCTCTAAATGATGTTGACTCTGAAACACCCCACCCCTTTTCCTCCAAAAGGTCACTGAAGGCTCACAATCAGTAAAGGCCTTTCAATCATCTTGCTACAATAGGACACAGTGAGTTTATGTTCCATCAGCGTTAGGGCCGGCCCAAGCCTTTTGGGGGCCCTAAGTGACATTTTGGTGGGAGGCCTCCCCATCTCGTGGGCAAAACACTTTAGTGGCCTCACTTTTGATGTAATTTTATCACAAATTTGTTTCAATTATACACATTTTGCAATGACTTATGCCATGTTAATATGATATCTGAATGAGAATGACTAACATAATCAATGGGTGACCACTGGAGGTCAGAAAAGCTGGGCACGTCACCTTCTTGCTCAGTTGATAATTCAACCATGATTACTACAAGTTTAGATAGCTGGCTAGACTAACTTACCAATCTAAAACATTTTAACTGACCTGGGCTAATTGAGTGAGTTTTAGGGACGACATAGCAAGAGAAAAACTTGATGCGCCACCTTATTTTTTGGGCCTGTCACGTTCGTTGTATGGAGGAGACCAAGGGGCAGAGTGATATGAATACATCTTCTTTAATAAGACGAAGAACACTTAAACAAACTATACAAAATAACCAAACGACCGTGAAGCTATACTATAAATGTGCAGACACAGGCAACCAGACACAGGCAACCAGACACAGGCAACCAGACACAGGCAACCAGACACAGGCAACCAGACACAGGCAACCAGACACAGGCAACCAGACACAGGCAACCAGACACAGGCAACCAGACACAGGCAACCAGACACAGGCAACCAGACACAGGCAACCAGACACAGGCAACCAGACCTAGACAATAACCCACAAAATACCCAAAGAAGATGGCTGCCTAAATATGGTTCCCAATCAAAGACAACGATAAACAGCTGCCTCTAATTGAGAACCAATCTAGGCAACCATAGACATACATAAACACCTAAATAGTAAACGACCCCATAAACCTACAAAACCCCTAGACAGTACAAAAACACATACATCACCCATGTCACACCCTGACCTAACCAAAACAATAAAGAAAACAAAGAATACTAATACCTCTATCGGCCAGGGGCCCTAAGCGACCACTTATATCGCTTATGCCTAGAGCCATCCCTGATCAGAGTATATGTAAAGAAAAGGTATGCAGATTAAATCATGCATAATCATGACAATATGCTTCAGTCTTGTGTTCATTGCAAAGACCTACAGGGAAGTTTTTTAGAAATACTGGTGGATGAAAATGGTAAAACAGTTGTATAGTATTTGCATATCTCAAGTGCAGTACAGTATATCCTGAACATATTTTGCAAAAAACAATGCGCTTGTTTTGTTAAAAACAAAGTTCCCATAGTTCGTTGGAGTACTCCATTTAGGCTCTGTTAACGTTGCTCATAAAGTGTCGACTTGAGTAACTTTACCTCGCCCCCATACAATAGACACAGTATGTTTTGAGCACAACTGGAGGCCTTACATTAACCGGACGAAGATAGCTGACAAGTATGGTTCAATTATCTACTTGCTAAATGTGTGCTCAATACCTCCAGAGATTTATTTACGGAATTACCGAAGGTAAAATAAGTAAATTTTTATGGTATATTTTAATTATAACTTAAAAAAAAGAATCTAACAAAGACCCAGTGTAACGGTTTTCTTCCTGCGAAGGAGAGGAGGACCAAAATGCAGCGTGGTTATTTATAAACATCTTTAATGAAAGATGAAAACGTGAACACTATACAAAATAAGAAAACATGGAAATAACCGAAACATTCCTAACTGGTGCAAAACACAGAGACAGGAACAATCACCCACAAGATACCTAAAGAATATGGCTGCCTAAATATGGTTCCCAATCAGAGACAACGATAAACACCTGCCTCTGATTGAGAACCACTCCAGGCAACCATAGACTTACCTAGAACACTCAACTGAACACAACCCCATAGACTACAAAAATCCTAGATAAGACAAAACACATAAATCACCCATGTCACACCCTGGCCTAACCAAAATAATAAAGAAAACACAGAATACTAAGGCCAGGGCGTGACACCCAGAGGATACTTTAAGCAGACTTTTGGATAAAACAAAGATATTATGCCAAATGTCCGCCAAAAGTTTTTCATATAAAATGGTAAGAAAATAGACTCTTGGTGCATTCATTTTTCCTTGTGTCTTTTGCATCAGGAATAATACAAATCTATAAAGGATTTTGATCCATGCATGTGAAGGCTTCTCTAATCAAAATCATTTCCTGTCAGGATTCAAATCTTTGAACTACAGGAAGTATTTTACAAGATACAAGATTTCATAATATGTTTATATTGGCTTAGTCTACAATTGGATCATGACAACAGATTTGTTTAAAACCTCTACTGACTCCCCATCCCGCATGCGGGAGCGTAATCATCGCCTGAAACTAATTAGCATAACGCAACAGACATAAATATCCCTAGAAAACATTCCTATTCATGAAAATCACAAATGCAATATATTGAGACACAGCTTAGCCTTTTGTTAATCACCCTGTCATCTCAGATTTTCAAAATATGCTTTACAGCCAAAGCTAGACAAGTATTTGTGTAAGTTTATCGATAGCCTAGCATAGCATTTTGTCCAGCTAGCAGCAGGTAACTTGGTCACGGAAATCAGAAAAGCAATCAAATGAAATCGTTTACCTTTGAGGAGCTTCGGATTTTTTCACTCACGAGACTCCCAGGTAGATAGCCAAAGTTAATTTTTTCCCAAAAGATTATTTTTGTATGCGAAATAGCTCCGTTTGTTCTTCACGTTTGGCTGAGAAATAGCCCGGAAATTGCAGTCATGAAAACGGCGAAAAATATTCCAAATTAGCTCCATAATATCGACAGAACATGGCAAACGTTGTTTATAATCAATCCTCAAGGTGTTTTTCAAATATCTATTCGATAATATATCCGTCGGGACAATTAGTTTTTCAGTAGGACCGATTGGAGTATTGGCTACCTCTGTATTTTACACGAGAGTCACCCTGGGAGTCATCAGGTGACCACTTACGCAATGTAGCCGCCTACGGCTATTCCTCAACATAAATGCGTAAAACTACGTCACAATGCTGTAGACACCTTGGGGAATATGTAGAAAGCGTAAGCTGGTTGATAGCACATCCACAGCTCAATAGGGACTCATTGGAACACAGCGCTTTCAAAATATGGGGCACTTCCGGATTGGATCTTTCTCAGGCTTTCGCCTGCAACATCAGTTCTGTTATACTCACAGACAATATCTTTACAGTTTTGGAAACGTTAGAGTGTTTTCTATCCAAAGCTGTTATATGCATATTCTAGCATCTTATCCTGATGAAATATCCCGTTTAAAACGGGAACGTTTTTTTTTCCAAAAATGAAAATACTGCCCCTATAGTCGCAACAGGTTTTAAAACCTCTCTGATCTCCCCATCCCGGATCCGGAATCGTGAATACAGACTCAAGCTCATTACCATAACGCAACGTTAACTATTCATGAAAATCGCAAATGAAATGAAATAAATATGCCATCTCTCAAGCTTAGCCTTTTGTAAACAACACTGTCATCTCAGATTTTCACAATATGCTTCTCAACCATAAGAAAACAATAATTTGTGTAACAGTAGCTAGCTAGCGTAGCATTTAGCGTTAGCATTAGCGTTAGCATCCAGCAGGCAACATTTCAACAAAAACATAAAAGCCTTCAAATAAAATAATTTACATTTGAAGAACTTCGGATGTTTTCAATGAGGAGACTCTCAGTTAGATAGCAAATGCTCAGTTTTTCCAAAAAGATTATTTGTGTATTAGAAATAGCTCCGTTTTGTACATCACATTTGGCTACCAAAAAAAAAACGAAAATTCAGTCCTCAAAACGCGAACTTTTTTCCAAATTAACTCCATAATATGGACTGAAAACATGGCAAACGTTGTTTAGAATCAATCCTCAAGGTGTTTTTCACATATCTCTTCGATGATATATCGTTCGTGGAAGCCTGGTTTCTCCTCTCTATCAAATGGAAAAATACTTGCACCTGGCGTTGCGCACCAATTTCGACGCAGGACACCAGGCAGACACTTGGAAAATGTAGTCTCTTATGGTCAATCTTCCAATGAAATGCCTACAAATACGTCACAATGCTGCCGACATCTTGGGGAAACGGCAGAAGGTCTAAGCTTATTCCTGTCGCATTCACAGCCATATAAGGAGACATTAGAAAACAGAGCTTCAGAAATTCTGCTCATTTCCTGTTTGACGTTTCATCTTGGTTTCGCCTGTAGAATGAGTTCTGGGGCACTCACAGACAATATCTTTGCAGTTTTCTTTCCAAAACTGTCAATTATATGCATAGTCGAGCATCTTTTCGTGACAAAATATTGCGCTTAAAACGGGAACGTTTTTTATCCAATAATGAAATAGCGCCCCTATAGACTCAACAGGACACCTGGAAGTTATTAATCACCTTCATATGTTAGTTATTAATCACCTTTCATATCTCAGTTATTAATCACCTTTCACATGTTAGCTATTAATCACCTTTCACATGTTAGTTATTAATCACCTGTCATATGTTAGTTATTAATCACCTTTCACATGTTAGTTATTAATCACCTTTCACATGTTAGTTATTAATCAACTTTCACATGTTGGTTATTAATCACCTTCCATATGTTAGTTATTAATCACATTCCATATGTTAGCTATTAGTCACCCTTCACATGTTAGTTATTAATCACCTTTCACATGTTAGTTATTAATCACCTGTCATATGTTAGTTATTAATCACCGTTCACATGTTAGTTATTAATCACCTTTCACATGTTAGTTATTAATCACCTTTCACATGTTAGTTATTAATCAAAAATCAAATCAAATCAAATTTTATTTGTCACATACACATGGTTAGCAGATGTTAATGCGAGTGTAGCGAAATGCTTGTGCTTCTAGTTCCGACAATGCAGTAATAACCAACAAGTAATCTAGCTAACAATTCCAAAACTACTACCTTATAGACACAAGTGTAAGGGGATAAAGAATATGTACATAAAGATATATGAATGAGTGATGGTACAGAGCGGCATAGGCAAGATACAGTAGATGATATTGAGTGCAGTATATACATATGAGATGAGTATGTAAACAAAGTGGCATAGTTAAAGTGGCTAGTGATACATGTATTACATAAAGATGCAGTAGATGATATAGAGTACAGTATATACATATACATATGAGATGAATAATGTAGGGTATGTAAACATTATATTAGGTAGCATTGATTAAAGTGGCTGGAGTTGAGTCAGTGTGTTGGCAGCAGCCACTCAATGTTAGTGGCTGTTTAACAGTGATGGCCTTGAGATAGAAGCTGTTTTTCAGTATCTCGGTCCCTGCTTTGATGCACCTCTACTGACCTCGCCTTCTGGATGATAGCGGGGTGAACAGGCAGTGGCTCGGGTGGTTGTTGTCCTTGATGATCTTAATGGCCTTCCTGTGACATCGGGTGGTGTAGGTGTCCTGGAGGGCAGGTAGTTTGCCCTCACCTTTCATATGTTAGTTATTAGTCACCCTTCACATGTTAATTATTAATCACCTTTTACATGTTAGTTATTAATCACCTTTCACATGTTAGTTATTAATCACCTTTCACATGTTAGTTATTAATCACCTGTCATATGTTAGTTATTAATCACCTGTCATATGTTAGTTATTAATCACCTGTCATATGTTAGTTATTAATCACCGTTCACATGTTAGTTATTAATCACCTTTCACATGTTAGTTATTAATCACCTTTCACATGTTAGTTATTAATCACCTTTCACATGTTAGTTATTAATCACCTGTCATATGTTAGTTATTAATCACCTGTCATATGTTAGTTATTAATCACCTGTCATATGTTAGTTATTAATCACCTGTCATATGTTAGTTATTAATCACCTGTCATATGTTAGTTATTAATCACCGTTCACATGTTAGTTATTAATCACCTTTCACATGTTAGTTATTATTCACCTTTCACATGTTAGTTATTAATCACCTGTCATATGTTAGTTATTAATCACCTTTCACATGTTAGTTATTAATCACCTTTCACATGTTAGTTATTAATCACCTTTCACATGTTAGTTATTAATCACCTTTCACATGTTAGTTATTAATCACCTTTCATATGTTAGTTATTAATCACCTTTCACATGTTAGTTATTAATCACCTGTCATATGTTAGTTATTAATCACCTGTCATATGTTAGTTATTAATCACCTGTCATATGTTAGTTATTAATCACCTGTCATATGTTAGTTATTAATCACCGTTCACATGTTAGTTATTAATCACCTGTCATATGTTAGTTATTAATCACCTGTCATATGTTAGTTATTAATCACCTGTCATATGTTAGTTATTAATCACCGTTCACATGTTAGTTATTAATCACCTTTCACATGTTAGTTATTATTCACCTTTCACATGTTAGTTATTAATCACCTGTCATATGTTAGTTATTAATCACCTTTCACATGTTAGTTATTAATCACCTTTCACATGTTAGTTATTAATCACCTTTCACATGTTAGTTATTAATCACCTTTCACATGTTAGTTATTAATCACCTTTCACATGTTAGTTATTAATCACCTTTCACATGTTAGTTATTAATCACCTTTCACATGTTAGTTATTAATCACCTTTCACATGTTAGTTATTAATCACCTTTCACATGTTAGTTATTAATCACCTTTCACATGTTAGTTATTAATCACCTTTCACATGTTAGTTATTAATCACCTTTCACATGTTAGTTATTATTCACCTTTCACATGTTAGTTATTAATCACCTTTCACATGTTAATTATTAATCACATTTCACATGTTAGTTATTATTCACCTTTCACATGTTAGTTATTAATCACCTTTCCCATGTTAATTATTAATCACATTTCACATGTTAGTTATTATTCACCTTTCACATGTTAGTTATTAATCACCGTTCACATGTTAGTTATTAATCACCTTTCACATGTTAGTTATTAATCACCTTTCACATGTTAATTATTAATCACATTTCACATGTTAGTTATTAATCACCTTTCACATGTTAGTTATTAATCACCTTTCACATGTTAATTATTAATCACATTTCACATGTTAATTATTAATCACCTTTCACATGTTAGTTATTAGTCACCTTTCACATGTTAGTTATTAATCACCGGTCACATGTTAATTATTAATCACATTTCACATGTTAGTTATTAATCACCTTTCACATGTTAGTTATTAATCACCTGTCATATGTTAGTTATTAATCACCTGTCATATGTTAGTTATTAATCACCTGTCATATGTTAGTTATTAATCACCTTTCACATGTTAGTTATTAATCACCTTTCACATGTTAGTTATTAATCACCTGTCATATGTTAGTTATTAATCACCTGTCATATGTTAGTTATTAATCACCTGTCATATGTTAGTTATTAATCACCTTTCACATGTTAGTTATTAATCACCTTTCACATGTTAGTTATTAATCACATTTCATATGTTAGTTGTTAATCACACAAACTTTAAACTGTCCCAACTGTAGACGCATATCTCAACGTTGTGATAAGGCACAACCTTTGTGGCAAATTCATTGTACATCCATTGTTGAACGTGAGTGTAGACTAAGCCATTGTCTTCTTGACATATTGTTTTGATTGGCTGACAGATTATGACAGTTATTAAAGCTGTGATGTTATACGTTTATGTATAAACACATCGTACCACAGTGTTTTGATGAGTGAATAATTGTCAGAAACTACTCCTGACTAATCACACGTGTATGTCTGTATCTGTGTTTGCGCAAATATGTGTGTGCGTGTGTTTGATTGTGACTTATCTATTGAGTGAAAGATTGATTGTGGGATAGTCACCTGTTAACTGACAGATAGTTACTGGCTAAGTTAGTCACACACACACACACACACACACACACACACACACACACACACACACACACACACACACACACACACACACACACACACACACACACACACACACACACACACACACACATCCTTTCAACCCTGGGACAATAGTTGTGTGAGACAGGGACCCTGTTCAGCTCAATAGTAAGTAGCCTTGTACTAGCCTTGGCTTGTGCGAGCCGGAACGGCTCATAGGGCAGGGAGCCTATCGACTGTTTCTATAGCGTGAGGCAGCTTGATGTACAAGTACACCCCCTGGACCGGACGCTAGTCTATCACAGGGCCTTATCCCCAATCTATCTCCAGCTCAATAGAATCATCAACTATTGATTGGAGTGAGGCAGAGCCAAGGTGTTTCTGTCCTGACCACTTCTGTCCAACCTGGGTTCCAACAATGAACAGTTCAGTTGACACACCAGACTTGGGATGTGGGTTTTTACGCAAGGATTGAATCCTTGCCTTTGTTGGTGATAAGTAGGGTAAGGCAGAATCGTTCTACACTGAATTTGTTTCGAAAATTACAACACAGGTTCGTTGATTGAATAGATTATTTTAAAACAACCGTTTTGAAAAGAAAACTTCCACTCAGGTTCTTTTGATAAAAGATAGGCAGAGAGAACAGCTGTCTGTAGAATTTTAACAATTCCCCTCCATTTTGGCTTGCCTAGTTAAATAAAGGTTAAATAAAAAGTTTAAAAATTAAATAATTATTTGAAAAAGGAGCATGTCTATTTCTATGATATGGTATGAAAGTGCTTTAGCCTGCACTGCACTATCTGAATAGGAGCCTCTGCCAGATGAACAGATATGAAGATGATATGTTGATAGATTTTTTGAGAAGTGGATCTTTAGTTTCTCCTTGAATGGCTCCGGCTGGGAAGAAGCAGCTTTTCACTTCAACTTGATAAATGTTTTCCCCCAATGCAGAAATGTAACGATAAAGGAGAAAATGACCTCAATGATTTCTTTCATTGAAATTGAAAAAGGGAATTGGCTCCGTTTGTCGCAGAGTGAAATAAAGACGCCAAATGAATAGCTCCGCTGTTGCTGTGCACATTTGGAAAATGAGATGAATACAGACCCCAAAAATATCATTTGGAGCATGTATTCAAATAATCTCACATCCTTGGTCTGAAAAGAACGGTATACAGCGGTGTGTTCAAGGATCACTTCAACATGAAAAAGAGGCTTTTGTCATAAATGTCATTTTCAGAAACGGCACACTCTTTTCCTTTTAGTGGCATCTCTTTGAGTATTAGCAAACACACACATACACACAAATACACAAGCATGCACGCACATACACATGTGGAGGGTTGGGAGTGCGACCCTTGTAAAGGACAAGTCTGGCATCAAGGACCTTTTGCATCAAGGACCTTTTGCCAAGGCTCTCATGTCTCAGAGAGAGAAGAACACATCCTCAGAACAGTATGGACTCTTTCCATATCTCAGTGAGAGAAGAACACATCCTCAGAACAGTATGGACTCGTTCCATATCTCAGTGAGAGGGAAAGAGTCTCGCTCCCAGGGCAAATACAGCTGTGCCGGAGAAAGGTCCAGGGCATGAATTGAAACACACACACACACACACACACACACACACACACACACACACACACACACACACACACACACACACACACACACACACACACATACACACACACACACACACACACACACACACACATACATAAACACCAACAAACACACTCACAAACACGCATATGGGTAATAATACTTGAAGGGTAGAAATAATGTCACGACTCCTACCGAAGGTGGCTCCTCTTCCTGTTCGGGCGATGCTCGGCGGTCGTCGTCACCGGTCTACTAGCTGCCACCGATCCCTTTTCCCTTTTCTGTTGGTTTTGTCTTAATTTGTTACACCTGTTTCTTGTTTACGTTTAGTTGGGCTATTTAAGCTGGTCGGCCCGCCTGCTATTTGTGCGGGCTTATTTTTCCCACTGTGTTTGTGTGTGGTAGTGTATTGGTAGCGTATTTCGTTTTGGGGTTTTCCCTCTGAACTTGTTAGGTCCTGGCTTTGGGTATCGTGTTTGTTGCGCCCATGAGTTTTGGAGCGTACGATTTTCCCCATGCCTAAATACAGCACTACTCAGTACTTTCTGCCTCCTGCGCCTGACTCCACACCCACTACGCTTAAGTGCGTCACACATAATGCATTCACTAGATCTTTTTGAAACATGTCATGACACAGTTTTGCAGACAACCATTCATGAGAGGTGTTCGAAATCAAATATGTTTGGTACTGCGAGAGTAGAAAAAAAAACATTACAAAAGTTTCCTTTACACAATGGTTGAATGATGATGTCGAATAAATATGTTTACTGAGGACATAATTAGAAATATAAGATGAAGTCAATGGAAATATCCACCAGTGACACCATTATTTAGAGAAGCTCTTCATAAAGTAGCTGTGTCTGAAACACAAACACACATTATATAGAGAAGCTCTTCATAAAGTAGCTGTGTCTAAACACAAACACAAACACACATTATATTCAAAGTAGGCCAAAACAACAGCAACATCAAATGTGTTAGGAAAAGCTATTTTTTTGTAAACGTTTGAAGTAGACCACATAGGCTTCCCCTCGGGGGGAATGGACCAATGGATGGCAGGGGGATTGTGTCCCACACAAAGATGACACCAAACAGAAGGGGTGGGGGGGGGGGGGGGGGGTACAGACGATGGTGCACAAGTTCAGAGGGTGGATGTAGATTGTAGTCTAAATCAGTTTATCCCCAGGGCAGGAAGGTGACCTTTCCATCCACCATGCAGCAAGATCAATACAGGCCTTTCAGGCCCCAGAGTGGCTGGCATCCATCAGGCTTGGATTGGGCTTGAAGTGGCTGGGGGCTAGAGGATGGGAGGGCACACACCAGGCTCCAGAGCCCCAGGGCCTGCATCTGCTAGGGGGTCACCCTCCCAGGGAGAGAGGCCCACCACAAAGCTTCCATGAAACCAGAGAGGGTGTGTGTGTGTGTGTGTGTGTGTGTGTGTGTGTGGTGTGTGTGTGTGGTGTGTGTGTGTGTGTGTGTGTGTGTGTGTGTGTGTGTGTGTGTGTGTGTGTGTGTGTGTGTGTGTGTGTGTGTGTGTGTTTGTGTGTGTGTGTGTGTGTGTGTGTGTGTGTGTGTGTGACTGGCAGGATGGACGATTGAAGGTGGCATAAATAGTTGCTAATTAGAGAGCCATATCTGTTAGGAGTTGTTCTTGACAGGTAGTTCAAATTGTACGCTACTAGTTCACCCAGTTATTTACTCCACTAGAGGGTCAGGAGTCAGGACCCATGTACTGTTAGTTTGCAGGTGAACAATGTCTCAAAACATGTCCTTCTCTATGGTACGAATGTTTAAAAGGCTTTAGCCGGTCAAGCAGCATTTAAGTTTGTGAACCAGTGATGTAGGTGATATGTTTTTAATGAGCACCACCACTGACAAGAGGAAGTCTCCTTCGGTGAACCCATTTCCCTCACCAACCTCGATGACGTAGCAGTAACGCTGAGGTGCGAACCCTGATATTACTGGCAGGTAGATTGTTCAGCTCCCCAATGCGATGCACTTCTCCTTCATGTTATATTTGACAGAACTTAATGAGGCAGAAGCAAAAATGTAAAATACTGGTGTAAAAGCTGTGAAAAGATGTGGTGTTTCATGTTCCTTTGAAAGAACGATAATTATTAGCATGATGGAGTAGCCGTTTAAACCTTTTCAAGATAATTCAGTAAGTCTTAGGCAGACCACAAACAGTAGCTTGTAATCGAAGTCGGTAACAGTTGAACCCCAGCCACAGAAATAATGCATTGTTTACTCTGTAAAAAAGGAAGAAAATGGTTGTTTCATCATCATATTATTTATTTGGGAGAACGGGCCATTAAATGTGTTCCTCTGAAGAAAAAAAGACCCCATCAGCATCTTTCCTGGGTAGAGAGTAAAAGAGTTTATTACCTGTAAGGAAAGTTATGGTCCTATTAAATGTAGATTCAAATTGGTCTCTTGTTGGCGAGGAGGCTGTATCTGCCAAGTTGATGAAAGGCGCAGGGTGGAAGATACTAAGAAAGGTCAAACATCTTGCCTCAAAAATTAAAGGGGAATTTTTTCTCATTCCTCCTCTTTAAGATGGCAGGGTCCTCACATTAATGTTCAGTATCCTCTGTGTGTGTGTATGTGCGTGTGTGTGTGTGTGTGTGTGTGTGTGTGTGTGTGTGTGTGCGTGCGTGCGTGCGTGCGTGCGTGCGTGCGTGCGTACGTGTGTGTGTGTGTGTGTGGTGTGTGTGTGTGTGTGTGTTTGCGCATCTTTGTGTTGTACCCAAGGGTGATGTGTAAAGGTGTAGTGACGTTTTGTGGATTTAGATATATCTATCTATTATTTGAAATGCTAGACAGTAAACAAAACAATGTAGTATATTGTATAGATCAGTAAAAACAAATAAAGCTTTTAAAACACCTTGTCATGCCCTGACCTTAGAGATCCTTTTTATGTCTCTATTTTGGTTTGGTCAGGGCGTGAGTTGGGTTGGCATTCTGTTTTGTTCTATGTTTTCTGTTTTTGTGTCTGCACCAGACAGAACTGTTTCGGTTTCATTTTGTTCTCTTTGTTGTTTTTGTCATTCAGTGTTCTGTTCTATTAAATAATCATGAACACGTACCACGCCGCACCTTGGTCCACACCTTCTTCCAACAACCGTTACAAAACTACCCACCAACAAAGGATCAAGCAGCGTGGTGTAATGGCCTCCTGGACATGGGAGAAGATCCTGGATGGGAAGGGACCCTGGAGGCAGGCTGGGGAGTATCGCCATCCAGAGGAGGAACTGGAGGCAGCTAAAGCTGAGCGGCAACACTACGAGGGAACATGGCTTGCAAGGAAGCCCAAGAGGCAGCCCCACAAAAAATGTTTTGGGGGCACACGGGGAGTGTGGCAGAGTCAGGATGGAGACCTGAGCCCACTGCCTGTGCTTACACTGGCAAGCATGTGACTGGTCAGGCCCCGTGCTATGGGGTGATGCGCACTGTGTCTCGGCCAAGCATTCATAGGCCGGTGTGCTCGGTGCCAGCGTCCCGCATTTGCCGGCGCTCAAGACCGCCAGTGCGCCTCCACGGCCCAGTGTGTCCGGTGCCTCTGCCAAGGAGGAAGCCGCCTGTATGTCTCCCCAGCCTGGTGAGTCCTGTGCCTGTCTCCTGTCCGGAGCTGCCAGAGTCGCCCACCACTGCGAGGGTCCCTGCTCCAGGGGTCCACGTCCCGCACCAGAGTCGCCACCGCGGATAGATGCCCACCCAGACCCTTCCCTATAGGTCTAGGTTTTGCGGCCGGAGTCCGCACCTTTGGGGGGGAGGGGGGGGGGGGGGGTGTTTTTGTCATTCAGTGTTCTGTTCTATTAAATAATCATGAACACGTACCACTCTGCAACTTGGTCCACACCTTCTTCCAACAACCGTTACACACCTACATGTTTTACTAGCATAACATCTGTCAGTAGCACTTTATTTGGATAGTCCATCTGTAGATGCTCTAAAGACTATCAGTAACATTTCAACTATCTACTAACTCTAGCCCAAGCCCTAGCCCTAGCTCAAGACGTAATCCCTTTTCCTAACCCTATACTTAACCCTTAGCCTTAACCCTTACACTTACCCTAACGCTTATTCTAAACCTTACCGTAAAGCTAACTCTAACCTTAGCAACCAGTTGCTTATCATCAGATAGTTTGTTGATAGTATGGACATCTACAGATGGACAATGCAGACTATCCAAATAAAGTGTGATCTGTGTGTTTTATGTCATTGGTGTTACCACCTTGAAAATCACTGATCACAAAGATATACAAGGATCTTAAGAATTCTATTCAGTGGCAAACAATTTATTTAAATTGTTTAAATTATTGATGACTTTAGATTTGAGCATATGTGGCCTCCATTTAAAATAAATCCTTAATTATCTAAAATGTCTAATTGGTGTTACCACTCCCTGGTGGCACAACGTTATAATAATGGTACAAATTATTGATTTAGAATAGGAAGATGTACCCACAGATATTTAAAGAAATACTAAATTATCTCTCTCACTCTCTCTTTCACTCTTTCTCAACCTCAATGTTTGTCAGTTCTGCTGCCAGTGTTAGCAGCAGGAGTTGTGAGGGAAGCTTGGCTAATTTCAGTCATTTTCTCGCTGCGGCATGAATCATTTGGATCACACTGAGCTCAGAAACCTACCATTCCTCCTTTTCTCTACATGTCAATTACAGTTGCTAGACTTGAAAGCCAAAGGCCCACACTCTTAACAAAGACCAACATGAATCGGAAAGGCAGAGGGAAATTAAAGACTGCCTGATTAAAATCATATTATATCATAATTGCAGGATGTCTGAAAACACATAAAAAGGGTTAAAAGATGGTTGTGACATAATGCACAGAATGGTGCTGGAATGTATGGCAGCCATTTTTCGGGCTCCTGACCAATACTACTATTTTGTGTGGTAGTCTGTGCTGATCTTAACTTTTTTTGTACATCACATTTCTGCCATTGTTTCCTATGACTGAAAAGAGTTTCTGGACATTAGAGCAGTCATCACTAACCTTGAGATGGGTGAACATTTCTACTTGTGGTTTGGAAAGAAGAATGTCCCTCTCCCCACAGGTGTTATCACAACCTCTGAGGGTTTAGAGCTTGAGGTAGTCACCTCATACAAGTACTGGAAGTATGGCTAGACGGTACACTGTCCTTCTCCCAGCACATATCAAATCTGCAGGCTAAGGTTACATCTAGACATGGTATCCTCTATCGTAATTGCTCTTCTTTCACCCCAGCTGCCAAACTAACCCTGATTCAGATGAACATCCTACCCATGTGTAACCGATGTGAAATGGCTAGCTAGTTAGTGGTGGTGCGCGCTAATAGCGTTTCAATCAGTGATGTCACTCGCTCTGAGACCTTGAAAGTAGTTGTTCCCCTTGCTCTGCAAGGGCTGTGGCTTTTGTGGAGAGATGGGTAACGATGCTTTGTGGGTGTCAGTTCTTGATATGTGCATAGAGTCCATGGTTCGTGCAGAGGGTCCCTGGTTCGAGCCCAGGTAGGGGCGAGGAGAGGGACGGAAGCTATACTGTTACACATGCTAGATTAAGGAGACATAATTTATAGATTGGCAGGTAAGGGTGCTCTCGAGCGGCTAGATGTTCTTTACCATTCAGCCATCAGAAATGCCACCAATGCTCCGTATAGGACACATCACTGCACTCTATACTCCTCTGTAAACTGGTCACCTCTTTAAACCCGTCGCAAGACCCACTGGTTTATGCTCATTTATAAAACCCTCTTAGGCCTCTCTCCCCCCTATCTGAGATATCTACTGCTGCTCTCATCCTCCACATACAACACCCATTCTGCCAGTCACATTCTGTTAAAGGTCCCCAAAGCACACACATTCCTGGGTCACTTGTCTTTTTAGTTTGCTGCAGCTAGTGACTGGAAAGAGCTGCGCAAACACTCAAACTAGACAGTTTTATCTCAACCTCTTCATTCAAAGACTCAATCATGGACACTCTTACTGACAGTTGTGACTGCTTTGCGTGATGCATTGTTGTCTCTACCTTCTTGTCCTTTGTCCAGTATAAAATCGAGCACAAAGCCATGCAATCTCCATAAAGAACATTGGCAATAGAATGGCTTTACTGAAGAGGTCAGTGACTTTCAATGTGGCAATGTCATAGGATGCCACCTTTCCAACAAATCTGTTCATGAAAATTCTGCCATGCTAGAGCAGCCCCGGTCAACTGTAAGCGCTGTTATTGTGAAGTGAATTTGTCTAGGAGCAACAACGGCTCAGCTGTGAAGTGGTAGGCCACACAAGCTCACAGAACAGGAATACAGAATAACGTAAAAAACTAGCGTAAAAATCTGTCCTCGGTTGCAACACTCACCACCACATTCCAACTGCCTCTTGAAGAAATGTCAGCACAAGAACTGTTTGTCGGGAGTTTCATGAAATGGGTTTCCATGGCCAACTAGCCACACACAAGACTAAGATCGCCACGTGCAATGCCAAGCATTGGCTGGAGAGGTGTAAAGCTCGACGCCATTGGAAACACATTCTCTGGAGTGATGAATCATGCTTAACCATCTGTCAGTCCGATGGACGAATATGGGTTTGGCGGATGCCAGGAGAACGCTACCTGCACCTATGCATAGTGCCAACAGTAAAGTTTAGTGGAGGAGCAATAATGATCTAGGGCTGTTTTTCATGTTTTGGCTATGCCCCTTAGTACCAGTGAAGGGAATTTTTTTTGTGATATCCAATTGCTAGTTACGATCTTGTGTCATCGCTGCACTCCCATCCTAGTCTCCATAGCAACATGATCTGGTACAGGATATGAGCACTACTCCAACACCAGCATTAAGTTTGCCTACGACATAACGGTGGTAGATCTGATCACCGATGAGGATGAGACAGCCTATAGGGAAGAGGTCAGAGAACTGGCAGTGTGGTGCCAGGACAACAACTTCTCCCTCAACGTCAGCAAGACAAAGGAGCTGATCTTGGACTACAGGGAACAGAGGGCCGAGCACGCCCCCATTCACATCAACGGGGCTGTAGTGGAGAGGGACGAGAGATTCAAGATCCTCTGTGTCCGTATCACTAAGGATTTATCATGGTCCAAACACACCAACACAGTCGTGAAAAGGGCACGGCAACGCCTCTGCAAACCTCCGAATGCTGAAAACATTTGGCACGGGCCCTCAGATCCTCAAAAAGTTCTACAACTCCACTATTGAGAGCATCTTGGCTGGCTGTATCACCGCTTGGTATTGCAACTGCTAGGCATACGACCGCAAGGCGCTACAGAGGGTAATGCGTATGGACCAGTACATCACTGGGGACGAGCTCCCTGAAATCAAGGACATCTATAACAGGCGGTGTCAGAGGAAGGCCCTTAAAATTGTCAAAGACTCCAGCTCTCTCTGCTACCGCACGGCAAGTGGTAACAATGCACCAAGTCTGGAACCAATCACAACCCTGAACAGCTTCCACCCCCAAGCTATAAGACTGCTAAGGGCCTGCAAGTAAGCATTTCCACATCTGTTGTTTACGAAGCATGTGACAAGTACAATTAGATTTTTATTTGGTTTGATTTGATATTGATAGTCTCGAGGAAGGAATATCACTTGCTCTGCTTGTGAAGTCAGAGTGTCAAGTTAATTCCCCAGGCTGTGAACAGACAAAATGTTATTGAAAAAGGAAACCCAGGGTACATGCTTAGTTGGCTGCATCTGCCTCGGACCACCTGGTAACCCCTGTAATGGTGCGTGATAAAGCATGTGGCGTCCAACCGAACATCTCCCTGTGGTTTTCATCTGGGGAAGTCTGGGATTAAGGCTGCCCTTTCGCTTGACATTTGAA
Organism: Oncorhynchus mykiss; assembly: GCF_057628025.1. Lineage (NCBI taxonomy): Eukaryota > Metazoa > Chordata > Actinopteri > Salmoniformes > Salmonidae > Oncorhynchus > Oncorhynchus mykiss. The sequence continues at coordinate 26,389,130 of NC_143035.1, read as the reverse complement.
AAGGATAGGATGTATGTGGAAGGATATGAGCATGGGTCCAGTCAAGTGCAAGCCCTCTGATGGAGGATGAGGGCAGGAATGGAGTGGCTCCCACTGATAATAATATAAGGACCACAAAAGAGAAGAGAAGATACATCGGGGAATATAAAATAGGAATTGGCGGCAGCAGCAGAACCAAGATTAAAAGATGAAAATCAGAGGAAAGTGATTCAACAATAAACAACAACAAAAGACTCTATGACTTGTAGTGACCGTGCACTCCACAGGGGGTAAAGAGCATCACTCCTTTGTGTGAATAAGTCATGTGAAATGTTTGACCACCAAATCACTGAAGTGTGCACCCCATGCTGTTCTGCTACATCTGAAAGTTGACCTTAACTATCGATTACCATTTATTGATTTTAAAGTGGGCAGCAACCTCTCCAATATCCCAGCATCCACTCTGGTATCCCAATGCTATCTATTCATATTTCTTTTTCTGGGCTGTTTTCTACCTAGGTTCAGGTCACTCCCTATGTTTGCTACCTAGGTTCAGGTCACTCCCTATGTTTGCTACCTAGGTTCAGGTCACCCCCTCTGTGTTCTACCTAGGTTCAGGTCACCCCCTCTGTGTTCTACCTAGGTTCAGGTCACCCCCTCTGTGTGTTACCTAGGTTCTTGTCACCCACTCTCACTGCAGGCAATGCAGTGCTTTAATTACACAGACTTAGGAACAGACCGGAGCCTAACTTGGCCCGGTGTAACAGAAAAGACAGCTTGTGCTCGCTCAACCACAGGAGACAGCAAGCAGATGTTGGGACTATAAAGCAAAGGCATGCTTTCTCGTGGGCTGGGTCCTTAAGAGAGGTATGGATAGAGGAGGGCCAGCTGTAAGCACGCTGGGGGAGATAAGAGAGAAGGGGAGGGTGGAACGGGGAGGGTGGGGTAATATCTTCCAGGCCCAGACAGGGATGAGCTGGCAGGGGTGGTGGAGAGTATTCCTGTGGTGCATGGCCCAATGCATCAGCTTCCTGGGAATGAGGGGAAATGAGGAGAGAGGAATGGATTGAGAATGGGAGGGAGGGAGGGAAGGAAGGAAGGAGAAGGGAGTTATCTGCACCAGCACAGAGGGTGGTCAGTATCATGTCTGCATGGATCTGGAGGCAACCTGCGCTCTTACTTCGGATGTTTCTGTGTGTTTGTGTCTGTGTGTTTGTTTGTGGATTTGCTTGCAAGCTTCCTGTACACACGCATTGTATATCTTATCACACATGTGCGTGTTTTCAATACTGCATCGTGCATTGTAATATACCAGATAGTTGGAGTTCTTGAGGCAAAGGAGGCAAAAGTCAAGAAATTGAAAAGACTTGCAGATAGTTGAGAGGATCAGAGGAAGAAGGTCAATAAATGTATAAGCTACCATTACCAACAGGATAAGTTGCTTTTACAGACCCAGAGGGGCTTCAGATGAAAGTGACCTCAGGGGTGAGCAGCAGGGCTAAGTGTGGGTGGACTCCATGGAAAACCTACCCGCCTCATTCGTTTACAGTGGCCCTACCACAAAGCTGGAGTTCTCACTTCATTCTGACCCTTTCAAGCCCTTCATTCAAATTCCAGACCCAACCCATCACACTGACCTGCAGCAATTGCATTGAAATGATTTATCTTTATGTCTCCTGTTTTTACAATGCAATGCATTGATGCGTTGATTTCAGGTGTACATAAAGGCTATGTTTTTCATGTTAGGTTCAGGGCATTCGTGCTTTGTTCCTAAGGTTACCTGAGTGGTGCAGTGGTCTAAGGCACTGCATCTCAGTGCAAGGAGGTGTCACTACAGTCCTTGGTTTACATCCAGCTGTGATTGGGACTCTCATAGGGTGGTGCACAATTTGCCCAGTGTTATCTGGGGTAGGCTGTCATTGTAAATAAGATTTTGTTCTTAACTGACTTGCATAGTGAGATAAAGGTTAAATTAAAAAAATCCCAAAATAATGTAGTGTTACCTAAAAACAAATAGAAGAGATGGACGGTTGTAATTCATCAAAGTAATTCAGAGCATGTAAGGCCCTATCTGTTTGAAATGATTTTGTGCTGAAGCGGAAACTGTGACTTCGTTTTTCGCTGGGGGCAGGAAAATGGGTCTTGACAGACAGACGCCGAGGGAATGCGTGGAATGGGATGGGTGAGGGGGTGCAAATTAGAAAAACGACTCCCTCCAGCCTTTTTGTGCGCTTCACATGACTGAATCGATACATCAACAGGCATGCAAATAAGCACTTGCATCCGATTAATAATAGATCAGCTTGCATTTTAGCTACAGCAACCCCCCTGGGGGAAGGTTTTGGGCACTAAGTGTCAGTTGGTAGCAGGGGTTGGTACGCTGATGCCCAAGACTCTGCAGGGAGAATGGGTGGAGAATAAACTCAGGGAAAATAAAGATGTGAAATGTGGGGTTGGTAATGGCCTCATTCACAAGGTATATGTGGAGATGAGGCACAATGAGGACATCCTCTCATTAAGAAAATATAAACTTCATCCTCCTTACCTCACTTGCTCTGCAAAGTATACTCCAAACCACCTCCAAATACCATCACTGACCTTAACACGGTGCTCAACCGATCCACAACCCTGCCAGGCAGCCCACCTCCCAGAATTCCCTGCTTCCTCTTCTGCTTGCCACATTATTGAGAAGGTCACAGAATCACCTTTATTCGCCAAGCACATTTACATATACCCAGAATTAGATTTGGTGTAATTGTGATGTCACAGTAAACAGAATCAACAGACAGAATATATAGAATACTTTATACAGTGTAGTTCAGGGATATTCAACTCTTTCCCAACAAGGTCCAGAGCCTGCTGGTTTTCTGTTCCACCTGATTATCAATTGAACCCACCTGGTGACCCATGTCAAAATCAGTCCCTGATTAGAGGGCAACAATGGAAAAAATGCAGTGGAACTGTCTTTGTGATCCAGAGTTGAGTTTGAAGGGCATAGATGATAAACACAGGGTTTTGTTTTCACAATGAGAAACGCTATTCATCGCCAAAGTCTCATAGAACTGTTGTGTACATTTGAATAAAAGTGTCTAATTGGGGCATTTCCATTCGCACTGCCTCTGGGCTTCATTATAGAAAACAAGATGACCTATGCTGTGGGATCTGGACAAGGCAGCGTGGAGAACAACACCATCCTCAACCCTAAGATGAGCACTCACTTTCTCTCTGCCTTACTCTCTCTCTGATCACCACTCTCCTCCCCAATCATCATCACCTCGGAGAGGACAGTAGAAGAAACATTAGGACGATGTGTCACGTTGGGAGGCGCAGAGGTCCACGCCAAGCACTTGCCTGGACTGCGTAGGTTGGACAATCAGTTAGTTTTATGAGGCCCAGAGTTCATGTCGAGAACTTTATTTCTCATCAATGTGCGTTCAACAAATAGAGGGACGGATGAGGCATATTACGGGAGCTGATTTGTGGGTGGCTGCATAACCCTGTCTTAATGGGAGACAAGTGTAACAATGGCTAGTCATTAGCGAGCTACTTGCTAGTTCTCACCCCCTCAGCTCACATCCCTGTCAAATACAAAACCTCGTAGCTGAGCTAGAGAACTGTGGCACCTTTATTTAACTTTCCTTTGTTGCATTGCAGTGATTTCTGCATTCCACTCCATAGCCATTATATGTAACTTAATAACTCTATTTCACTATTGCGTCAACTTGTAAACAGAACGCTGCTTGCCACATTGGAAAGGGTCGTAAATACTTGTCAACAGAGAATGATTTACAAATTATTTTGTGGGCCATCTCCAGTAAAACTATGACAAACTAGAAAACATGCATTTTAAATTATTGTATGCATTTTACAACCAGAGTAACTAAAGGGAACCAAACAGTTCAGTGTTGACATAATATTATGCTGTCTTTCTCTCTGCTAGCACTTGTGTTTACCTCCCTCAAACAACTCTTTATTTAGAATGTGACATCATAGTGAGATGGGGCTGTTGATAAAGGGAACAGTGATAAGGAATGACTGTTCTTATCTAATTCATCAAAAGGATGGTAGGTTGTATTTTAGGTTCATAAAAAAATACAGTGACTTGCGAAAGTATTCGGCCCCCTTGAACTTTGCGACCTTTTGCCACATTTCAGGCTTCAAACATAAAGATATAAAACTCTATTTCAAACTTTTTTAACAAATCAAAAACTGCAAAATGATTCAGCCACTTTACTTTCAGTGCAGCAAACTCTCTCCAGAAGTTCAGTGAGGATCTCTGAATGATCCAATGTTGACCTAAATGACTAATGATGATAAATACAATCCACCTGTGTGTAATCAAGTCTCCGTATGAATGCACCTGCACTGTGATAGTCTCAGAGGTCTGTTAAAAGCGCAGAGAGCATCATGAAGAACAAGGAACACACCAGGCAGGTCCGAGATACTGTTGTGAAGAAGTTTAAAGCCGGATTTGGATACAAAAAGATTTCCCAAGCTTTAAACATCCCAAGGAGCACTGTGCAAGCGATAATATTGAAATGGAAGGAGTATCAGACCACCGCAAATCTACCAAGACCTGGCCGTCCCTCTAAACTTTCAGCTCATACAAGGAGAAGACTGATCAGAGATGTAGCCACGAGGCCCATGATCACTCTGGATGAACTGCGAGATCTACAGCTGAGGTGGGAGACTGTCCATAGGACAACAATCAGTTGTATATTGCACAAATCTGGCCTTTATGGAAGAGTGGCAAGAAGAAAGCCATTTCTTAAAGATATCCATAAAAAGTGTAATTTAAAGTTTGCCACAAGCCACCTGGGAGACACACCAAACATGTGGAAGAAGGTGCTCTGGTCAGATGAAACCAAAATTGAACTTTTTGGCAACAATGCAAAACGTTATGTTTGGCGTAAAAGCAACACAGCTGAACACACCATCCCCACTGTCAAACATGGTGGTGGCAGCATCATGGTTTGGGCCTGCTTTTCTTCAGCAGGGACAGGGAAGATGGTTAAAATTGATGGGAAGATGGATGGAGCCAAATACAGGACCACTCTGGAAGAAAACCTGATGGAGTCTGCAAAAGACCTGAGACTGGGACGGAGATTTGTCTTCCAACAAGACAATGATCCAAAACATAAAGCAAAATCTACAATGGAATGGTTCAAAAATAAACATATCCAGGTGTTAGAATGGCCAAGTCAAAGTCCAGACCTGAATCCAATCGAGAATCTGTGGAAAGAACTGAAAACTGCTGTTCACAAATGCTCTCCATCCAACCTCACTGAGCTCCAGCTGTTTTGCAAGGAGGAATGGGAAAAAATGTCAGTCTCTCGATGTGCAAAACTGATAGAGACATACCCCAAGCGACTTACAGCTGTAATCGCAGCAAAAGGTGGCGCTACAAAATATTAACTTAAGGGGGCTGAATAATTTTGCACGCCCAATTTTTCAGTTTTTGATTTGTTAAAAAAGTTTGAAATATCCAATAAATGTCGTTCCACTTCATGATTGTGTCCCACTTGTTGTTGATTCTTCACAAAAAAATACAGTTTTATATCTTTATGTTTGAAGCCTGAAATGTCGCAAAGTTCAAGGGGGCCGAATACTTTCGCAAGGCACTGTATGTGGCTCTAACCATACTCTTAAAAAACATCTAAGCAGACCTGTATCATTACCCTTTTCCAAAAAAAATGATGTTATGAAAACTGAGATGGGGTGGCATTGGAAGCAGTCATGAATCTGTGTCAAAATAGGGACAGAGAAAGAGTTGGTCTGTTAGTCTAACTGCAGATCGTTTACTATTTTACACTGCGGACGGCTTTCTTCTTGTGATTTTTAGCAACATGTTTTTCTAGCTGTGAGACTACTTCTTTACATGTCAGTGGACAATTTACTGTCAAAGCTATCAGTGGATGTAGGATTATGTTTACTGTCAAAGCTATCAGTGGATGTGGGATTACGTTTACTGTCAAATCTATCAATTGCTGTAGGATTATGTTTACTGTCAAAACTATCAATTTCTGTGGGATTATGTTTACTGTCAAAACTATCAATTGCTGTGGGATTATGTTTACTGTCAAAGATATCAGTGGCTGTGCCATTATGCTTACTGTCGAAGATATCAGTTTCTGTGGGATTTTGTTTACTGTCAAAGATATCAGTTTCTGTGGGATTATGTTTACTGTCAAAGATATCAGTGGCTGTGCCATTATTATTATTATACTGGCAAAGCTATCAATGGTTTACAACAAAACCTCCTGGTTTTTCTGTTTGCTATTTTGCACAGTGCATGTTTCGTCCTCTTCAGAAGATTGTCATGCGTTTTGCTAATTGCTATTGTTTATAGCAGCAGGTGTGTAAGCAGTTCCACCACATAGTACCTACTTCAAGGGCTCATTTCATAAAAAAGGCTAGGATTAGGGTTAGGGCTATGTACGAGAGGCATTTTTTGTCAAAGCTATCAGTGGATGTGGGATTATGTTTACTGTCAAAGCTATCAGTGGATGTGGGATTATGTTTACTGTCAAAGTTATCAGTGGATGTGGGATTATGTTTACTGTCAAAGCTATCAGTGGATGTGGAATTATGTTTACTGTCAAAGCTATCAGTGGATGTGGGATTATGTTTACTGTCAAAGCTATCAGTGGATGTGGGATTATGTTTACTGTCAAAATTATCAGTGGATGTGGGATTATGTTTACTGTCAAAGCTATCAGTGGATGTGGAATTATGTTTACTGTCAAAGTTATCAGTGGATGTGAGATTATGTTTACTGTCAAAGCTATCAGTGGATGTGGGATTATGTTTACTGTCAAAGCTATCAGTGGATGTGGGATTATGTTTACTGTCAAAGCTATCAGTGGATGTGGGATTATGTTTACTGTCAAAGTTATCAGTGGATGTGGGATTATGTTTACTGTCAAAGATATCAGTTTCTGTGGGATTATGTTTACTGTCAAAGATATCAGTGGCTGTGCCATTATTATTATTATACTGGCAAAGCTATCAATGGTTTACAACAAAACCTCCTGGTTTTTCTGTTTGCTATTTTGCACAGTGCATGTTTCGTCCTCTTCAGAAGATTGTCATGCGTTTTGCTAATTGCTATTGTTTATAGCAGCAGGTGTGTAAGCAGTTCCACCACATAGTACCTACTTCAAGGGCTCATTTCATAAAAAAGGCTAGGATTAGGGTTAGGGCTATGTACGAGAGGCATTTTTTGTCAAAGCTATCAGTGGATGTGGGATTATGTTTACTGTCAAAGCTATCAGTGGATGTGGGATTATGTTTACTGTCAAAGTTATCAGTGGATGTGGGATTATGTTTACTGTCAAAGCTATCAGTGGATGTGGAATTATGTTTACTGTCAAAGCTATCAGTGGATGTGGGATTATGTTTACTGTCAAAGCTATCAGTGGATGTGGGATTATGTTTACTGTCAAAATTATCAGTGGATGTGGGATTATGTTTACTGTCAAAGCTATCAGTGGATGTGGAATTATGTTTACTGTCAAAGTTATCAGTGGATGTGAGATTATGTTTACTGTCAAAGCTATCAGTGGATGTGGGATTATGTTTACTGTCAAAGCTATCAGTGGATGTGGGATTATGTTTACTGTCAAAGCTATCAGTGGATGTGGGATTATGTTTACTGTCAAAGTTATCAGTGGATGTGGGATTATGTTTACTGTCAAAGCTATCAGTGGATGTGGGATTATGTTTACTGTCAAAGCTATCAGTGGATGTGGGATTATGTTTACTGTCAAAACTATCAGTGGATGTGGGATTATGTTTACTGTCAAAACTATCAGTGGATGTGGGATTATGTTTACTGTCAAAGATATCAGTGGCTGTGCCATTATGTTTACTGTCGAAGATATCAGTTTCTGTGGGATTATGTTTACTGTCAAAGATATCAGTTTCTGTGGGATTATGTTTACTGTCAAAGATATCAGTTTCTGTGGGATTATGTTTACTGTCAAAGCTATCAGTGGCTGTGGGATTATGTTTACTGTCAAAGCTATCAGTGGCTGTGGGACTATGTTTACTGTCAAAGATATCAGTGGCTGTGCCATTATGTTTACTGTCGAAGATATCAGTTTCTGTGGGATTATGTTTACTGTCAAAGCTATCAGTGGCTGTGGGACTATGTTTACTGTCAAAGCTATCAGTGGCTGTGGGACTATGTTTACTGTCAAAGATATCAGTGGCTGTGGGACTATGTTTACTGTCAAAGATATCAGTGGCTGTGCCATTATGTTTACTGTCGAAGATATCAGTTTCTGTGGGATTATGTTTACTGTCAAAGATATCAGTTTCTGTGGGATTATGTTTACTGTCAAAGCTATCAGTGGCTGTGGGACTATGTTTACAACAAAACCTCCTGGTTTTTCTGTTTGCTATTTTGCACAGTGCATGTTTCGTCCTCTTCAGAAGATTGTCATGCGTTTTGCTACTTGCTATTCTTTATAGCAGCAGGTGTGTAAGCAGTTCCACCACATAGTACCTACTTCAAGGGCTCATTTCATAAAAAATGCTAGGATTAGGGTTAGGGCTATGTACGAGAGGCATTTTTTGATGAGCCATAGTTTTTGGACCCTGTGTTTTGAGTGTTTCACAAAGAAATCGTTAAACTTGTGCCACAAATGTCCATTGCAATGCTCGAGTATGGGAATTATTTTGGAAAAACAGACACCCTGCAATCCCTTTTATTTAAATGCAAGATGCATATGATGCCATGAACCTTGAAGTTAGTTTTACAAAAAAAATGACATTCAGAGCCCATGCATGTACACGTCTGTGTGTGTACTAAACACCAGAGAGGGACAGATACTCCTTAGGGTGCCTACTGTTTCCTGTGTGTGTTTCAACTCCATTCAACTCTACAGTGGTCTGACCATCACAAACACGCACACCGCCACCACCACCTCCAAAAATCAAACGTCTTTGTATTCCCCAGCTCGTCCACATGACAGTCTTTACTTAGAAAGGCACAGTGAAAATGAGCAATTATGAGCCTGAACGTGGGTAAGTAGAGCATTTTCTGCTTATTACAGGCATTTCTATTGGTGTGTAAAGGTAATTAAGCTTGCTGCTTCAGTGGTGGTGAGTTGACTCTCTCTGCACCCCCCCCTGTGTTCACTTTGAAACGGGCGAGCAGTGTCGTTGTGGCCTTGAGGCAGGAGCAGTACACGTTCTCCTGCAGATGGGGAATCTCGAACTGTTCCCTTTTTGATGTGCAACATGAAAGTTGCAAGGATCTCCTTCATGTGTAGAAGCGTCTGCCCGAGTGAGAAGAAAATAGGATTAGGTTTCCAAAGGCAGAGGGGTTATTGCGCGCCACTTGCAAAGATTATCAAGATCAATATTTTAAAAGAGCGCCCTGGCTAAATAGATGAGGGTTATTCTCAAAGCTATTTCATCATTACAAGACCACAGTTAGTCTTGTCTCATTTAAAATGGTGAATCAGACTATTCAATACCATTTCTTTACAAAGTCAGCTTGCTCAGTGGTGAGTCACCAGTGTGAGGATATTGTGTAATCAGTCCTTTCTCCTAAATGCTGTCTTTACAGTCAGGGTAACCTGAGACATGAAGGTCAGATCAGGTGGAGTTTCAAACTCAATGCCCTATTTTCTACCAAAACTGAACTCTCTACATTGTAAGCTAAGAACATGCCTAGTCCATTTGATGATACAGAGAGGTGTATGGGCACAATGGTGCATAACATACAGAGGATGTTTTCAAAAGGGTCAAAGCTAGTTGTTGAGACTTCCTTGAGATTCATGGCAGAGGAACACAGACAAGGCATTAATATGGATGTCCACCAGGTGCTTTGCGCCCTATCCTCTCCACCTCTCTTTGTGTATCGGCTCAGGCTCAGTTTGCGGCGCATAACTTTAGCCACGTGGCAGCTACCTCTAAACATGCCAGGGTCATTAATAAACATCATCAGATGGCACATCATTCCTTTATACAGCAGGGAATTCAAAAGGAATTGCCACATGCTTTTGGTCATTGGGACAATATTGCAAAGCATCCCCATCCTCATCTGCTCTGCAGCCAGATCCTATCATATTGAGATCATGTGATAGAAGAGATACATATTTTAATGTTGTGAATATATAATCAATATTTCAAAATCATGGAACTGATTATAAACCACAATTTTGTCATACATAACACATGTTTACACTACTTTAATAACATTAGTACTGCTAACACTACATTAATAACCTTAGTATTGGTAACAATACGTTGATAATCGTAGTACTGCTAACACTACTTTAATAACCTTAATATTGGGAACACTAAGTTAATAACTGTAGTACCTGTTACACTATTTTAATAACCTTAGTATTGGTAACACTCTGCTAATAACCTTAGTATTGGCAACCCTACTTCAATAACCTTTGTATTGGCAACACTATGTTAATAACCTTAGTATTGGCAACACTAAATTAATAACTTTAGTATTGGTAACACTCTGCTAATAACCTTAGTATTGGCAACACTACGTCAATAACCTTTGTATTGGCAACACTACGTTAATAACTTTAGTATTGGTAACACTATATTAATAGCCTTAGTATTGGATGAAATACGTTAATAACCATAGTATTGCTAGCACTATGTTATTAACCCTAGCATTGGCAACACTATGTTAATAACATTAGTATTGTCAACACTATGTTAATAACCTTAGTATTGGTAACACTACGTTATTATCCTTAATTTTGGCAACACTACGTTATTATCCTTAATTTTGGTAACACTACGTTAATAACCTTAGTATTGGCAACACTACGTAATTAACCTTGATTTTGGTAACACAATGTTAATAACCTTGGTATTGTAACACTACGGTAATAACCTTGGTATTGGTAACACTATGTTAATAACCTTAGTATTGGTAACACTATGTTAATAACCTTAGTATCGTAACACTACGTAATAACCTTGGTATTGGTAACACAACGTTAATAACCTTGGTATTGGTAACACTATGTTAATAACCTTGGTATTGTAACACTACGGTAATAACCTTAGTATTGTAACACTAGAGTAACAACCTTGGTATTGGTAACACTATGTTAATAACCTTGGTATTGGTAACACTACGTTAATAACCTTGGTATTGTAACACTACGGTAATAACCTTGGTATTGTAACACTACGGTAATAACCTTAGTATTAGTAACACTACGTTAATAACCTTGGTATTGTAATACTACGGTAATAACCTTGGTATTGGCAACACTACGTAAATAACCTTGGTATTGTAACACTATGTTAATAACCTTGGTATTGTAACACTACGGTAATAACCTTGGTATTGGTAACAGTATGTTAATAACCTTAGTATTGGTCACACTATGTTAATAACCTTAGTATTGTCAACACTATGTTAATAACCTTGGTATTGGTAACACAACGTTAATAACCTTAGTATTGGTCACACTATGTTAATAACCTTAGTATTGGCAACACTACGTTATTATCCTTAATTTTGGTAACACTACATTATTATCCTTAATTTTGGCAACACTACGTTAATAACCTTCGTATTGTAACACTACGGTAATAACCTTGGTATTGTAATACTACGGTAATAACCTTGGTATTGGCAACACTACGTAAATAACCTTGATATTGTAACACTATGTTAATGACCTTGGTATTGGAAACACTACGTAAATAACCTTGATATTTTAACACTATGTTAATGACCTTGGTATTGGTAACACTACGTTTATAATCTTGGTATTGTAACACGATGTTAATAACCTTGGTATTGTAACACTACGGTAATAACCTTGGTATTGGTAACATTATGTTAATAACCTTAGTATTGGTCACACTATGTTAATAACCTTAGTATTGTCAACACTATGTTAATAACCTTAGTATTGTCAACACTATGTTAATAACATTAGTATTGTCAACACTATGTTAATAACCTTAGTATTGGCAACACTACGTTATTATCCTTAATTTTGGTAACACTACATTATTATCCTTAATTTTGGCAACACTACGTTAATAACCTTAGTATTGGTAACACTACGGTAATAACCTTGGTATTGTAACACTATGTTAATAACCTTGGTATTGTAACACTACGTTAATTACCTTGGTATTGTCACACTACGGTAATAACCTTAGTATTGGTAACACTACGGTAATAACCTTGGTATTGTAACACTACGTTAATTACCTTGGTATTGTCACACTACGGTAATAACCTTGGTATTGTAACACTACGTTAATTACCTTGGTATTGTCACACTACGGTAATAACCTTGGTATTGTAACACTACGTTAATAACCTTGGTATTGGTCTCCCTTCCCCTTGTACTTCCAAGTGTGCTTCCTTCATTCAGGCACTACTTACTGTAAACTGAATAGCACAATGATGAGACAACACGCACAATGATGAGACGACAGACACAATGATGAGACGACAGACACAATGATGAGACAATAGACACAATGATGAGACGACAGACACAATGATGAGACAATAGACACAATGATGAGATGGCAGATGCAATCATGAGATGGCAGACACAATGATGAGACGGCAGAAACAATGAAGAGACGGCAGAAACAATGAAGAGACGGCAGACACAATGATTGATCTCTCCCCTATGTCTTTGCCCCTGGTTTTTCTAATCACCAAACAATAAACAACTCACGGGTAAATGTCAAATCCACCGAAGGAGTGGGAAAATCTATCAGATTGATCTGGAGATGAGTGTTTGATGCACCTGTCAATCACTGTGATTGATGGACCTGTCCGGCCTGTCACATTAAAGGTTAACGTGGGAGGTGCTAGAGGAAGGGGACTCCAGTCCAGTATCCCTTTATTGTCACATCGAGCTGTGAAGATTGTGAGACTCTCCATTGATCCTCTTCCATTGTAATTGTTCGGAGAAAACAGGTTATGGCCTTAAAAGACAAGGGTAGAAATTAAACAAACAGTGACCCTACACTCCTGTGAACTCTGAGCATGATCGATAGGCACAGCTAGATTCAAAAAGCATATGGATCTCAGTTGAAGACCCCCTCGCACCTTTCAAAAGGTGTTGTGGCACAGCACAGCATGAAGGTGATGAGTTTGTGTGTTTGTGTGTGTGTGTGTGTGTGTGTGTGTGTGTGTGTGTGTGTGTGTGTGTGTGTGTGTGTGTGTGTGTGTGTGTGTGTGTGTGTGCATGCGTGTGTGTGTGTGTGTGTGTGTATTGCATAAGTGCCTGTGGGTGTATGCGAGGGATCTATATCCTTTTGTGCTGGAGGAAGAAGGTATACATAATAGATGTAACCTATGTGAATGAGAGGACTGAGATTATCAGGGGCATGGAGGTGTACAGGGTATGGTGGTGTACAGGGCATGGAGGTGTACAGGGTATGGTGGTATACAGTGTATGGTGGTTTACAGGGTATGGAGGTGTACAGGGTATGAAGGTGCACAGGGTATGTAGGTGTACAGGGTATGGAGGTGTACAGGGTATGTTGGTATACAGTGTATGGTGGTGTACAGGGTATGGAGGTGTACAGGGCATGGTGGAGTACAGGGTATGGTGGTGTACAGGCTATGGAGGTGTACAGGGTATGAAGGTGCACAGGGTATGGAGGTGTACAGGGTATAGTGGTGTACAGGGTGTGTTGGTGTACAGTATATGGTGGTGTACAGGGTATGGAGGTGTACAGGGCATGGTGGTGTACAGGGTATGGTGGTGTACAGGCTATGGAGGTGTACAGGGTATGAAGGTGCACAGGGTATGGAGGTGGAGAGAGTATAGAGGTGTACAGTGTGTGTTGGTGTACAGAGTATGGTGGTGTACAGGGTATGGAGGTGTACAGGGTATGGAGGTGTACAGGGTATGGTGGTGTACAGGGTATGGAGGTGTACAGGGTATGTTGGTGTACAATGTATGGTGATGTACAGTGTATGTTGATGTACAGGGTTTGGAGGTGTGCAGGGTATGGTGGTGTACAGGGTATGGTGATGTACAGGGTATGGTGGTGTACGAGGTATGTGGTGTACAAGGTGTGGTGGTATACAAGGTATGGAGGTGTACATGGTATGGTGGTGTACAGGGTATGGAGGTGTGCAGGGTATGGTGTTGTACATTGTATGGTGGTGTACAGGGTATGGAGGTGTACAATGTATGGTGGTGTACAGGGTATGTTGGTGTACAGGGTATGAAAGTGCACAGTGTATGGTGGTGTAGAGGGTATGGAGGTGTACAGGGTATGGAGGTTTACAGGGTATAGAGGTGTTCAGGGTATGTTTGTGTACAGTGTATGGTGGTGTACAGCGTATGGAGGTGTACAGGGCATGGAGGTGTACAGGGTATGGAGGTGTACAGGGTATGGAGGTGTACATGGTATGGAGATGTACAGGGTATGGCGGTGTACAGGGTATGTTGGTTTACAGTGTATGGTGGTGTACAGGGTATGGAGATGTACATGGTATGGTGGTGTACAGGGTATGGTGGTGTACAGGGTATGTAGGTGTACAGGGTATGGTGGTGTACAGGGTATGGAGGTGTACAGGGTATGGATGTGTACATGGTATGGAGGTGTACAGGGTATGTTGGTGTAAAGGGTATGTTGGTGTACAGGGTATGGAGGTGTACAAGGTAAGAAGGTGCACAGGGTATGGAGGTTTACAGGGTATAGAGGTGTACCTGGTATGTTTGTGTACAGTGTATGGTGGTGTACGGGGTATGGAGGTGTAAAGGGCATGGAGTTGTACATGGTATGGAGGGGTGTACAGGGTATGTTGGTGTACAGGGTATGGAGGTGTACAAGGTATGAAGGTGCACAGGGTATGGAGGTGTACAGGGTATAGAGGTGTACAGGGTATGTTGGTGTACAGTGTATGGTGGTGTACAGGGTATGGAGGTGTACAGGTCATGGAGGTGTACAGGTATGGAAGTGTACAGGGTATGGAGGTGTACATGGTATGGAGGTGTACAGGGTATGGAGTTGTACGGGTATGGAGTTGTACAGGGTATGGAGGTGTACAGGGTATGTTGGTGTACAGTGTATGGTGATGTACAGGGTATGTTGATGTACAGGGTATGGAGGTTTGCAGGGTATGGTGGTGTACAGGGTATGGTGATTTACAGGGTATGGTGGTGTAAGAGGTATGTGGTATACAAGGTGTGGTGGTATACAAGGTGTGGTGGTGTACAGGGTATGGAGGTGTACAGGGCATGGTGGTGCACAGGGTATGGTGGTGTACAGGGTATGGTGATCTACAGGGTATGGTGGTGTTAAGGGTATGATGATGTAAGAGGTATGTGGTATACAAGGTGTGGTGGTGTACAGGGCATGGAGGTGTACAGGGTATGGTGGTGTACAGGGTATGGAGGTGTACAGGGTATGATGGTGTACAGGGTCTGGAGGTGTACAGGGTATGGAGGTGTACAGGGTATGGTGGTGTACAGGGTATTGCGGTGTACAGGGTATGAAGGTGCACAGTGTATGGATGTGTACAGGGTATGATGGTGTACAGGGCATGGTGGTGTACAGTGTATGGTGGTGTACAGGGCATGGAGGTGTAGAGGGTATGGAGGTGTACATGGCATGGTGGTGTACAGTGTATGTTGGTGTACAGGGTATGGTGGTGTACAGGGTATGGAGGAGTACGGGGTATGGAGGTGTACAGGGTATGGTGGTGTACAGGGTATGGAGGTGTACAGGGTATGGTGGTGTACAGTGTATGGAGGTGTACAGGGTATAACGGTGCACAGTGTATGGAGGTGTACAGGGTAAGAAGGTGCACAGGGTATAGAGTTTTACAGGGTATAGAGGTGTACAGGGTATGTTTGTGTACAGTGTATGGTGGTGTACATGGTATGGACGTGTACAGGGTATGTTGGTGTACAGGGTATGTTGGTGTACAGGGTATGGAGGTGTACAAGGTAAGAAGGTGCACAGGGTATGGAGGTTTACAGGGTATAGAGGTGTACCGTGTATGTTTGTGTACAGTGTATGGTGGTGTACAGGGTATTGAGGTGTAAAGGGCATGGAGGTGTACATGGTATGGAGGTGTACAGGGTATGTTGGTGTACAGGGTATGTTGGTGTACAGGGTATGGAGTTGTACAAGGTAAGAAGGTGCACAGGGTATGGAGGTGTACAGGGTATAAAGGTCTACAGGGTATGTTGGTGTACAGTGTATGGTGGTGTACAGGGTATGGAGGAGTACAGGGCATGGAGGTGTACAGGTATGGAGGTGTACAGGTTATGGAGGTGTACATGGTATGGAGGTGTACAGTGTATGGTGATGTACAGGGTATGTTGATGTACAGGGTATGGAGGTGTGCAGGGTATGGAGTTGTACAAGGTAAGAAGGTGCACATGGTATGGAGGTGTACAGGACATGTTGGTGTACAGGGTATGTAGGTGTACAGTGTATGGTGGTGTACAGGGTATGGAGGTGTACAGGGCATGGAGGTGTACAGGTATGGAGGTGTACAGGGTATGGAGGTGTACAGTGTATGGAGGTGTACATGTTATGGAGGTGTATAGGGTATGGCGGTGTACAGGGTATGAAGGTGCACAGTGTATGGATGTGTACAGGGTATGATGGTGTACAGGGCATGGTGGTGTACAGTGTATGGTGGTGTACAGGGCATGGAGGTGTACAGGGTATGGAGGTGTACATGGCATGGTGGTGTACAGTGTATGTTGGTGTACAGGGTATGGTGGTGTACAGGGTATGGAGGAGTACGGGGTATGGAGGTGTACAGGGTATGGTGGTGTACAGGGTATGGAGGAGTACGGGGTATGGAGGTGTACAGGGTATGACGGTGCACAGTGTATGGAGGTGTACAGGGTATGGAGGTGTACATGGTATTGAGGTGTACAGGGTATAGAGGTGTACAGGGTGTTTTGGTGTACAATCTATGGTGGTGTACAGGGTATGGACGGTGTACTGGACATGGAGGTGTACATGGTATGGAGGTGTACAGGGTATGTTCGTGTACAGTGTATGGTGGTGTACAGCGTATGGAGGTGTACAGGGCATGGAGGTGTACAGGGTATGGAGTTGTACAGGGTATGGAGGTGTACATGGTATGGAGGTGTACAGGGTATGGAGGTGTACAGGGTATGGTGGTGTACAGTGTATGGAGGTGTACAGGGTATGACGGTGCACAGTGTATGGAGGTGTACAGGGTAAGAAGGTGCACAGGGTATGTTGGTGTACAGTGTATGGTGGTGTACAGGTTATGGAGGTGTACAGTGTATGGTGGTGTACATGGTATGGAGGTGTACAGGGTATGTTGGTGTACAGGGTATGTTGGTGTACAGGGTATGGAGATGTACAAGGTAAGAAGGTGCACAGGGTATGGAGGTGTACAGGGTATAAAGGTCTACAGGGTATGTTGGTGTACAGTGTATGGTGGTGTACAGGGTATGGAGGAGTACAGGGCATGGAGGTGTACAGGTATGGAGGTGTACAGGGTATGGAGGTGTACAGGGTATGGTGGTGTACAGGGTATGGAGGTGTACAGGGTATGGAGGTGTACAGGGTATGAAGGTGCACAGTGTATGGATGTGTACAGGGTATGATGGTGTACAGGGCATAATGGTGTACAGGGTATGGATGTGTACAGGGTATGATGGTGTACAGGGCATGGTAGTGCACAGTATATGGATGTGTACAGGGTATGATGGTGCACAGTGTATGGTGGTGTACAGGGTATGGTGGTGTACAGGGCATGGAGGTGTACAGGTATGGAGGTGTACAGAGTATGGAGGTGTACATGGTATGGAGGTGTACAGGGTATGGAGGTGTATAGGGTATGGCGGTGTACAGGGTATGAAGGTGCACAGTGTATGGATGTGGACAGGGTATGATGGTGTACAGGGCATGGTGGTGTACAGTGTATGGTGGTGTACAGGGCATGGAGGTGTACAGTGTATGGAGGTGTACATGGCATGGTGGTGTACAGTGTATGTTGGTGTACAGGGTATGGTGGTGTACAGGGTATGGAGGAGTACGGGGTATGGAGGTGTACAGTGTATGGTGGTGTACAGGGTATGGATGTGTACAGGGTATGGTGGTGTACAGTGTATGGAGGTGTACAGGTTATGGAGGTGTACATGGTATGGAGGTGTACAGGGTATGGTGGTGTACAGGGTATGGAGGTGTACAGGGTATGGAGGTGTACAGGGTATGGAGTTGTAAAGGGTATGGAGGTGTACAGGGTATGTTGGTGTACAGTGTATGGTGATGTACAGGGTATGTTGATGTACAGGGTATGGAGGTGTGCAGGGTATGGAGGTGTACAGGGTATGTTGGTGTTCAGTGTATGGTGGTGTACAGTGTATGGAGGTGTACAGGTTATGTTAGTGTACAGTGTATGTTGGTGTACAGGGTATGGAGGTGTACAGGGTATGGTGGTGTACAGGGTATGGAGGTGTACAGGGCATGGAGGTGTACAAGGTAAGAAGGTGCACAGGGTTTAGAGTTTTACAGGGTATAGAGGTGTACAGGGTATGTTTGTGTACAGTGTATGGTGGTGTACATGGTATGTAGGTGTACAGGGTATGTTGGTGTACAGGGTATGTTGGTGTACAGGGTATGGAGGTGTACAAGGTAAAAAGGTGCACAGGGTATGGAGGTTTAGAGGGTATAGAGGTGTACCGGGTATGTTTGTGTACAGTGTATGGTGGTGTACAGGGTATGGAGGGGTGTAAAGGGCATGGAGGTGTACATGGTATGGAGGTGTACAGGGTATGTTTGTGTACAGGGTATGTTGGTGTACAGGGTATGGAGTTGTACAAGGTAAGAAGGTGCACAGGGTATGGAGGTGTACAGGGTATAAAGGTGTACAGGGTATGTTGGTGTACAGTGTATGGTGGTGTACAGGGTATGGAGGTGTACAGGGCATGGAGGTGTACAGGTATGGAGGTCTACAGGGTATGGAGGTGTACATGGTATGGAGGTGTACATGGTATGGAGGTGTACAGGGTATGGAGGTGTACGGGGTATGGAGGTGTGCGAGGTATATTGGTGTACAGTGTATGGTGGTGTACAGGGTATGGAGGTGTACAGGGTATGGTGGTGTACAGGGTATGGTGATTTACAGGGTATGGTGGTGTAAGAGGTATGTGGTATACAAGGTGTGGTTGTGTACAGGGCATGGAGGTGTACAGGGTATGGTGGTGTACAGGGTATGGAGGTGTACAGGGTATATTGGTGTACAGGGTATGGTGGTGTACAGGGTATGCAGGTGTACAGGGTATGGTGGTGTACAGGGTATGGCGGTGTACAGGGTATGAAGGTGCACAGTGTATGTAGGTGTACAGGGTATGATGGTGTGCAGGGCATGGTGGTGTACAGTGTATGGTGGTGTACAGGGCATGGAGGTGAACAGGGTATGGAGGTGTACATGGCATGGTGGTGTACAGTGTATGGTGGTGTACAGGGTATGGAGGTGTACAGTGTATGGTGGTGTACAGGGTATTGTGATGTACAGGGTATGGTGGTGTTAAGGGTATGGTGGTGTACAGGGTATGATGGTGTACAGGGTATGATAGTGTTCAGGGTATGTTTTTGTACATGGAATGGTGGTGTACAGTGGATGTTGGTGTACCGGGTATGGTGATGTACAGGGTATGGTGGTGTACAGGGTATGGTGATGTACAGGGCATGGTGGTGTAAGAGGTATGTGGTATACAAGGTGTGGTGGTGTACAGGGCATGGAGGTGTACAGGGTATGGTGGTGTACAGGGTATGGAGGTGTACAGGGTACAATGGTGTACAGGGTATGGAGGCTTACAGAGTATGGTGGTGTACAGGGTATGGCAGTGTACAGGGCATGGAGGTGTACATGGAATGGTGGTGTACAGTGTATGTTGGTGTACAGGGTATGGTGGAGTACAGGGTATGTAGGTGTACAGGGTATGGTGGTGTACAGAGTATGGAGGTTTACAGGGTATGGAGGTGTACAGGGTATGGTGGTGTACAGGGTATGGAGGTGTACAGGGTATGGAGGTGTACAGGGTATGGAGTTGTAAAGGGTATGGAGGTGTACAGGTGTACAGTGTATGGTGATGTACAGGGTATGTTGATGTACAGGGTATGGAGGTGTGCAGGGTATGGAGGTGTACAGGGTATGTTGGTGTTCAGTGTATGGTGGTGTACAGTGTATGGAGGTGTACAGGTTATGTTTGTGTACAGTGTATGGTGGTGTACATGGTATGTAGGTGTACAGGGTATGTTGGTGTACAGGGTATGTTGGTGTACAGGGTATGGAGGTGTACAAGGTAAGAAGGTGCACAGGGTATGGAGGTTTAGAGGGTATAGAGGTGTACCGGGTATGTTTGTGTACAGTGTATGGTGGTGTACAGGGTATGGAGGGGTGTAAAGGGCATGGAGGTGTACATGGTATGGAGGTGTACAGGGTATGTTTGTGTACAGGGTATGTTGGTGTACAGGGTATGGAGTTGTACAAGGTAAGAAGGTGCACAGGGTATGGAGGTGTACAGGGTATAAAGGTGTACAGGGTATGTTGGTGTACAGTGTATGGTGGTGTACAGGGTATGGAGGTGTACAGGGCATGGAGGTGTACAGGTATGGAGGTCTACAGGGTATGGAGGTGTACATGGTATGGAGGTGTACATGGTATGGAGGTGTACAGGGTATGGAGGTGTACGGGGTATGGAGGTGTGCGAGGTATGTTGGTGTACAGTGTATGGTGGTGTACAGGGTATGGAGGTGTACAGGGTATGGAGGTGTACAGGGTATGGAGTTGTACAGGGTAAGGAGGTGTGCAGGGTATGGTGGTGTACAGGGTATGGTGATTTACAGGGTATGGAGGTGTAAGAGGTATGTGGTATACAAGGTGTGGTTGTGTACAGGGCATGGAGGTGTACAGGGTATGGTGGTGTACAGGGTATGGAGGTGTACAGGGTATGATGGTGTACAGGGTATGGTGGTGTACAGGGTATGCAGGTGTACAGGGTATGGTGGTGTACAGGGTATGGCGGTGTACAGGGTATGAAGGTGCACAGTGTATGTAGGTGTACAGGGTATGATGGTGTGCAGGGCATGGTGGTGTACAGTGTATGGTGGTGTACAGGGCATGGAGGTGAACAGGGTATGGAGGTGTACATGGCATGGTGGTGTACAGTGTATGGTGGTGTACAGGGTATGGAGGTGTACAGTGTATGGTGGTGTACAGGGTATTGTGATGTACAGGGTATGGTGGTGTTAAGGGTATGGTGGTGTACAGGGTATGATGGTGTACAGGGTATGATAGTGTTCAGGGTATGTTTTTGTACATGGAATGGTGGTGTACAGTGTATGTTGGTGTACCGGGTATGGTGATGTACAGGGTATGGTGGTGTACAGGGTATGGTGATGTACAGGGCATGGTGGTGTAAGAGGTATGTGGTATACAAGGTGTGGTGGTGTACAGGGCATGGAGGTGTACAGGATATGGTGGTGTACAGGGTATGGAGGTGTACAGGGTACAATGGTGTACAGGGTATGGAGGCTTACAGAGTATGGTGGTGTACAGGGTATGGCAGTGTACAGGGCATGGAGGTGTACATGGAATGGTGGTGTACAGTGTATGTTGGTGTACAGGGTATGGTGGAGTACAGGGTATGTAGGTGTACAGGGTATGGTGGTGTACAGGGTATGGAGGTTTACAGGGTATGGAGGTGTACAGGGTATGGTGGTGTACAGGGTATGGAGGTTTACAGGGTATGATGGTGTACAGGGTATGGAGGTGTACAGGGTATGACGGTGCACAGTGTATGGAGGTGTAGAGGGTATAGAGGTGTACAGGGTATGTTGGTGTACAGTGTATGGAGGAGTACAGGGGATGGTGGTGTACAGGGTATTTTGGTGTAGAGTGTATGGAGGTGTACAGGGTATGGTGGTGTACAGGGTATGGAGGTGTACAGGGTATGTTTGTGTACAGTGTATGGTGGTGTACAGGGTATGTTGGTGTACAGGGTATGTTGGTGTACAGGGTATGGAGGTGTACAAGGTAAGAAGGTGCACAGGGTATGGAGGTTTACAGGGTATAGAGGTGTACCGGGTATGTTTGTGTACCGTGTATGGTGGTGTACAGGGTATGGGGGTGTACAGGCTATGGAGGTGTACAGGGTATGGAGGTGTACAGGGTATGGAGGTGTACAGGGTATGTTGGTGTACAGTGTATGGTGATGTACAGGGTATGTTGATGTACAGGGTATGGAGGTGTGCAGGGTATGGTGGTTTACATGGTATTTAGGTGTACAGGGTATGGTGGTGTACAGTGTATGGAGGTGTACAGGGTATGACGGTGCACAGTGTATGGAGTTGTGCAGGGTATAGAGGTGTACAGGGTATGTTGGTGTACAGTGTATGGTGGTGTACAGGGTATGGAGGTGTACAGGGTATGTTGGTGTACAGTGTATGGTGGTGTACAGGGTATTGTGATGTACAGGGTATGGTGGTGTTAAGGGTATGGTGGTGTACAGGGTATGATGGTGTACAGGGTATGATAGTGTTCAGGGTATGTTTTTGTACATGGAATGGTGGTGTACAGTGTAAGTTGGTGTACGGGGTATGGTGATGTACAGGGTATGGTGGTGTACAGGGTATGGTGATGTACAGGGTATGGTGGTGTAAGAGGTATGTGGTATACAAGGTGTGGTGGTGTACAGGGCATGGAGGTGTACAGGGTATGGTGGTGTACAGGATATGGAGGTTTACAGGGTATGGCAGTGTACAGGGCATGGAGGTGTACAGGGTATGGAGGTGTACATGGAATGGTGGTGTACAGTGTATGTTGGTGTACAGGGTATGGTGGAGTACAGGGTATGGAGGTGTACAGGGTATGGTGGTGTACAGGGTATGGAGGTGTACAGGGTATGGTGGTGTACAGGGTATGGAAGTGTACAGGGTATGATTGTGCACAGTGTATGGAGGTGTAGAGGGTATAGAGGTTTACAGGGTATGTTGGTGTACAGTGTATGGAGGAGTACAGGGTATGGTGGTGTACATGGTATTTTGGTGTACAGGGTATGGAGGTGTACAGGGTATGGTGGTGTACAGGGTATGGAGGTGTACAGGGTATGTTTGTGTACAGTATATGGTGGTGTACATGGTATGGAGGTGTACAGGGTATGGAGGTGTACAGGGCATGGAGGTGTACAGGTGTGGAGGTGTACAGGGTATGGAGGTGTACAGGGTATGTAGGTTCACGGGGTATGGAGGTGTACAGTGTATGGTGGTGTACAGGGTATGGAGGTGTACAGGGTATGGAGGTGTACAGGGTATGGTGGTGTACAGGGTATTGTGATGTACAGGGTATGGTGGTGTTAAGGGTATGGTGGTGTACAGGGTATGATGGTGTACAGGGTATGATAGTGTTCAGGGTATGTTTTTGTACATGGAATGGTGGTGTACAGTGTATGTTGGTGTACGGGGTATGGTGATGTACAGGGTATGGTGGTGTACAGGGTATGGTGATGTACAGGGTATGGTGGTGTAAGAGGTATGTGGTATACAAGGTGTGGTGGTGTACAGGGCATGGAGGTGTACAGGGTATGGTGGTGTACAGGATATGGAGGTTTACAGGGTATGGCAGTGTACAGGGCATGGAGGTGTACAGGGTATGGAGGTGTACATGGAATGGTGGTGTACAGTGTATGTTGGTGTACAGGGTATGGTGGAGTACAGGGTATGGAGGTGTACAGGGTATGGTGGTGTACAGTGTATGGAGGTGTACAGGGTATGGTGGTGTACAGGGTATGGAAGTGTACAGGGTATGATTGTGCACAGTGTATGGAGGTGTAGAGGGTATAGAGGTTTACAGGGCATGTTGGTGTACAGTGTATGGAGGAGTACAGGGTATGGTGGTGTACAGGGTATTTTGGTGTACAGGGTATGGAGGTGTACAGGGTATGGTGGTGTACAGGGTATGGAGGTGTACAGGGTATGTTTGTGTACAGTGTATGGTGGTGTACATGGTATGGAGGTGTACAGGGTATGGAGGTGTACAGGGCATGGAGGTGTACAGGTGTGGAGGTGTACAGGGTATGGAGGTGTACAGGGTATGTAGGTTCACGGGGTATGGAGGTGTACAGTGTATGGTGGTGTACAGGGTATGGAGGTGTACAGGGTATGGAGGTTTACAGGGTATGGAGTTGTACAAGGTATGTTGATGTACAGGGTATGTTGGTGTACAGGGTATGTTGGTGTACAGGGTATGGAGGTGTACAAGGTAAGAAGGTGCACAGGGTATGGAGGTTTAAAGGGTATGTTGGTGTACAGTGTATGGTGATGTACAGGGTATGTTGATGTACAGGGTATGGAGGTGTGCAGGGTATGGTGGTTTACATGGTATGGAGGTGTACAGGGTCTGGTGGTGTACAGTGTATGGAGGTGTACAGGGTATGACGGTGCACAGTGTATGGAGTTGTGCAGGGTATAGAGGTGTACAGGGTATGTTGGTGTACAGTGTATGGTGGTGTACAGGGTATGGAGGTGTACAGGGTATGTTGGTGTACAGTGTATGGTGGTGTACAGGGTATTTTGATGTACAGGGTATGGTGGTGTTAAGGGTATGGTGGTGTACATGGTATGATGGTGTACAGGGTATGATAGTGTTCAGGGTATGTTTTTGTACACGGAATGGTGGTGTACAGTGTATGTTGGTGTACGGGGTATGGTGATGTACAGGGTATGGTGGTGTACAGGGTATGGTGATGTACAGGGTATGGTGGTGTACAGGGTATGACGGTGCACAGTGTATGGAGGTGTAGAGGGTATAGAGGTGTACAGGGTATGTTGGTGTACAGTGTATGGAGGAGTACAGGGGATGGTGGTGTACAGGGTATTTTGGTGTAGAGTGTATGGAGGTGTACAGGGTATGGTGGTGTACAGGGTATGGAGGTGTACAGGGTATGTTTGTGTACAGTGTATGGTGGTGTACAGGGTATGTTGGTGTACAGGGTATGTTGGTGTACAGGGTATGGAGGTGTACAAGGTAAGAAGGTGCACAGGGTATGGAGGTTTACAGGGTATAGAGGTGTACCGGGTATGTTTGTGTACCGTGTATGGTGGTGTACAGGGTATGGGGGTGTACAGGCTATGGAGGTGTACAGGGTATGGAGGTGTACAGGGTATGGAGGTGTACAGGGTATGTTGGTGTACAGTGTATGGTGATGTACAGGGTATGTTGATGTACAGGGTATGGAGGTGTGCAGGGTATGGTGGTTTACATGGTATTTAGGTGTACAGGGTATGGTGGTGTACAGTGTATGGAGGTGTACAGGGTATGACGGTGCACAGTGTATGGAGTTGTGCAGGGTATAGAGGTGTACAGGGTATGTTGGTGTACAGTGTATGGTGGTGTACAGGGTATGGAGGTGTACAGGGTATGTTGGTGTACAGTGTATGGTGGTGTACAGGGTATTGTGATGTACAGGGTATGGTGGTGTTAAGGGTATGGTGGTGTACAGGGTATGATGGTGTACAGGGTATGATAGTGTTCAGGGTATGTTTTTGTACATGGAATGGTGGTGTACAGTGTAAGTTGGTGTACGGGGTATGGTGATGTACAGGGTATGGTGGTGTACAGGGTATGGTGATGTACAGGGTATGGTGGTGTAAGAGGTATGTGGTATACAAGGTGTGGTGGTGTACAGGGCATGGAGGTGTACAGGGTATGGTGGTGTACAGGATATGGAGGTTTACAGGGTATGGCAGTGTACAGGGCATGGAGGTGTACAGGGTATGGAGGTGTACATGGAATGGTGGTGTACAGTGTATGTTGGTGTACAGGGTATGGTGGAGTACAGGGTATGGAGGTGTACAGGGTATGGTGGTGTACAGGGTATGGAGGTGTACAGGGTATGGTGGTGTACAGGGTATGGAAGTGTACAGGGTATGATTGTGCACAGTGTATGGAGGTGTAGAGGGTATAGAGGTTTACAGGGTATGTTGGTGTACAGTGTATGGAGGAGTACAGGGTATGGTGGTGTACATGGTATTTTGGTGTACAGGGTATGGAGGTGTACAGGGTATGGTGGTGTACAGGGTATGGAGGTGTACAGGGTATGTTTGTGTACAGTATATGGTGGTGTACATGGTATGGAGGTGTACAGGGTATGGAGGTGTACAGGGCATGGAGGTGTACAGGTGTGGAGGTGTACAGGGTATGGAGGTGTACAGGGTATGTAGGTTCACGGGGTATGGAGGTGTACAGTGTATGGTGGTGTACAGGGTATGGAGGTGTACAGGGTATGGAGGTGTACAGGGTATGGTGGTGTACAGGGTATTGTGATGTACAGGGTATGGTGGTGTTAAGGGTATGGTGGTGTACAGGGTATGATGGTGTACAGGGTATGATAGTGTTCAGGGTATGTTTTTGTACATGGAATGGTGGTGTACAGTGTATGTTGGTGTACGGGGTATGGTGATGTACAGGGTATGGTGGTGTACAGGGTATGGTGATGTACAGGGTATGGTGGTGTAAGAGGTATGTGGTATACAAGGTGTGGTGGTGTACAGGGCATGGAGGTGTACAGGGTATGGTGGTGTACAGGATATGGAGGTTTACAGGGTATGGCAGTGTACAGGGCATGGAGGTGTACAGGGTATGGAGGTGTACATGGAATGGTGGTGTACAGTGTATGTTGGTGTACAGGGTATGGTGGAGTACAGGGTATGGAGGTGTACAGGGTATGTTGGTGTACAGTGTATGGAGGTGTACAGGGTATGGTGGTGTACAGGGTATGGAAGTGTACAGGGTATGATTGTGCACAGTGTATGGAGGTGTAGAGGGTATAGAGGTTTACAGGGCATGTTGGTGTACAGTGTATGGAGGAGTACAGGGTATGGTGGTGTACAGGGTATTTTGGTGTACAGGGTATGGAGGTGTACAGGGTATGGTGGTGTACAGGGTATGGAGGTGTACAGGGTATGTTTGTGTACAGTGTATGGTGGTGTACATGGTATGGAGGTGTACAGGGTATGGAGGTGTACAGGGCATGGAGGTGTACAGGTGTGGAGGTGTACAGGGTATGGAGGTGTACAGGGTATGTAGGTTCACGGGGTATGGAGGTGTACAGTGTATGGTGGTGTACAGGGTATGGAGGTGTACAGGGTATGGAGGTTTACAGGGTATGGAGTTGTACAAGGTATGTTGATGTACAGGGTATGTTGGTGTACAGGGTATGTTGGTGTACAGGGTATGGAGGTGTACAAGGTAAGAAGGTGCACAGGGTATGGAGGTTTAAAGGGTATGTTGGTGTACAGTGTATGGTGATGTACAGGGTATGTTGATGTACAGGGTATGGAGGTGTGCAGGGTATGGTGGTTTACATGGTATGGAGGTGTACAGGGTCTGGTGGTGTACAGTGTATGGAGGTGTACAGGGTATGACGGTGCACAGTGTATGGAGTTGTGCAGGGTATAGAGGTGTACAGGGTATGTTGGTGTACAGTGTATGGTGGTGTACAGGGTATGGAGGTGTACAGGGTATGTTGGTGTACAGTGTATGGTGGTGTACAGGGTATTTTGATGTACAGGGTATGGTGGTGTTAAGGGTATGGTGGTGTACATGGTATGATGGTGTACAGGGTATGATAGTGTTCAGGGTATGTTTTTGTACACGGAATGGTGGTGTACAGTGTATGTTGGTGTACGGGGTATGGTGATGTACAGGGTATGGTGGTGTACAGGGTATGGTGATGTACAGGGTATGGTGGTGTAAGAGGTATGTGGTATACAAGGTGTGGTGGTGTACAGGGCATGGAGGTGTACAGGGTATGGTGGTGTACAGGATATGGAGGTTTACAGGGTATGATGGTGTACAGGGTATAGATGTGTACAGGGTATGGAGGTTTACAGAGTATGGTGGTGTACAGGGTATGGCAGTGTACAGGGCATGGAGGTGTACAGGGTATGGAGGTGTACATGGAATGGTGGTGTACAGTGTATGTTGGTGTACAGGGTATGGTGGAGTACAGGGTATGGAGGTGTACAGGGTATGGTGGTGTACAGGGTATGGAGGTGTACAGGGTATGGTGGTGTACAGGGTATGGAAGTGTACAGGGTATGACGGTGCACAGTGTATGGAGTTGTGCAGGGTATAGAGGTGTACAGGGTATGTTGGTGTACAGTGTATGGTGGTGTACAGGGTATGGAGGTGTACAGGGTATGTTGGTGTACAGTGTATGGTGGTGTACAGGGTATTTTGATGTACAGGGTATGGTGGTGTTAAGGGTATGGTGGTGTACATGGTATGATGGTGTACAGGGTATGATAGTGTTCAGGGTATGTTTTTGTACACGGAATGGTGGTGTACAGTGTATGTTGGTGTACGGGGTATGGTGATGTACAGGGTATGGTGGTGTACAGGGTATGGTGATGTACAGGGTATGGTGGTGTACAGGGTATGACGGTGCACAGTGTATGGAGGTGTAGAGGGTATAGAGGTGTACAGGGTATGTTGGTGTACAGTGTATGGAGGAGTACAGGGGATGGTGGTGTACAGGGTATTTTGGTGTAGAGTGTATGGAGGTGTACAGGGTATGGTGGTGTACAGGGTATGGAGGTGTACAGGGTATGTTTGTGTACAGTGTATGGTGGTGTACAGGGTATGTTGGTGTACAGGGTATGTTGGTGTACAGGGTATGGAGGTGTACAAGGTAAGAAGGTGCACAGGGTATGGAGGTTTACAGGGTATAGAGGTGTACCGGGTATGTTTGTGTACCGTGTATGGTGGTGTACAGGGTATGGGGGTGTACAGGCTATGGAGGTGTACAGGGTATGGAGGTGTACAGGGTATGGAGGTGTACAGGGTATGTTGGTGTACAGTGTATGGTGATGTACAGGGTATGTTGATGTACAGGGTATGGAGGTGTGCAGGGTATGGTGGTTTACATGGTATTTAGGTGTACAGGGTATGGTGGTGTACAGTGTATGGAGGTGTACAGGGTATGACGGTGCACAGTGTATGGAGTTGTGCAGGGTATAGAGGTGTACAGGGTATGTTGGTGTACAGTGTATGGTGGTGTACAGGGTATGGAGGTGTACAGGGTATGTTGGTGTACAGTGTATGGTGGTGTACAGGGTATTGTGATGTACAGGGTATGGTGGTGTTAAGGGTATGGTGGTGTACAGGGTATGATGGTGTACAGGGTATGATAGTGTTCAGGGTATGTTTTTGTACATGGAATGGTGGTGTACAGTGTAAGTTGGTGTACGGGGTATGGTGATGTACAGGGTATGGTGGTGTACAGGGTATGGTGATGTACAGGGTATGGTGGTGTAAGAGGTATGTGGTATACAAGGTGTGGTGGTGTACAGGGCATGGAGGTGTACAGGGTATGGTGGTGTACAGGATATGGAGGTTTACAGGGTATGGCAGTGTACAGGGCATGGAGGTGTACAGGGTATGGAGGTGTACATGGAATGGTGGTGTACAGTGTATGTTGGTGTACAGGGTATGGTGGAGTACAGGGTATGGAGGTGTACAGGGTATGGTGGTGTACAGGGTATGGAGGTGTACAGGGTATGGTGGTGTACAGGGTATGGAAGTGTACAGGGTATGATTGTGCACAGTGTATGGAGGTGTAGAGGGTATAGAGGTTTACAGGGTATGTTGGTGTACAGTGTATGGAGGAGTACAGGGTATGGTGGTGTACATGGTATTTTGGTGTACAGGGTATGGAGGTGTACAGGGTATGGTGGTGTACAGGGTATGGAGGTGTACAGGGTATGTTTGTGTACAGTATATGGTGGTGTACATGGTATGGAGGTGTACAGGGTATGGAGGTGTACAGGGCATGGAGGTGTACAGGTGTGGAGGTGTACAGGGTATGGAGGTGTACAGGGTATGTAGGTTCACGGGGTATGGAGGTGTACAGTGTATGGTGGTGTACAGGGTATGGAGGTGTACAGGGTATGGAGGTGTACTGGGTATGGTGGTGTACAGGGTATTGTGATGTACAGGGTATGGTGGTGTTAAGGGTATGGTGGTGTACAGGGTATGATGGTGTACAGGGTATGATAGTGTTCAGGGTATGTTTTTGTACATGGAATGGTGGTGTACAGTGTATGTTGGTGTACGGGGTATGGTGATGTACAGGGTATGGTGGTGTACAGGGTATGGTGATGTACAGGGTATGGTGGTGTAAGAGGTATGTGGTATACAAGGTGTGGTGGTGTACAGGGCATGGAGGTGTACAGGGTATGGTGGTGTACAGGATATGGAGGTTTACAGGGTATGGCAGTGTACAGGGCATGGAGGTGTACAGGGTATGGAGGTGTACATGGAATGGTGGTGTACAGTGTATGTTGGTGTACAGGGTATGGTGGAGTACAGGGTATGGAGGTGTACAGGGTATGGTGGTGTACAGTGTATGGAGGTGTACAGGGTATGGTGGTGTACAGGGTATGGAAGTGTACAGGGTATGATTGTGCACAGTGTATGGAGGTGTAGAGGGTATAGAGGTTTACAGGGCATGTTGGTGTACAGTGTATGGAGGAGTACAGGGTATGGTGGTGTACAGGGTATTTTGGTGTACAGGGTATGGAGGTGTACAGGGTATGGTGGTGTACAGGGTATGGAGGTGTACAGGGTATGTTTGTGTACAGTGTATGGTGGTGTACATGGTATGGAGGTGTACAGGGTATGGAGGTGTACAGGGCATGGAGGTGTACAGGTGTGGAGGTGTACAGGGTATGGAGGTGTACAGGGTATGTAGGTTCACGGGGTATGGAGGTGTACAGTGTATGGTGGTGTACAGGGTATGGAGGTGTACAGGGTATGGAGGTTTACAGGGTATGGAGTTGTACAAGGTATGTTGATGTACAGGGTATGTTGGTGTACAGGGTATGTTGGTGTACAGGGTATGGAGGTGTACAAGGTAAGAAGGTGCACAGGGTATGGAGGTTTAAAGGGTATGTTGGTGTACAGTGTATGGTGATGTACAGGGTATGTTGATGTACAGGGTATGGAGGTGTGCAGGGTATGGTGGTTTACATGGTATGGAGGTGTACAGGGTCTGGTGGTGTACAGTGTATGGAGGTGTACAGGGTATGACGGTGCACAGTGTATGGAGTTGTGCAGGGTATAGAGGTGTACAGGGTATGTTGGTGTACAGTGTATGGTGGTGTACAGGGTATGGAGGTGTACAGGGTATGTTGGTGTACAGTGTATGGTGGTGTACAGGGTATTTTGATGTACAGGGTATGGTGGTGTTAAGGGTATGGTGGTGTACATGGTATGATGGTGTACAGGGTATGATAGTGTTCAGGGTATGTTTTTGTACACGGAATGGTGGTGTACAGTGTATGTTGGTGTACGGGGTATGGTGATGTACAGGGTATGGTGGTGTACAGGGTATGGTGATGTACAGGGTATGGTGGTGTACAGGGTATGACGGTGCACAGTGTATGGAGGTGTAGAGGGTATAGAGGTGTACAGGGTATGTTGGTGTACAGTGTATGGAGGAGTACAGGGGATGGTGGTGTACAGGGTATTTTGGTGTAGAGTGTATGGAGGTGTACAGGGTATGGTGGTGTACAGGGTATGGAGGTGTACAGGGTATGTTTGTGTACAGTGTATGGTGGTGTACAGGGTATGTTGGTGTACAGGGTATGTTGGTGTACAGGGTATGGAGGTGTACAAGGTAAGAAGGTGCACAGGGTATGGAGGTTTACAGGGTATAGAGGTGTACCGGGTATGTTTGTGTACCGTGTATGGTGGTGTACAGGGTATGGGGGTGTACAGGCTATGGAGGTGTACAGGGTATGGAGGTGTACAGGGTATGGAGGTGTACAGGGTATGTTGGTGTACAGTGTATGGTGATGTACAGGGTATGTTGATGTACAGGGTATGGAGGTGTGCAGGGTATGGTGGTTTACATGGTATTTAGGTGTACAGGGTATGGTGGTGTACAGTGTATGGAGGTGTACAGGGTATGACGGTGCACAGTGTATGGAGTTGTGCAGGGTATAGAGGTGTACAGGGTATGTTGGTGTACAGTGTATGGTGGTGTACAGGGTATGGAGGTGTACAGGGTATGTTGGTGTACAGTGTATGGTGGTGTACAGGGTATTGTGATGTACAGGGTATGGTGGTGTTAAGGGTATGGTGGTGTACAGGGTATGATGGTGTACAGGGTATGATAGTGTTCAGGGTATGTTTTTGTACATGGAATGGTGGTGTACAGTGTAAGTTGGTGTACGGGGTATGGTGATGTACAGGGTATGGTGGTGTACAGGGTATGGTGATGTACAGGGTATGGTGGTGTAAGAGGTATGTGGTATACAAGGTGTGGTGGTGTACAGGGCATGGAGGTGTACAGGGTATGGTGGTGTACAGGATATGGAGGTTTACAGGGTATGGCAGTGTACAGGGCATGGAGGTGTACAGGGTATGGAGGTGTACATGGAATGGTGGTGTACAGTGTATGTTGGTGTACAGGGTATGGTGGAGTACAGGGTATGGAGGTGTACAGGGTATGGTGGTGTACAGGGTATGGAGGTGTACAGGGTATGGTGGTGTACAGGGTATGGAAGTGTACAGGGTATGATTGTGCACAGTGTATGGAGGTGTAGAGGGTATAGAGGTTTACAGGGTATGTTGGTGTACAGTGTATGGAGGAGTACAGGGTATGGTGGTGTACATGGTATTTTGGTGTACAGGGTATGGAGGTGTACAGGGTATGGTGGTGTACAGGGTATGGAGGTGTACAGGGTATGTTTGTGTACAGTATATGGTGGTGTACATGGTATGGAGGTGTACAGGGTATGGAGGTGTACAGGGCATGGAGGTGTACAGGTGTGGAGGTGTACAGGGTATGGAGGTGTACAGGGTATGTAGGTTCACGGGGTATGGAGGTGTACAGTGTATGGTGGTGTACAGGGTATGGAGGTGTACAGGGTATGGAGGTGTACAGGGTATGGTGGTGTACAGGGTATTGTGATGTACAGGGTATGGTGGTGTTAAGGGTATGGTGGTGTACAGGGTATGATGGTGTACAGGGTATGATAGTGTTCAGGGTATGTTTTTGTACATGGAATGGTGGTGTACAGTGTATGTTGGTGTACGGGGTATGGTGATGTACAGGGTATGGTGGTGTACAGGGTATGGTGATGTACAGGGTATGGTGGTGTAAGAGGTATGTGGTATACAAGGTGTGGTGGTGTACAGGGCATGGAGGTGTACAGGGTATGGTGGTGTACAGGATATGGAGGTTTACAGGGTATGGCAGTGTACAGGGCATGGAGGTGTACAGGGTATGGAGGTGTACATGGAATGGTGGTGTACAGTGTATGTTGGTGTACAGGGTATGGTGGAGTACAGGGTATGGAGGTGTACAGGGTATGTTGGTGTACAGTGTATGGAGGTGTACAGGGTATGGTGGTGTACAGGGTATGGAAGTGTACAGGGTATGATTGTGCACAGTGTATGGAGGTGTAGAGGGTATAGAGGTTTACAGGGCATGTTGGTGTACAGTGTATGGAGGAGTACAGGGTATGGTGGTGTACAGGGTATTTTGGTGTACAGGGTATGGAGGTGTACAGGGTATGGTGGTGTACAGGGTATGGAGGTGTACAGGGTATGTTTGTGTACAGTGTATGGTGGTGTACATGGTATGGAGGTGTACAGGGTATGGAGGTGTACAGGGCATGGAGGTGTACAGGTGTGGAGGTGTACAGGGTATGGAGGTGTACAGGGTATGTAGGTTCACGGGGTATGGAGGTGTACAGTGTATGGTGGTGTACAGGGTATGGAGGTGTACAGGGTATGGAGGTTTACAGGGTATGGAGTTGTACAAGGTATGTTGATGTACAGGGTATGTTGGTGTACAGGGTATGTTGGTGTACAGGGTATGGAGGTGTACAAGGTAAGAAGGTGCACAGGGTATGGAGGTTTAAAGGGTATGTTGGTGTACAGTGTATGGTGATGTACAGGGTATGTTGATGTACAGGGTATGGAGGTGTGCAGGGTATGGTGGTTTACATGGTATGGAGGTGTACAGGGTCTGGTGGTGTACAGTGTATGGAGGTGTACAGGGTATGACGGTGCACAGTGTATGGAGTTGTGCAGGGTATAGAGGTGTACAGGGTATGTTGGTGTACAGTGTATGGTGGTGTACAGGGTATGGAGGTGTACAGGGTATGTTGGTGTACAGTGTATGGTGGTGTACAGGGTATTTTGATGTACAGGGTATGGTGGTGTTAAGGGTATGGTGGTGTACATGGTATGATGGTGTACAGGGTATGATAGTGTTCAGGGTATGTTTTTGTACACGGAATGGTGGTGTACAGTGTATGTTGGTGTACGGGGTATGGTGATGTACAGGGTATGGTGGTGTACAGGGTATGGTGATGTACAGGGTATGGTGGTGTAAGAGGTATGTGGTATACAAGGTGTGGTGGTGTACAGGGCATGGAGGTGTACAGGGTATGGTGGTGTACAGGATATGGAGGTTTACAGGGTATGATGGTGTACAGGGTATAGATGTGTACAGGGTATGGAGGTTTACAGAGTATGGTGGTGTACAGGGTATGGCAGTGTACAGGGCATGGAGGTGTACAGGGTATGGAGGTGTACATGGAATGGTGGTGTACAGTGTATGTTGGTGTACAGGGTATGGTGGAGTACAGGGTATGGAGGTGTACAGGGTATGGTGGTGTACAGGGTATGGAGGTGTACAGGGTATGGTGGTGTACAGGGTATGGAAGTGTACAGG
This sequence comes from Oncorhynchus mykiss, assembly GCF_057628025.1. NCBI lineage: Eukaryota > Metazoa > Chordata > Actinopteri > Salmoniformes > Salmonidae > Oncorhynchus > Oncorhynchus mykiss. Next base: position 26,354,409 of record NC_143035.1, on the reverse strand, counting down.
GTATGATTGTGCACAGTGTATGGAGGTGTAGAGGGTATAGAGGTTTACAGGGTATGTTGGTGTACAGTGTATGGAGGAGTACAGGGTATGGTGGTGTACAGGGTATTTTGGTGTACAGGGTATTTTGGTGTACAGGGTATGGAGGTGTACAGGGTATGTTTGTGTACAGTGTATGGTGGTGTACATGGTATGGAGGTGTACAGGGTATGGAGGTGTACAGGGCATGGAGGTGTACAGGTATGGAGGTGTACAGGGTATGGAGGTGTACAGGGTATGTAGGTTCATGGGGTATGGAGGTGTACAGTGTATGGTGGTGTACAGGGTATGGAGGTGTACAGGGTATGGAGGTGTACAGGGTATGGAGTTGTACAAGGTATGTTGATGTATAGGGTATGGAGGTGTGCAGGGTATGGTGGTGTACAGGGTATGGTGGTGTAAGAGGTATGTGGTATACAAGGTGTGGTGGTGTACAGGGCATGGAGGTACACAGGGTATGGTGGTGTACAGGGTATGGAGGTGTACAGGGTATGATGGTGTACAGGGTATGGAGGTGTACAGGGTATGGAGGTTTACAGAGTATGGTGGTGTACAGGGTATGGCGGTGTACAGCGCATGGAGGTGTACAGGGTATGTTTGTCTACATGGAATGGTGGTGCACAGTGTATGTTGGTGTACAGGGTATGGTGGAGTACAGGGTATGGAGGTGTACAGGGTATGGTGGTGTACAGGGTATGGAGGTGTACAGGGTATGGTAGTGTACAGGGTATGGAGGTGTACAGGGTATGACAGTGCACAGTGTATGGAGGTGTACAGGGTATGGAGGTTTACAGAGTATGGTGGTGTACAGGGTATGGTGTTGTACAGGGTATGGTGATGTACAGGGTATGGTGGTGTTAAGGGTATGATGGTGTAAGAGGTATGTGGTATACAAGGTGTGGTGGTGTACAGGGCATGGAGGTGTACAGGGTATGGTGGTGTGCAGGGTATTGTGATGTGCAGGGTATGATGGTGTACAGGGTATGATGGTGTACAGAGTATAATAGTGTACAGGGTATGGTGGTGTGCAGGGTATGGTGATGTACAGGGTATGGTGGTGTACATGGCATGGTGATGTACAGTGTATGTTGGTGTCCCGGGTATGTTGGTGTGCAGGGTATGGTGATGTGCAGGGTATGTTGGTGTACATGGTAAATTGGTGTACAGTGTATGGTGATGTGCAGGGTATGTTGGTGTTACCGGGTATGTTGGTGTACAGGGTATGGTGGTGTGCAGGGTATGATGATGTGCAGGGTATGGTGTTGGAACCTTTGAGAGTGAGAGGACTGTGATTCACAGGAGGGAGGTGGGGAAACCTTTGTGAATGAGAGGACTGTGATTCACAGTGGCATGGTGGGGGAACCTTTGTGAATGAGAGGACTGTGTTTCACAGGGGCATGGTGGGGGAGCCTTTGTGTCTGAGTTGACTGTGATTTACAGGGCATGGTGAGGTACAGGGCATAGACCTCTCCTTCAAGCCTGACATTCATCGGCCAGGTAAAGACATCCAGACTGTCCATTCTCCAAGATCAGTGAAATGAACGTAACACAAAGCTCAATTAATACTAGGACTTCAAGGTTCTTTGCCTGCCACACTTTCAGTCTTGTGAGACCACCAAATCAATGGGGGTGGATGGTGAGTCGAGGTCTCAATGAAGAAGTGGTTAAATCAGAGGTAAACAGGTACTGTATGTATTGGACAATGGTGACTTTAAGATACCTCAAACCACCTTCAGGGGGCTGATTGACCCCTGAAGGTAGTAGTATTTACTGGCATCTGTTCTCTCTTTGGGTAAAGGGCATTTCCACCGTAGCGGATTTACTCTCAGTTTTTTCACTTTAAAATGTATGCCAAACAAAAACCGTTGATTTCAATATTAAACAAACCATGCAACTCCAGGGTAGCCTAGTGGTTAGAGCGTTGGACTAGTAACCGAAAGGTTGAAAATTCGAATCCCCGAGCTGACAAGGTACAAATCTGTCGTTCTGCCCCTGAACAAGGCAGTTAACCCACTATTCCTAGGCTGTCATTGAAAATAAGAATTTGTTCTTAACTGGCTTGCCTAGTTAAATAAAGGTAAAATGCACAAGGACTACTTCTAACAGTTTCCACTGAATAATGTACAATAACACATTTAGTGGAAGAATTAAGGTAAGGTATCCCTCAGGTCCTTATGCAATCATGTTAAATATCTGCTCCGAATTAAGATTCAAAGATGTCAGAAAAATTCTGAAAATTTCAGAATTACATAATGGGTACCTGATCTGTACTACTCAGAAATCTCATCCTTTATCTCATCCTTTATCACCTCAGATAGTCCGTGAAGGAAGGTATTGAAAAGGCACTCCAGATTCCAGGCACTCTCGGCGGCCAACATGCAAAAATCTACAGCTTAGTCTGCCACACTATGGGAATCTTGCTGTAATTCAAGAAGCTTATGGGCAGCCTCTCTCCCGGATACAGGAGAATTGAACACCTTCCTCACCTCATAAAATCCTCCAGATGATGACAAATGACTGATTGTTGCTCTCAAACAACCTTCACCCAGGAGAGCGCCCTTCCCGACATTAGCGTAATAATATATGATATCTTAGATCGGTCCGAAGGGAACGAAGATGGCTGTAGCTCAACAATAAGGGAGCATTGAGAAAGAAAACCCTGGCAGGTACCAGGATCCCCAGAGTATCGCTCCGGAGGAGGTAAGCGAGGTTCCTGGGGAGCCGGGGTAGGCTGTACCAACTCAACACTCAAAGTTGAGGGTTGAGGGTAGTTGAAGGTTCTCACCGGTGGTAGGCTGCCTATGAGCTAACTCCCTGATTTGCTCTATAAATCGCCTTAAACCCCTGGTTGTGGCGTTCTGTCAGGGAACAAAGCCCTTCCAGAAGGTCCTGTAGTAGCTCCTCATGCCTCCCAATGGTGGCTCCCTGCAGGGAGACGGTGTGGTGGAGCTGGTCCAAGCCTGCTGGGTCTGTCATGGCCTGTTCGTACTATAAGGGCTCAGGGCCAGACCCAGATGCAGACACGGGAGACAGATGCTTTGAGTGTTTGATAGTTATTATTTCCAAAAGGGGCAGGTAAGAGAATAGTCATGGACAGGCAAGAGGTCAAAACAAGATCAGAGTCCAGGGGGTAAAGAGTGGCAGGCAGGCTCGAGGTCAGGGCAGGCAGACTGGTCAGGCAGGCGGGTACAGAGTCTAGAAAACAGGCAAGGGTCAAAATAGAGAATGGCAAAAGCAGGAGCACGGGAAAAACACGCTGGTTGACTTGAAACAGACAAGACGAACTGGCACAGAGAGACATGAAACACAGGGATAAATACACTGGGGAAAATAAGTGACACCTGGAGAAGGTGGAGACAATCACAAGGACAGGTGAAACAGATCAGGGCGTGACACCAGCAGCATTGCAGTTCTTGACACAAATTGGTGTGCCTGGCACCTACTACCATACCCCGTTCAAAGGCACTTAAATTTTGTGTTTTGCCCATTCACACTCGGAATGGCACATATACACAATCCATGTCTCAGTTGTTTCAAGGTTAAATAATCCTTCTTTAACCTGTCTCCTTCCCTTCATCTCCACTGGTTGAAGTGGATTTTACAAGTGACATCAAATAAGGGATCATAGCTTTTACCTGGATTCACCTGGTCATTCTATGTCATGGTAAGCATTTCACTGTAAGGTGTTGTATTCGGCGCACGTGACAAATAAACTTTGATTTGATTTGTTCTTAATGTTTTGTGGACTCCGTGTTTGTTGGTCCTCAATAAATGCCCTAAAACAATATTTGCTGTAAGTCTTTCACTGTCTTGATGCAACCCTGGCAATGTTACATACAGTATCTTCTGCCTATAACCAACTATTCATAATACAACACAACAGTAGAAACACAACAGAAATCATAGACCCATTAGAGATCATAACCTGGATGTTTCATAACACCGCCCAGGAGCGGTAAAACACATTTAGTGTGCACCATAAAGCAAACACACTCCCACTAATAGATATCTATTTGTTCATGGGCAAGGGGAGACAGCTTAATAACAGAGGCACTGGCAACAACTTTAAAGAGGGAGGGGGAGATGAGGGAGGAGAGGTGCCCAGGGGACCAAGAGGCTAAAGCGTCTCAAATGAAAACATTTAAAAGGTACAGAAAAGGTACCGAATCAATTTCATCTCCAGTGCTGCATGGCGACCATGTTGGTGTTGTATTGGACGGCAGGGGATGAGGCTTGACCAGATTTCAGCTAAAAATGCACCATTGTAACCACTCAGGGGTTTTCGGAAAAGCAACAGTTGGCCACTGTTCACTCAATACTTAACAGATATCATAGTTATGGGCAGCATGTTGCCATCCTTTTCATTAGTTTGAAGATTATGCAAATGTATTTATGTTTACTTTGGATGTTGCTTTTGTACCCCTATCCTTTCTTTCTTATACCGGCATTTTAACACATAGTTAAACTGAGTCATGAACATAGCATGGTAGGCCGTTTCCATGTTGCCACAGCAAGGATTCCTACAGCAGGGATTCCAGATGGTGGAAATAGCTTGTGATGAGGAATTGGGAGTGAATGTGTTGGAACAACTGTTTTATATTTGAAGACCATCTTTGTTTTTGAGGTAACATACACATTAGTTGTACTGACAAAGCCAGTGGATAGATCCAATCATTACTTTGCATCATCTGTCCATTTGCCATTGTCCTACTGTATCCTGATTCACAAGCACTATAGATCAATGCATGTTGATATGCTAAGTAGGCCTGGCTGTAATAACAATGGGAATTAGCTTGTAAAAAGTGATTATTCACGGCTAATGAACAATGCTAATGGGAATGGCTAATTGCAGTTGCCCAGTCATGGTGATGAAGAGTGTCTTCAGAAGTAAAATTAACTTTATTCTTAAATTACAGGCCCTCTGTTGCAGATTCGCCTGTCCTATTATGTGCTAATTAGCTGACGCTGGGGACAGTTTAGTTAACGAGCCCTGGATGATTTTAACCTTCCACATGGTGGAAGATCGACTCACTTCTGCGCACATGCACACGCAAACACGCTGAGGCTACCTGCATGCACATGCTAAGACACTGCTGTGCTAATTGGCTTGAAGTCATTCTTTATATAGTGTCGGTATGGAGCCACGCTTTTACAAAATACCATGCCCTTTCACTCAGATTCACACAGCTGTCAACATGTATAGTCTCAAAGAGTTTGTAGTAAAAGTTTGTGAGGATCTTTTCATGCAACGTAAGTAAATTCAAGTTGTGATGTCCTTGTCAACCTAGATGGTTTCTAACATTAGATGACTCTGTGTTGTTGTTAGATGTAAATGCTAGCATAATGCATATATCATTACATCACCAAGTCAAGCCAAGCACAACCTAATAAGAGGTAGCAAACTATTCCGAAAAATTGCCCTGCCTTGCACTTATATCTTGCTAGCACATTCGTCTTTGATCAACTTACCCTTCAAAGTACAGTATTCTCCGGGACACTGGTATGAGTCGGGCCCTCTGAAACAACCTCCTGTAGCAACCTGATGCTCCAAAGTGCAGTTTCCCCCAGGACACTGGTATGAGTCGGGCCCTCTGAAACAACCTCCTGTAGCAACCTGATGCTCCAAAGTGCAGTTTCCCCCAGGACACTGGTATGAGTCGGGCCCTCTGAAACAACCTCCTGTAGCAACCTGATGCTCCAAAGTGCAGTTTCCCCCAGGACACTGGTATGAGTCGGGCCCTCTGAAACAACCTCCTGTAGCAACCTGATGCTCCAAAGTGCAGTTTCCCCCAGGACACTGGTATGAGGCGGGCCCTCTGAAACAACCTCCTGTAGCAAAGGCAGTCTCACTTTTTTAACGGGATAGACACTGATAGCAGGGGCGGCAGATGAGTGAGATAGACAGAGTAAGGACTCAACCCTACTTAGCTTCAGATGAAAGCCAGCAGATTGAATGCAGCTTTGTAGCATTGCTGAAAGCTGTTTGTTGGGGTTATGAGTGTGTAGAGGGAAGCTGTTTGTTGGGGTAATGAGTGTGTAGAGGGAAGCTGTTTGTTGGGGTAATGAGCGTGTAGAGGGAAGCTGTTTGTTGGGGTAATGAGTGTGTAGAGGGAAGCTGTTTGTTGGGGTAATGAGTGTGTAGAGGGAAGCTGTTTCTTGGGGGTATGAGTGTGTAGAGGGAAACTGTTTGTTGTGGTTATGAGCGTGTAGAAGGAAGCTGTTTGTTAGGGTTATGAGGGTCCTACTCATATATCCAACAAACAGTTTCCTTCATAACCCCAACCAACAGCTTCCCCCTACACGCTCATAACCCCAACCTAAAATGACAATATATAGAAACAATATCAAGCATGATTTCCCTCAGGGCAGATCCACTGTACATGTAGGCATGTACTGTATGAAGTAAAGTGTACTGTGCTAAGTTTGTTCACCTCAATCAAAAATAACAATGAATCCAGACAGGCAATGCTCTACATGTGGGAGCAGTATCTGATCTATCTAACGAGTGAAACGCTTCATGTTCATCACAAACTACCACCTGTTAACACAAATGCCAAACGTGACAATGCCCCAGTGAGGCTTGAGTGTCATAGCCAACATGTGTTCAGAAACAAATTTAAATTCCAAAGAAAAAAGGTGTTGTTTACATATACCACTGAACCATCTGTTGGGTGTTAATCCTTCTACACCAGGGGTAGACAAATACATTCAGCCACGGGCAGAGGTTTGACGGAGCGGATGGTGGGATGGTTTATATCTTGATTATATTGAAACACAATCACGTCTCTTTCTAATAGTGTGTGAAAAGATGTCCTAAATTTTGCAAAATTCTTGGTGATTTTACAGCATTTCCCCCCCTAAAACCTAAAAACATTAGGGGTCCAAACAAAACCACTTGTGGCCCAAAGCCACATGTTGCAATCCCCTGAACAACACACTGATAACTCCAAAAAACAGCTTCCCTCTACACACGTATGACCCCAATAAAAAGCTTTCTCTACACACTCAAAACCCCAACAAACTGTTTCCCTCTACACACTCAGAACCCCAACAAACAGTTTCCCTCTACACACTCATAACCCCCCCCAAAAGCTTCCCTCTACACCATCATAACCCTAAGAAACATCTTCCTTCTACACTCTGAGTAGGAAGCTGTTGGTTGGGGTTATGATTGTGTAGTGGGAAGTAGGAAGCTGTTGGTTGGGGTTATGAGTGTGTAGTGGGAAGTAGGAAGCTGTTGGTTGGGGTTATGAGTGTGTAGTGGGAAGTAGGAAGCTGTTGGTTGGGGTTATGAGTGTGTAGTGGGAAGTAGGAAGCTGTTGGTTGGGGTTATGAGTGTGTAGTGGGAAGTAGGAAGCTGTTGGTTGGGGTTATGAGTGTGTAGTGGGAAGTAGGAAGCTGTTGGTTGGGGTTATGAGTGTGTAGTGGGAAGTGGGAAGTTGTTTGTTGGGGTTATGAACGTGTAGTGGGAAGCTGTTTGTTGGGGTTAAGAGCGCATAGAGGGAAGATGTTTGTTGAGGTTATGAGCGTGTAGAGGGAAGGATTAACACCCAACAGGTCACAGATGGCTCAGTGGCTCTGTCAACAATACCTTATTTAGTGTTGAATACGGATTTGGCTCTGAACAGATGTTGGCAGTGACACTCAAGTCTCTCTTGGGCACCGTCACATGTTTGGCGTTTGTGTTTACAGGTGGCAGTTTGAGATGAACATGAAGAGTTTCACTCGTTAGATACATCAGATACTGCACCCACATGTATAGCAATGACTGTGTGGTTGTATGTTGCACATTTGTATGAATATTACAGATCGAAAATTTTGATTTGCATCACTCTTCAAATTACACTGATTCTTCTTGAGACCCGATATGACCCCTTGTATCCATAGATAGATATTCAAACAGAAAAAATACATTATCAAATATTCTTGACTGACTTGTATTATATCTATGAAGTACCTTAGTCCACCTTCGCTAAGGGCAAGCCTGTACGTAAATGCCTCAAGGTAAAGGTAAATATGGACGGAAACAAATTGTCACAAAGTGGGATTGTGAAGCTTGAAGGTTTCCGAGGCTACAGGCACTGTCACTCTTTGTTAGGTCATCTATCTGTCGAGTTTCTCGTCCCCCCACTGAATCTTCTGAGGGTGCCGTGACAACCTTTGCTCATCCGTGGAAAATTCCATTACCCGCCGTTACGGAATGACTAATGATACTGCCCTCTCCTCAATCGCCGTGTACATACTATACAGATGCAGGGTCTTAATTCTAACCAGACATTTTTGTATATGTTGATACATTTTTCGTAAGGGAAAATCAAGTCGGAAATTTAAAAGTGGAAATTACAAAGTTCAGAAGCCTTTTTAAACCTTCAGTACACTACAGGTTTTAAAGAACATTTATCCTGCAACAGGGTGATCAAATAAAGATCCTACATCTGTAAGCAGACAAACCCCTGTGTGTCTCTGTGCAGTTTTCTTTCCTGAAAAGGTTAATAACACCAAGTCTCTCAAAACCTATTGTGGTACTACACCTTGGAAAGATATTGGCGATGTGGGATGGCAGTTGTCCATGGGAGATAAGCAACCATATTCTACTCAAGAAGTTATAGGGGTTTTGAGGGGTGAAGACATTTCCATGATGAATACTAGATGATATACTTACCACACACGCACAATAATGGGGGTCAGAGGTTAAGGATGCCAACTGTAAAGAAATGTGTACTAACTCAATCACAAGGACAAAATAAATAAATTAACGGCATCTTCCTCTACTCTCTCTCTCTCTCTCTCTCTCTCTCTCTATATATATATATATATATATATTTATATATGCCTGGCAGTGATTAAGTTTTTCCTCTCCTTTTTTGTGTTTGATTCCTCAGAAACAATAGATTAAAGGGAATGGGCGACTTAATTCAAAATGAAAGCTCAACTCCATTTTCTTACTATTCTCTTTGAAGTTGTGTTTTACCCACCACTACTATACTTCCTCATGTATATTTTCATCACCATTTCGTTGTTTCAAAATGTTCTGTGCTCTCATTACTTTGACAATTTATTTTAGTTGCTGTCAAAAAAATAAGGAATAATCACAATCCAAAAGGGGGAAATGTTATTGTTTGATCTGATTTCCTTCACACCCCACCCCAACACTCAGTTGTACATATCTTGCAGTGCTTTCAAAAGAGAAGTGGAAGAAGTGATTTCTCTTCCTGACTTTTTCAAAGGTCCTTTCATCTGAGAATTTTGACGTAATTTACTAGTCAGACTGACTAGTCGCATGGTGCAATGTCAGGAAAGGTACAGTAGAAGCAAGCAGTACAAGCAGAGAAAAGTTTATATCTCACATGTCGGTTCTGCTAGATTGTCCAATTGAATGATGTGAAGTACCTTTGATATTAATGGATGTGTACATAATATGATGTTTAATATGTTTAATATGATGGATTTATTTTATGCACATATGGAAATGACTCAACGTCTCAGTGTGCCATGCATAGGCTGCCATGAAATTACTTTCACGTTGAATAATGTCATCATATGCAAGATCACCTATGGTTTGGTCCATATGCAGATGATGGTATATGCACTGTGAAGAACCCGGATGTGGAGGTCCTGGGATAGCGTGGTTACCAGTGGAGGCTCCTCAGGGGAGGAAGGGGAGGACCATCCTCCTCAGTGAATTTCATATTTTTTTTGTAAAATATTAAAAAGTTATTATTTTTAGATAAAACTATACTAAATATATTCACATATCCAAATAATTCATTAAAACACACTGTTTTGTAATGAAGGTCTACAGCAGCGTCAACAGCACTCTGTAGGGTAGTACCATGGTGTAGCCGGAGGACAGCTATCTTCCGTCCTCCTCATAGGAGGCTCATAGTTTAGTCTACTCAAAACACCCTGCTCAAACAGAGGGATACTATGCTAGCTGGGTATGACTTTCCAACACAACATTGAAACTCTTCCAAGTCAGGGTAAGCTTTTGGTTCTTCAGATTTTCTGCCACCAGGGCCCGCGGTGTAACTGCTAAACTGCTAACTCACTATACACTAAAGTTACTGCATGATTGTAGAGGGTTTGCTAACGCGTTAGTTCTATTAACTATGTTGACTATGACGTTACTTTAGCTAATATGGTGAGAATGATGTAGGTTGTGTGTAGCGTTTAACGGCTATGATATGAAGGTTTGGCCTGGAAAGATTTTTTTGCCTGGTCACATACAGCTGGTGTGTTGTGCATTGAAGTCCACAAATTAAGGAAAAGGAGGATGCAAGAAGGAATACAATGTGGCTGCCATGAACTGTGTTTACTCGTGACCAGGGGTGTATTCATTCTGCCGATTTTTAAACAGAAGCAAGCAGAATGAAACGGGAATAAACTTACCAGAATTTTTCCAATAGAAACTCTTGTTTGCAACTGTTGGACTAATGATTACACCCTACATCAGCTAGAAGCATGCAATAGTTTGCAAGGTGGTGTTGAATGATTTCCGCATGCACAACTTGTGTGCACCAAAGTAGTAAATCTTTTATTCATAGGCTAGTTTGATCTCCTGATGGGTATAGGGAACATTTTTGTAACATGTAGTAGCCTAAACCTAAACCCGGTTGGCTTGGAAGGCGCCCATCCTACGTCAGGCCTCTGCCGGATCGTCAAGTTTTTATGCCCAGCCAGCTCGTCAGGCTGCTACGCCTCAGCCGGATCATTGGGCTCCCATGCCTCAGCGGGATCGGCAGGCTTTCACGCCTCAACCGGATCGTCGGGCTCCTATAACTCAGCCGACTCGCCAGGCTCCCATGCCTCTGCCGGTTCGTCTGGATTTTACACCCAGACGGCTTGTCCGGCTCGCCCAGGTGGGAAGCTGGGTGGCGCCCCTAAGGGGGGGGAATACTCCCCCTCCCTGGCGTTCCAAGGCACCAGGCGTCCCAGCACTATGCACTCCTGCATAATGCTCTCGAAACATGGGATCAACACTTTACATGTTGCGTTTATATTTTTGTTCAATGTACATTGTTGAGGTATATACTCTCTCTCTCTCTCTCTCTCTCTCTATATATATATATATATAGTGTATATACCTCAACAATATCGATGTCACATAACCAAGCCTAAAATAAGTTGAATAACCTGTCAAAACCAGTTCACCACCAGATATGACTGCTACTCTTTAACATTTGTCATCAACAATGACGATGACAACCAGTCACACAACCTCACTTACGTTTATATAGAATCTATGTTAAAATCCAGATGCAGGCATGCATGCACACAAACACACAAACACACTCACAAAAACAAACACACTTGTTTGGGGCAGTAGATGTGCACACATCAATACATCTTTAAATGTATTTTAAGATCTAGAACAGTAATACACAAAACATACCTCACAATAGAAAGTAGACTTTACTTATAGTAATGCGGTCATGTTTTTATCATGGACAACAATCAGTCATATCTTTACTAGAATCTAAGGCAAAGTAAGAAATGTGTATGTTAGTCAAGAAGCCAATACTAGTTATAGTTCTGTGCAAAACACTAGACAGTCACAAAGCGTAAGCATTGGGGATAAAAGTGTGCACTTTTAATTGCAGAAGCTGTAGTATGACTGTCTCACTGATGAAATATCAGCCTCCCAGCCTTGTAATGAAATTATGATTTCTCTTCAGTTGGATTTTTCTGTTTGGAGGTGGACATGGGTGAGAGAGTGGGGACCGAGGAAGAGAAGAGAGAGAGGGGAGGCGGGACGTGGTATCCAGTTGTAATAATTAGAGATGTTATGAAGGTGACAGAATGTGCGGTGGAGCCGTGTCTCGGTATATTTACACACTGCACTAACGGCACCGCTAATTACCGTCATGGCTGGAAGATCAATGGCCATCATCTCGCTTTCCCGGAGGAAGTTTCTCCGGGACTCTTAGTAATGAACATGTCGACGTGTTCTTCCACTCCTCCTTCTTCCTGATGATCAATGGTGTTCCGGATGGGTTCTAATGACCTTCCAGCTCTGGCAACCTTCCTATTTGATCAACAGAGATCTGCTTCCCCACTCTGGAAAACAACAAATGAAGACAAAGGGTGTTTTGGAGGATCTTTTTTACTTTGTTGGTGGGTTCCTTTTACCCTTTTTTTTTGGTAAACTTAGCACAGTACAACTTACTTCATACAGTCCAAGTACAGTACATGTACAGCAGATCTGCCCTGAGGCAAATCATGCTTGATATTGTTTCCATATATTGTCATTGATCATTGAGTCGGTGTATTAATTGAGCTACAGTGTGCAACCAGTATGTGCATTCAGTCCAGGAGGCAAAATTATGTCTTACTGTTTATTACCCTATTATTCATAGACCCAACCATCAATCTCTACAGGTATTGATCACTGGTGTGTTTAGTGGGGAGTCACTGACAATACAGGAGATAAACCTTTGGCCATCAGCTTAACTGTGAGGCATTTGGGAACCCAAGTGTGCTCCCCCTGATACCACAGCGATAGATAACACCCCTCATCCCCTCAAACGCTCCATCCCAGGAAACACATTGCAGAGCAGATGGTAAACTCTGCCACTCTCCTTCATGCCAAGCCACCAGTATTAACTCATCACTCTGTTCACCATTTATCTTACCAGGAGCCTTAAGGGGCCACATTGGAACAGCAGCGGCTTAGGCTAGTGGCCCTTTCTCTGCTACCCAGTCCACTCCCTCCTTACCTTGGTTGTAAGATGTCCATCATTTCACTATTATATCATGTTAGCTGGATGTGTTGTATGACTGTACTTGCTGATGTGAGAGGAGAGCTCCACTGTGAACCAGTTATGTTCTGCGTGTGTGTCTGTTTGTGTGTGTGCATGTGTGTGCGCATGTGCGTGTGTGTGTGTGAGTGAGTGAGTGAGTGAGTGAGTGTATGCTCTTACTTTTCCACTCAGAGAGGAAGTATAGGATCATATTTGCTGGCCTTGAACTATGAGGACTGTATTTACTGTAATTTTAGAAAAGAGATGAAAAGAAAACAGGCAACGCAGGTAGAAAAGTATCTTCATCACATGTTCAGTTAAACTGCCAATCTCATTCACAGTGCTCAATTCATTCATTTGGAATCTTACTGTACAAAGCTTCTATTTGAATCTCATTATCTTTTTGGCAGCCTCCTTTCAAGAATAAAAACCAATTAAGGTCAGGGTTGCCTTTCAACAGAGCCTATATTTGTCACAAGGACAGATTTAATAGTTGTTTTATAAACCACGCAGATGGAATGAGAATGGTCCAGATACTTTCACAAAGTCAGTGTGTGGGGTTTGTAGCCCACATTTAACATCTCACCTTTTTTGAACGAGGCAAGTCAGTTAAGAACAAATTCTTACTTACAATGATGGCCTACCAGGGAACAGTCGGTTAACTGCCTTGTTTAGGGGCAGAACAATAGATTTATACCTTGTCAGCTCAGGGATTTGATCCAGCAACTTCTCAGTTACTAGTCCAATGCGCTAACCGCTAGGCTACCTGCCACCCCAGGTAACCTAGTGCAACACATGCATTCTTTAAAGGGCAACAATCCCTGCTAGCTGGAACACTTGAAATGTTGTTCCAAACACTTCACACCAAATGACCAAATCAACCATTGGTAGCACAGGATGACTTGTAAATGCACTGTCTCCATATGGTCAAATTAACTTTGGAAAAAACTAAATCATAATCAAAACATAAAGTGAAGTACTACAGCTAACATTTCTCAATCCTTCTTGTGTTTGAATGTTTATTAGACACAGAAGAAAGATAGGAAAGTAAGGAGGAGAGAGTGTGTTAGAATGCTATGGGACACAGGAGGTTGGTGGCACCTTAATTGGGGAGGATAGGCTTGTGGTAATGGCTGGAGCGGAGTAGGTGGAATGGTATCAAATATATCAAACACATGGTTTCAAACACATTGTTTTGATGCCATTCAACTCACTCCGTTCCAGCCATGATTATGAGCTGTCCTCCCCTCAGCATTGGATTGAAACCCACACCAGCATACTGTACATGTTCTCTGAAGGCAGTAGCAGTAACCGCATGTCCACCCCAGGGCACATATTAAACACTTTTATTCAAAGTGATGTACAGTTCCCATATGCATTCACATAGTGTAAATGTGACCCATGGAGCATTGCTAACCCAGTTTTCGATAGAAGCAAAGAGAACTAATGCTGGCCTGAGATGATGCTGTATATTAAGCACGTACTCCGTTGACTGGAGTGATTTCTCATGACAGGCTTTTACTGGGAGGCAGAGCAATGGTGACACGGCTGAGGAGTGGAGGAAAATACTGAGAGCCCCACAGCCATTTCATGTGAGGGAATCTAGACAGCCCAGTGCTAAGACTGAGGGGGAGGGATAAACGCAAACATGGACTCGGGAGGTTTCTGGCCCATTCCAGTGGCAGCCCTGGCAAACATTAAGAGATGTAAAGTGGATGTTAATTATGTAGCGCCACAGGGGGGCAAATGTTCATTATTTCCAAAGTAATTACAGCAATTTTTTGATATTTGTGACCCTAATGGACACCTTACTATGGGGTTTGAAATGGCTTGTGATGTAATTGATTTGAAATGTTGAGGAGAATGTTGATGGTGCATTCAAGGGCAAAATTAAATCTTGAATCGGCTTCCTATTTCGCAACAAAGCATCCTTCACTCACGCTACCAAACATGCTCTCGTAAAACTGACGATCCTACCGATCCTCGGCTTCGGCGATGTCATTTACAAAATAGCCTCCAACACTCTACTAAACAAATGTGATGCAGTCTATCACAGTGTCATCCATTTTGTCACCAAAGCCCCATATACTACGCACCACTGCGACCTGTACGCTCTCGTTGGCTGGCATTCACTTCATACTCGCCGCCAAACCCACTAGCTCCAGGTCATCTACAAGTCTCTGATAGGTAAAGCCCCGCCTTATCTCAGCTCACTGGTCACTAGCAGGTATATCTCACTGGTATATATCACCCCCAAAGCCAATTCTTCCTTGGCCGCCTTCCAGTTCTCTGCTGCCAATGACTGGAAAAAACTGCAAAAATCACTGAAGCTGGAGACTCATATCTCCCTCACTAGCTTTAAGCACCAGCTGTCGGAGCAGCTCACAGATCACTGCACCTGTACATAGCCCATCTGTAAATAGTCCATCCAACTACCTCATCTCCATACTGTATTTATTTATTTATCTTGCTCCTTTGCACCCCACACTCATCTTCTGCACATCTACCATTCCTGTGTTTAATTGCTATATTGTAATTATTTCGCCACCATAGCTTATCTATTGCCTTACCTCCCTTATCCTACCTCATTTGCCACACTGTATATATACTTTTTCTACTGTATTATTGACTGTATGTTTGTTTATTCCATGTGTAACTCTGTGTTGTTGCATTTGTCGAACTGGTTTGCTTTATCTTGGCCAGGTCGCAGTTGTAAATGAGAACTTGTTCTCAACTAGTCTACCTGGTTAAATAAAGGTGAAATAATTCATTTTTTTAAATTATTATTTTTTAAATTAAAATAAATATGTTAGAGTTTAAGGATACTGTGGGGGTCATCCACGTACATGCACAGTTATGCACAAACCTACTACCCCAGACATCTCTCTCTAGTCTTACACATACACACTTGCATGCACACACCCACAACGTTGTCCCTCAACCCCAAATGTTGACTCTACCCCTCTCTTAACCTGCTGGTACTCAAACAACTTTACATCACCTGAGCTAACCCCGGCGTTTGATCTGATGGGTATTCAAAGGGAAAACTTCTCCTTAAGTGCTTTGGAGAATAATCCTTTTAGTCAAGGCCTCTGATGCTTTTTTTCATCCGAAGTGTATTTTTTCAGCCAGAGCGACTGATCAAATAGGCTCTAGAAATATTCCGCTGTGAGACTCTGACACAAGGGAGATGGGTGTGCCCCCCCCCATTCAAACTCCCATGAATCACTCACAACGACCTTTCCTCCAGGATCCACAAACGGTCGCCATTGTCTTTGCAACTCAAAAAGCCCTTTGAATGATAGATGTGACACCCAGTGGTAATTCTGTGGCCCTTTATCTACTGTGATGTTTTGGATGGCACAATATGGGACTGTGTGGGTATTCCTTTCTGAAACAGAGTGAGAGTGGGCATCTTTTAGATCACAAAGCAGGTAGAAGTATTTAACTTTCCCCTTGAGGATGTAAACAGACCGACTTTCTCCACAGCTGGGCGAACTGATAACGTGTTTATGAAAAAGGGATTTGCATTTGAGGACAATTTAACAAAAAGGTCTCCGTTCCGCGAATATCTTAAAGAGACGGAATGTAATGTGCAATGAGCCCGTCGTTTTTCTGGTGAAAGCAACAGCAATGCATCTAAAATGACGACTGACTTTCTCAATTATGTACAGCTAATTCCTACTAGGTTATATACAAAGGTGAAAAAGGCCTTTATAGCATATTCATTTTTGATACATTTTGCATACTGCTAAACTTTACATTATTGCGAACACAAAACACCAACTAAATAGGACGTAGTGTGACAAATTGGTAATCTAAGGCTAACCTTACATACAGAACACACAGAATTATCCCACTGCAGACAAAAGGGAAATTCAGCCCCCTGGTTCTCCAGGATTGATGGAGAGCCAGGACAGGTTGAGAGTGCTGGAGAAAAGAGGCCTGGAGCATACAGGAACACAGAGATGAGATGAGCTCACAAGAGATGAAAGGCTGGCAGGACGGTAGCTAGCTCTGAGAAACACGCTGTTAGGTAAGATTAAACATCAGCGCACTAGATCGAAGGGTCTGAGATGGAAGGCCTGAGGATTTATTCCTCGTTCCCTGGTTTGGAGTGATCAGAGTAGTGAGATGACTGGTGTCAAAGAGAGAGAGAGAGAGAGAGAGAGAGTGAGTGACTGAGTGAGAAAGAGAGAGAGAGAGATGGATGACATACACCAGCTGTTAGGTGTCACTCTGGCTTGCCCAAGGTGGCTGTTTGATGAGGTGCCAGAGGTGGACACAAGGCTGATTAGACAGCTTTTTCTCTAATCCTGCCAGTCCACCTCGGTTTGACTGACCAGCTGTGTGTGTGTGTGTGTGTGTGTGTGTGTGTGTGTGTGTGTGTGTGTGTGTGTGTGTGTGCGCGCGTGCGCGTGGGCATGTGTGTGTGTGTGTTGCATAAGTGTCTGTGGACGTATGCGAGCCATCTATACCCGTTTGTACTGGAAGAAAATAGAATACATAATAGATGTAACCTTTGTGAATGAGAAGGACTGAGAGTATCAGGGGCACTGAGGTGTACAGGGTATGGTGGTGTACAGGGTATGGTGGTGTACAGGGTATGCTGGTGTACAGGGTATGGAGGTGTACAGGGTATGGTGGTGTACAGGGCATGGTGGTGTACAGGGTATGGTGGTGTACAGGGTATGGAGGTGTACAGGGTATGGTGGTGTACAGGGTATGGAGGTGTACAGGGTATAGTGGTGTACAGGGTATGGTGGTGTACAGGGTATGGTGGTGTACAGAGAATGGTGGTGTATAGGGTATGCTGGTGTACAGGGTATGGAGGTGTACAGGGTATGGTAGTGTACAGGGCATGGTGGTGTACAGGGTATGTTGGTGTACGGGGTATGGTGGTGTACAGGGTATGGAGGTGTACAGGGTATGATGGTGTACAGGGTATGGCGGTGTACATGGTATGGTGGTGTACAGGGTATGGTGGTGTACAGGGTATGGTGATGTACAGGGTAGTATGGTGTACAGGATATGGTGGTGTACAGGGTGTTGAGGTGTACAGGGTATGGTGGTGTACAGGGCATGTTGGTGTACAGGGGATGGTGGTGTACAGGGCATGTTGGTGTACATGGTATGGTGATGTACAGGGTATGATGGTGTACAGGGAATGGTGGTGTACAGGGAATGGTGGTGTACAGTGTATGGAGGTGTACAGGGTATGGAGTTGTACAGGGTATGATGGTGTACAGGGTATGGAGGTGTACAGGGTATGGTGGTGTACAGGGTATGGTGGTGTACAGGGTATGGTGGTGTACAGGGTATGGTGGTGTACAGGGTATGTGGTGTACAGAATATGGTGGTGTACAGGGTATTGAGGTGTACAGGGTATGGTGGTGTACAGGGCATGTTGGTGTACCGGGTAGTATGGTGTACAGGATATGGTGGTGTACAGGGTGTTGAGGTGTACAGGGTATGGTGGTGTACAGGGCATGTTGATGTACAGGGTATGGTGGTGTACAGGGCATGGTGGTGTACATGGTATGGTGATGTACAGGGTGTGATGGTGTACAGCTTATGGAGGTGTACAGGGTATGTTGATGTACAGGGTATGATGGTGTACAGGGTATGGAGGTGTACAAGGTATGGTGGTGTACAGGGTATGGTGGTGTACAGGGTATGGTGGTGTACAGGGTATGGTGGTGTACAGGGTATGTGGTGTACAGAATATGGTGGTGTACAGGGTATTGAAGTGTACAGGGTATGGTGGTGTACAGGGCATGTTGGTGTACAGGGTATGGTGGTGTACAGGGTATAGAGGTGTACAAGGTATATTTATGTACAGGGTATGATGGTTTACAGGGAATGGTGGTGTACAGGGAATGGTGGTGTACAGTGTATGGTGGTGTACAGGGTTTGGTGGTGTAGGGGGTGTGGTGTTGTACAGGGCATGGTGGTGTACAGGGCACGGTGGTGTACAGGGCACGGTAGTGTACAGGGTGTTGAGGTGTACAGGGTATGTTGGTGTACAGGGTATGGTGGTGTACAGGGTATGGAGGTGTACAGGGTTTGGTGGTGTACTGGGTATGGTGGTGTACAGGGTATGGTGGTGTACAGGGTTTGTTGGTGTACAGGGTATGGTGATGTACAGGGGATGTTGGTGTACAGGGTATGGTGGTGTACAGGCACTGTGGTGTACAGGGTATGTTGGTGTACAGGGCACGGTGGGGTACAGGGTGTGGTGGTGTACAGGGAACGGTGATGTATAGGGCACAGTGGTGTACAGGGTATGGTGGTGTACAGTGTATGATGGTGTACAGGGCACGGTGGTGTACAGTGTATGGTGGTGTAAAGGGTATGGTGGTGTACAGGGCACGGTGGGGTACAGGTTATGATGGTGTACAGGCATAGACCTCCAGTACGCTTTGGTTGAATCTCAATATTAAATTCAATATGACACCAATGTCCATGAAATTTAATATTGATTGAAGGTACGAAACACACTCCCTTGGAGGTACACAACACACTCCCTTGGAGTTACAACACACACTCTAGACGTCGGATTATAAAAAGGCTACAGCGTAGGTGACTATTAGACTGATCCATTTGGACTGAATTTTGGACTGAACGTTTTTATTTCCCCTTTTTTAACCAGGTAGGCCAGTTGAGAACAAGTTCTCATTTACAACTGCGACCTGGCCAAGATAAAGCAAAGCAGTGCGACAAAAACAACACAGAGTTAAAAATGGGATAAACATACGTACAGTCAATAACACAATATAAACATCTGTATACAGTGTGTGCAAATGAAGTAAGGAGGTAAGGCAATAAATAGGCCATAGTGGCGAAGTAATTACAATGAATCAATTTACACTGCAGTGATATATGTGCAGATGAGGATGTGCAAGTAGAAATACTGGTGCAAAAGAGCAGAAAAACAAAAACAAATATAGGGATGAGGTAGGTTGGATGGGCTATTTACAGATGGGCTGTGTACAGGTGCAGCGATCGGTAAGCTGCTATGACAGTTGAAGCATAAAGTTAATGAGGGAGAAATAAGTCTCCAACTTCAGTGATTTTTTGCAATTCGTTCCAGTCATTGGCAGCAGAGAACTGGAAGGAAAAGCGGCCAAAGGGGGTGTTGGTTTTTGGGATGATCAGTGAGATATACCTGCTGGAGAGCGTGCTACGGGTGGGTGTTGCTATGGTGACCAGTGAGCTGAGATAAGGTGGAGCTTTACCTAGCAAAGACTTATAGATGACATGGAGCCAGTGAGTTTGGCGACGAATATGTAGCGGGGACCAGCCAACGAGAGCATACAGGTCGCAATGGTGGATAGTATATGGGGCTTTGATGACAAAATGGATGGCACTGTGATAGACTGCGTCCAATTTGCTGAGTAGAGTGTTGGAGGCTATTTTGTAAATGACATCACCAAAGTCGAGGATCAGTAGGATAGTCACAAGCATGGATGAAGGAGGCTTTGTTGTGCTGTGATTTTATTTTTTATTTATTTTTTAAAACAAGTCATTTATTTCATTTCACTTCACCAATTTGGCTATTTTGTGTATGTCCGTTACATGAAATCATGGCAAAAAATGTAAGTTATTGGTTGTAATGCAACAAAATAGGAAAAACACCAAGGGGGATGAATACTTTTGCAAGGCACTGTAAATTACAGAGTGAATAAAAGGAACCTTGTACAGAATTAAAAATATTCCAAAACATACATCCTGTTTGCAATAAGGCGCTAAAGTAATACTGCAGAAAATGCAGTGGTGTAAATTCACACATTTATCAAGAGAACATCCCTGGTCATCTCTATTGCCTCTGATCTGACAGACTCAATAAACACAAATGCTTTGTTTGTAAATTATGTTATCCATAAATATAAAGAAAACTAGAAAATGATGCTGTCTGGTTTGCTTAATATAAGGAATTACAAATGATTTATACTTAAGTATATTTAAAACCAAATACTTTTAGACTTTTACTCAAGTAGTATTTTACTGGTTGACTTTCACTTTTTACTTGAGTCATTTTCTTTTAAGGTATCTTTACTTTTACTCAATTATGAAAATGTGGTACTTTTTCCACCAATGAAAATGTTTTGGCAAAGAAATTAACTTTTTGCCATGAATACAAAGCGTTATGTTTGGGGCAAATCCAACAAAACACATCACTGAACACCACTCTTCGTATTTTCATGCATGGTGGTGGCTGCATCGTGTTAGGTGTACGCTTGTCATTGGCAAGGAGTAGGGAGTTCTCTAATAAAGTAGGGAGTTCTCTAACAAATAAAATAAATAGAGCTAAGCACAAGCAAAGTCCTAGAGGAAAATCTGGTTCAGTCTGCTATCCAACAGACACTGGAAGACAAATCCACCATTCAGCAGGACAATAACCTAAAATGCAATGCCAAATAATCACTAGAGTTACCTATGAAGATGACATTTAATGTTCCATTGAGTTGCTTAGTTACAGTTTTGACTTAAACCTCTTTGGGCTGAGATCCCCCGCTAACGGGATCGATATGACAACAGCCAGTGAAAGTGCAGGGCGCCAAATTCAAAACAACAGAAATCCCACAATTAAAATTCCTCAAACATAGAAGTATTTTACACCATTTTAAAGATACACTTCTTGTTAATCCCACCACAGTGTCCGATTTCAAAAGGGCTTTACAGCGAAAGCACACCAAACGATTATGTTAGGTCAGAGCCAAGTCATAGCCATTTTTCCAGCCAAAGAGAGGAGTCAAAAAAAGCAGAAATATGGATAAAATAAATCACTAACCTTTGATGATCTTCATCAGATGACACTCATAGGACATCATGTTACACAATACATGTATGTTTTGTTCGATAAAGTGCATATCTATATCAAGAAATCTCAGTTTACATTGGCGTGTTACTTTCAGATGTTCCCTAACATCCAGTGATTTTGCAGAGAGCCACATCAATTTACAGAAATACTCATAATAAACATTGATAAAAGATACAACTATTATGCATGGAATTATAGAAACACTTCTCCTTAATGCAACCCCTGTGAAAGATTTTTAAAAAAAAAACAGATATCCGCCATGTTGGAGTCAACAGAAGTCAGAAATAGCAATAAAATATTAACTTACCTTTGATGATATTCATCAGAATGCACTCCCAGGAAGTCCAGTTCCACAATCAATTTTTGTTTTGTTCGATAATGTCCATCATTTATGTCCAAATACCTTCTTTTGTTAGTGACGCGCGTTCATGACGCGCGTTCACTAGGAGCAGACGAAAAGTCAAAAGGTTTCTTTACAGTCCGTAGAAACATTTAAAACAATGTATATAATCAACCTCTAGGATGTTTTTAACATAAATCTTCAATAATATTCCAACCGGAGAATTCCTTTGTCTGTAGAAATGCAATGGAACAGAGCTCGCTCTCACGTGAACGAGCGTGGGCAGCTCATGGCACTCTGCCAAAGTTCTGACTCAATCGCCCCCACTTCACAGTAGAAGCATCAAACAAGGTTCTAAAGACTGTTTTCATCTAGTGGAAGTCTTAGGAAGTGCAATATGACCAATATCTCACTGTGTATTCGATAGGCCAAGAGTTGAAAAACTACAAACCTCAGATTTTCCACTTCCTGGTTGGATTTTATCTCAGGTTTTTGCCTGCCATATGAGATTCTGTTATACTCACAGAAATCATTCAAACAGTTTTAGAAACTTGAAGATCTTGAATAATTTTGCACGCCCAATTTTTCAGTTTTTGATTTGTTAAAAAAGTTTGAAATATCCAATAAATGTCGTTCCACTTCACGATTGTGTCCCACTTGTTGTTGATTCTTCACAAAAAAATACAGTTTTATATCTTTATGTTTGAAGCATGAAATGTGGCAAAAGGTAGCAAAGTTCAAGGGGGCCGAATACTTTCGCAAGGCACTGTATATATATATATATATATATATACAGTGGGGAGAACAAGTATTTGATACAATGCCTATTTTGCAGGTTATCCTACTTACAAAGCATGCAGAGGTCTGTAATTTTTATCATAGGTACACTTCAACTGTGAGAGACGGAATCTAAAACAAAAATCCAGATCACATCCAAATCACATTGTATGATTTTTAAGTAATTCATTTGCATTTTATTACATGACATAAGTATTTGATCACCTACCAACCAGTAAGAATTCCAGCTCTCACAGACCTGTTAGTTTTTCTTTAAGAAGCTCCCTGTTCTCCACTCATTACCTGTATTAACTGCACCTGTTTGAACTCGTTACCTGTATAAAAGACACCTGTCCACACACTCAATCAAACAGACTCCAACCTTTCCACAATGGCCAAGACCAGAGAGCTGTGTTAGGACATCAGGGATAAAATTGTAAATCTGCACAAGGCTGGGATGGGCTACAGGACAATAGGCAAGTAGCTTGGTGAGAAGGCAACAACTGTTGGCGCAATTATAAAAAAATGGAAGAAGTTCAAGATGACGGTCAATCACCCTCGGTCTGGGGCTACATCCAAGATCTCACCTCGTGGGGCATCAATGATCATGAGGAAGGTGAAGGGATCAGCCCAGAACTACATGACAGGACCTGGTCAATGACCTGAAGAGAGCTGGATCCACAGTCTCAAAGAAAACCATTAGTAACACACTACGCCGTCATGGATTAAAATTCTGCAGCCCACGCAAGGTCCCCCTAATCAAGCCAGTGCATGTCCAGGCCCGTCTGAAGTTTACCAATGACCATCTGGCTGATCCAGAGGAGGAATGGGAGAAGGTCATGTGGTCTGATGAGACAAAAATAGAGCTTTTTGGTCTAAACTCCACTCGCCGTGTTTGAAGGAAGAAGAAGGATGAGTTCAACCCCAAGAACACCATCCCAACCGTGAAGCATGGAGGTGGAAACATCATTCATTGGGGATGCTTTTCTGCAAAGGGGACAGGATGACTGCACCGTATTGAGGGGAGGATGGATGGGGCCATGTATTGAAAGATCTTGGCCAACAACCTCCTTCCCTCAGTAAGAGCATTGAAGATGGGTTGTGGCTGGGCCTTCCAGCATGACAACGACCCGAAAAACACAGCCAGGGAAACTAAGGAGTGGCTCCGTAAGAAGCATCTAAAGGTCCTGGAGTGGCCAAGCCAGTCTCCAGACCTGAACCCAATAGAAAATCTTTGGAGGGAGCTGAATTGCCCAGCGACAGCCCCGAAACCTGAAGGATCTGGAGGATCTGTATGGAGGAGTGGGCCAAAATTCCTGCTGCAGTGTGTGCAAACCTGGTCAAGAACTACAGGAAACGTGTGATCTCTGTAATTGCAAACAAAGGTTTCTGTACCAAATATAAAGTTTTGCTTTTCTGATGTATCAAAACTTATGTCAAATACTTACTTATGCAAATGAATTACTTAAAATTCATGCAATGTGATTTTCTGGATTTTTTTTTAGATTCCGTCTCTCTCAGTTGAAGTGTACTTATGATACAAATTACAGACCTCAACATTCTTTGTAAGTAGGAAAACCTGCAAAATCGGGAGTGTATCAAAAACTTGTTCTCCCCACTGTATATAATTTTACATTAATTAAAAAGAAGTTTGCATTTTTCTTACACTTTGAAATTAGAGAGTATTTTGTGTAGTTTGTTGACAAGAAAGTACAATTAAAACCATTTTAATATCACAAAATATGGAAAAAGTAAAAGACACTGTACATAGACCAAGTGTTTAGACACACTCATATACGTTTCAAGTGTTACTGTTAAATAGCATCAACAACAGTGAAAAGGAGAAGGCACAAATGAAAGTGTTTCCGAATGTGCAGCATGCAGTTGCTGGGAAATGTGTTTTGCCGGTCGACCTCTTGCAGCTCAGGGCAGAATGTGTCATCTTTGCTTAGCCTGAGGAAGTGAGGAGGTTTGAAGGGGGGGGGGGGGGGGGGGGGTTGTAAATCTGCACTGAGGAGTAAGGCCTTGCCTCATACTCAATCCCCATCCTTGATTTCCATCCCCCAGGCAAGTATGTCGGATCTGGTAAAGAAGCCTTTTCTTTAATAGAAGGCTTGAAGGAGAAAATATCTGCATGACTCTGGGGTTATCTGTTGGTACTGCATCCAAACCCTTGGCTTATGGCAGATCAGATCTGGACATGCTAGACTATTTCTAAGGGCTTGTTGGAAAGATATCGCTTTAAGCAGCATTGATTGGGCCCCCGTAAGCATCCAGTTACAGGGACACTCTCTCTCTCCCAAATAAAGAGCTGAAAATAATGTAATTGATCAAATTAGTGTCACAATGCTGATTGGCATTTCCTGGCTATGGCCAAGGTCCCATTTTCTCCTCTTTTTCCCAGACTGCACTTGACTTTACGTTACATTTATAGGATTATATTCCTTGCTACAATAGATGGGCTAGTGGTTTGGACTACCACCCCAACACAATTTCAATGTGATTACATCTTCCTGAACGGTGAACAATGAGGACCTATTAAATAGGCCTGTATTTTCATTGTCATAAACATATTGTTTGAAATGTTTTAGTGAATGACAGGACCCCTGGGGTTGATTAGGGAGCTGTTAGATGTTATTGGCTTTCTTTGAGAGAGGAAAAATATGTTTGGCTGCTACTGTATTTATCACTGGGAATGAATCTACTAAGAATTGCAATACAAAAAATGTGTAGTTTGTGCTTTTTTTTAATGTACATCATGTTTCAGAGGATGTTTTTCTAACTATGATGTGTAGTAAACACTTCCTAACATGCACATGAATATAAGATGTTGATATAACTGATAATACTGTCTCATTGTAAGCATTAACATACAGTACAGTACACATACACATACACATACGAATTCATAATTACTACCTAACCTTTTCTTGTGTATAAGAGACAACAAAATTAATTTGCGTAATATCATAGGATACTAACGAATGGTAAAGGATAGGATAATGACCATAAGTGGTCATGGTAAACAAACACCACTCACAGTCTGACTTTGGTGTATTGTGAAAATGGAAACTTATTTTGAGACACCCACATTTTGAGACACCCACATAAAAACTTACAGACCTTCAAATGAGCCAAGAGGAAATCTTTGTTCTCAGGCCTGGAGGAAGCCAAAGTCATTCCGCTACACAAGAGTGGTAAAACAGCTTTTACTGGATCTAACAGCAGACCTATCTGCCAGCTCTTAGCAAACTGTTGGAAAAAATAGTGTTTGACCGAATCCAATGCTATTTCTCTGTAAATAGGATGAACCTTTTTGGGATAGGGGGCAGCATTTTCACTTTTGGATGAATAGCGTGCCCAGAGTGAACTGCCTCCTACTCTGTCTCTGTTGCACTTCCTACGGCAACCACTAGATGTCAACCGTCTTTAGAAACTTGAATGAGGATTCTACTATAAAGGAGGGGCTCATGAAACCTCTTTTTTTATTTATTTTTTATTTCACCTTTATTTAACCAGGTAGGCTAGTTGAGAACAAGTTCTCATTTGCAACTGCGACCTGGCCAAGATAAGGCATAGCAGTGTGAACAGACAACACAGAGTTACACATGGAGTAAACAATTAACAAGTCAATAACACAGTAGAAAAAAGGGGAGTCTAGCGTATGGGATAGAGCCGGTGAGAGTGTTTAGCTACATTTGTTGACTAACATGGCTGTTTCTACATTGTGTGCAAAAGGCATTCTACATACATTGTGTGCAAAAGGCATGAGAAGGTAGGCAAATAATTACAATTATGCAGATTAACACTGGAGTGATAAATGATCAGATGGTTATGTACAGGTAGAGATATTGGTGTGCAAAAGAGCAGAAAAATAAAAATAAATAAATAAAAACAGTATGGGGATGAGGTAGGTGAAAATGGGTGGGCTATTTACCAATAGACTATGTACAGCTGCAGCGATCGGTTAGCTGCTCAGATAGCAGATGTTTGAAGTTGGTGAGGGAGATAAAAGTCTCCAACTTCAGCGATTTTTGCAATTCGTTCCAGTCACAGGCAGCAGAGAACTGGAACGAAAGGCGGCCAAATGAGGTGTTGGCTTTAGGGATGATCAGTGAGATACACCTGCTGGAGCGCGTGCTACGGATGGGTGTTGCCATCGTAACCAGTGAACTGAGATAAGGCGGAGCTTTACCTAGCATGGACTTGTAGATTACCTGGAGCCAGTGGGTCTGGCGACGAATATGTAGCGAGGGCCAGCCGACTAGAGCATACAAGTCGCAGTGGTGGGTGGTATAAGGTGCTTTAGTGACAAAACGGATGGCACTGTGATAAACTGCATCCAGTTTGCTGAGTAGAGTGTTGGAAGCAATTTTGTAGATGACGTCGCCGAAGTCGAGGATCGGTAGGATAGTCAGTTTTACTAGGGTAAGTTTGGCGGCGTGAGTGAAGGAGGCTTTGTTGCGGAATAGAAAGCCGACTCTTGATTTGATTTTCGATTGGAGATGTTTGATATGGGTCTGGAAGGAGAGTTTAGAGTCTAGCCAGACACCTAGGTACTTATAGATGTCCACATATTCAAGGTCGGAACCATCCAGGGTGGTGATGCTGGTCAGGCGTGCGGGTGCAGGCAGCGAACGGTTGAAAAGCATGCATTTGGTTTTACTAGCGTTTAAGAGCAGTTGGAGGCCACGGAAGGAGTGCTGTATGGCATTGAAGCTCGTTTGGAGGTTAGATAGCACAGTGTCCAAGGACGGGCCGGAAGTATATAGAATGGTGTCGTCTGTGTAGAGGTGGATCAGGGAATCGCCCGCAGCATGAGAAACATCATTGATATATACAGAGAAAAGAGTCGGCCCGAGAATTGAACCCTGTGGCACCCCCATAGAGACTGCCAGAGGACCGGACAGCATGCCCTCCGATTTGACACACTAAACTCTGTCTGCAAAGTAGTTGGTGAACCAGGCAAGGCAGTCATCCGAAAAACCGAGGCTACTGAGTCTGCCGATAAGAATACGGTGATTGACAGAGTCGAAAGCCTTGGCAAGGTCTATGAAGACGGCTGCACAGTACTGTCTTTTATCGATGGCGGTTATGATATCGTTTAGTACCTTGAGCGTGGCTGAGGTACACCCGTGACCGGCTCGGAAACCAGATTGCACAGCGGAGAAGGTACGGTGGGATTCAAGATGGTCAGTGACCTGTTTGTTGACTTGGCTTTCGAAGACCTTAGATAGGCAGGGCAGGATGGATATAGGTCTGTAACAGTTTGGGTCCAGGGTGTCGCCCCCTTTGAAGAGGGGGATGACTGCGGCAGCTTTCCAATCCTTGGGGATCTCAGACGATATGAAAGAGAGGTTGAACAGGCTGGTAATAGGGGTTGCGACAATGGCGGCGGATAGTTTCAGGAATAGAGGGTCCAGATTGTCCAGCCCAGCTGATTTGTACAGAGTCAGTGGTCTGGCAGAGTGCCTTGGTCTCATGACGCACGCTCCCGACAGAGTTACCTCTCGTTCCAGTGCTTTTCTTCAGACAAAGGAATTCTCCGGTTGGAACATTATTGATGTTTTATGTTAAAAACATCCTAAAGATTGATTCCATACATCGTTTGACATGTTTCTAAAGGACTGTAATGGAACTTTTTTAGTTTTTGTCTGGACAAAGTGCCTGCGCCTCATGAAGATGGATAACTGGGCTGAACACGCTAACAACAAGTGGCAATTTGGACATAAATGATGGACTTTATGGAACTTTATGGAACAAATCAGTCATTTATTGTCAAACAGGGATTCCTGGGAGTGCCTTCTGATGAAGATCATCAAAGGTAAGTGAATATTTATGGCGTTATTTCTAACTTTGTTGACTTCAAAATGGCGGATATTCCTCTGGCTGTTTTGGGTTCTGAGCGCCGTTCTCAGATTATAATTTTCAGTAAAGTTTTTTGGAAATCTGACACAGTGGTGCATTAACTTCTTGACGCTACCCATCCCTTAAGTGGGATAATTGTCATCAGCAACCGCTGAATAGCATAGAGCCACAGTCAAAAAATGTTACTAAAAAATATTAATATTCATGAAATCACAAGTGCAAAATTGCAAAACACAGTTTAGCCTTTTTATAATCCAGCTGTCTTCTCAGATTTTGAAATTATGCTTTACAGCGAAAGCAATCCAAGCGTTTGTGTAAGTTTATCGATAGCACAACAAAACATTATGTACTCTAAGCATTAAGTAGCTAGGTCACGAAAATCAGAAAAGCAATCAAATTAATGATTTACCTTTGATGACCTTCGGATGTTTTCACTCACGAGACTTCCAGTTACACAACAAATGTTCCTTTTGTTCCAAAAATATTATTTTTATATCCAAATACCTCAGTTTGTTTGTCGCGTTATGTTCAGAAATCCACAGGTAAGAGCGGTCATGACAACGCAGACGAAAATTCCAAATAATATCCCATAATGTCCACAGAAACATGTCAAACGTTTTTTTATAATCAATCCTCAGGTTGTTTTTCAAAAATATTATTGATAATGTATCAACCGCAAATGTCTTTCACAGTAGGAGAGGGAAAAACAATAGCTGTCCAAATTCTGTTGCGCGAGCAAAACTCATGTGACCACTTGACGCGATGTTATCGTTCTGGCTCATTTTTCCATTTAAAAGCCTGAAACTATGTCTGAAGACTGTTGACACCTCGATGAAGCGATAGGAAAAGGAATCTGGTTGATATCCCTTTAAATGGAGCAATGGGAGGCTATGGAACATGGAGTTTTCAAAATAGAAGCCACTTCCTGGTAAAATTTTTCTCAGGGTTTCGCCTGCAATATCAGTTCTGTTATACTCACAGACAATATTTTGACAGTTTTGGAAACTTTAGAGTGTTTTCTATCCTAATCTGTCAATTATATGCATATTCTAGCATCTGGTCCTGAGAAATAGGCTGTTTACTTTGGGAGCGTTTTTCCATACATAAAAATAGACTTCTCCTTAAAACTCATTTTTCCACCACTCCACAAATTTCTTGTTAACAAACTATAGTCTTCGCCAGTTGGTTAGGACATCTACTTTGTTCATGACACTAGTAATTTTTCCAACAATTGTTTACCGACAGATTAGCGGAACCCCTGCCCTAGAAAGGTTAACAACAAACTTTCAGCATGCTTATAGAGAACGGCACTCAACATGTACTGTACAGACAAAAATGACTGATGATTGGTTGAAAGAAATTGAGAATAAGAAGATTGTGGGATATTGCTGATCATACCCTGATGTTGAGAAAACGTATGTGTTGTGGCTTTTCAACCTCTGTCATATCATGGATTCAGAGCTATCTAGCCAATAGAACTCAGAAGGTTTTCATTAAAGGAAGCTTCTCTAATGTCAAACATGTAAATTGTGGTGTACCTCAGGGCAGCTCTCTCGGCCCTCTACTATTTTCTATATTTACAAAGGAACTGCCACTGGCATTAAACAAAGCATGTGCGTCCATGTATGCTGATGATTCAAACATATACCCATTAGCAACCACAGCTCATGAAGACTGAAACCATTAACAAAGATTTGCAGTCTGTTTTGGAATGGGTGGTCAGTAATAAACTGGAACATCTCTAAAAATAAGAGAATTGTGTTTGACACAAATCATTCACTAAGTTCTAGATCTCAGATGAATGTGGTAATAAATGGTGTGGCTGAGGAGAGGTTTGTCTGTAATAAAGAGATGACCACACTCCACAAAGCAAGTCCTATAGGCTCTAGTTTTACCTTATCTTGTTTATTGGGCTGTAAAGAAAGACTTAATTAAGCTGCAGCTGGCCCAGAACAGAGTGACACATCTTGCTCTTCATTGTAATCAGAGGGCTAATATTAATACTATGTATGTCAGTCTTTCATGGCTGAGAGGAAATACTGGAGGAAATACTGACTCCGTGACTTCTTGTTTTTACAGTGCCTTTGGAAAGTATTAACTTTTTCCACATATTGTTACGTTACAGCCTTATTCTAAAATAGATTCAATATTTATTTTTTCTCAACAATCTACACATACAGTTATACCCCATAATGACAAAGCAAAACAGCTTTTTAGACATTTGTGCAAATATATACAAAATTCAAAACAGAAATACCTTATTTACACAAGTATTCAGACCCTTTGCTATGAGACTTTAAACTGAGCTGATGTGCATCATGTTCCCATGGATAATCTTTGAGATGTTTTGACATCTTCATTGGAGTCCACCTGTAGTAAATCATATTGATTGGGCATGATTTGGAAAGGCACACGCCTAATTATAAGTCTATATAATACATCTATATAAAGTCCCATAGTTGACCGTGCATGTCAGAGCAATATCAAGCCATGAGGTCATAGGAATTGTCCATAGAGCTCCGAGACAAGTTTGTCTGGGGATCTGGGGAAGGGTACCAAAACATTTCTGTAGCATTGAAGGTCCCCAAGAAAAGAGTGGCTTCCATCATTCTTAAATGGAAGAAGTTTGGAACAACCAAGACTCTTCCAAGAGCTGGCCACCCAGCCAAACTGAGAAATCGAGGGAGAAGGGCCTTGGTTAGGGAGGTGACCAAGAACCCGATGGTCACTCTGACCATGCCACTTTATATAATGTTATCATACCCTACATTACTCATCTCACACCGCTCTGTAGCACTCACTTCCATTATCATGAGGTGCTTTGAGAGACTAATATGTTTTCATACCCTACATTACTCATCTCATATGTATATACTGTACTCTATACCATCTACTGCATCTTGCCTATACCGTTCAGCCATCACTCATTTATATATTTTTCTGTACATATTCGTATTCATTCCTTTACACTTGTGTGTATCAGGAGATGTTGGGAAAATGTTAGGTTATATTACTTGTTAGATATTACTGCATGGTCGGAACTAGAAGCACAAGCATTTCGCTTCACTTGAATTAACACCTACTAACCATGTGTATGTGACAAATATATTTGATTTGATTTGAGCTCTAGAGTTCCTTTGTGGAGGTGGGAGAACCTGAATGCCTTTGAGTGACCCAGCCAGAGCCGATCTTGAACCCGATCGAACATCTCTGGAGAGACCTGAAAATAGGTGTGCAGCGAAGCTCCCCATACAACCTGACAGAGCTTGAGACGAACAGCAGAGAAGAATGGGAGAAACTCCCCAAATACTGGTGTTCCAAGCTTGTAGTATATTCATTATCGATGCTGTAATTGCTGCAAAAGGTGCTTCAACAAAGTACTGAGTAAAGGGTCTGAATACTTATGTAAAAGTGATATTTCAGTTTTAATTTTTTATATATTAGCAAACATTTTAAAAAAAAAACTGTTTCTGCTTTGTCATTATGGGGTATAGTGTGCAGATCGTTAAGGGGGAACAAATTATTGAGTCAATATTAGAATAAGGCTGTAATGTAACAAAATGTGGAAAAAGTCAAGGGGTCTGAATACTTTCCGAAGGTACGTTATAAGAAAGATTAATGTGTTGGAAATTCCAAACTGTTTGCATAGTCAACTTACACACAGCACTGACACACAAACTTACCCCACCAGACATGGCACCAGGGGTCTTTTCACAGCCCCCAGATCCAGAAAAAAATCAAGGAAATGTACAGTATTATACAGAGCAACAAGTGCATGGAACTCCCTTCCATCTTATATAGCGCAAGTGAACAGCAAACCTGGTTTCAAAAAACAAATAAAGCATCACCTCCCGTCACAAGTCATCTCCCCCATATGATCTACTTGTGTGTATGTATTGACATGTATGTGTAACTAAGAGACGCACACACACACAAACTTCATGTTAATGTTTTTAAATGTATGTAATTGTAAAGTATTTTCTTGGTCTGTAGTGTCCCTTTCATTATGTGTCGGATCCCAGTGAGACTAGCTGTCACCATTGGTGTCGGCTAATGGGGATCCTAAGAAATCAAATCAAATGATCCCAGTAAGACTAGCTGTCACCATTGGTGTCGGCTAATGGGGATCCTAAGAAATCAAATCAAATGATCCCAGTAAGACTAGCTGTCACCATTGGTGTCGGCTAATGGGCATCCTAAGAAATCAAATCAAATGATCCCAATAAGACTAGCTGTCACCATTGGTGTCGGCTAATGGGGATCCTAAGAAATCAAATCAAATGCGTGTGTAAAACATCAGAAGTATGAACATCAAAAACAACTTTATATCCAGTTCCATTGGCATGCATTGAAACGTGGTTTTCTCGTGGCTTTCTTCTACAGAATAACTATGCATTAACTGACTTATTTTCAAATAAATGTCAACATAAAACATCAGAGTAATGAAGATGAGGACTCACTGTATTACAAGAAACTAAAGCAGGTCCATTTTGCTCCAGCAGCTGACATATTCTGTCTGTTCATATTCTGTCTGAACACCTGAAAACAGAAGGTGTTGGCCACTACTATCGAGAGATTGTTTGTGAGGAAATTACCTCTGCCCTTGACTTGCAATTAAAACCAATAAATTAGTCTATTGCACTGCTCACTAAAGTGGATACCTACTCAATTAAGTGGAAAGTTTAGAGACAACAGCCAATATGACAGAGGGTCGACTGACTCCATGTACTGGAAATGGTGTGAACTAATCTAGAAGTGAAAATCCATCTACTAAAAATAAAAAATAAAATAACTTGAAAAAGCTATATTTTTAGGGGGTAGATCAACTTTAATTTTAGAGATTGATTGTGGTTTCCATCAATGTAATTGTCTGAACCATTTCCAAACACCCATATTTTTTGTTTTTCTCTCTCTCTCTCTCTCTCTCTCTCTCTCTCTCTCTCTCTCTATATATATATATATATATATATATATATATATATATATATATACAGTGCCTTGCGAAAGTATTCGGCCCCCTTGAACTTTGCGACCTTTTGCCACATTTCAGGCTTCAAACATAAAGATATAAAACTGTACTTTTTTGTGAAGAATCAACAACAAGTGGGACACAATCATGAAGTGGAACGACATTTATTGGATATTTCAAACTTTTTTAACAAATCAAAAACTGAAAAATTGGGCGTGCAAAATTATTCAGCCCCTTTACTTTCAGTGCAGCAAACTCTCTCCAGAAGTTCAGTGAGGATCTCTGAATGATCCAATGTTGACCTAAATGGCTAATGATGATAAATACAATCCACCTGTGTGTAATCAAGTCTCCGTATAAATGCACCTGCACTGTGATAGTCTCAGAGGTCTGTTAAAAGCGCAGAGAGCATCATGAAGAACAAGGAACACACCAGGCAGGTCCGAGATACTGTTGTGAAGAAGTTTAAAGCCGGATTTGGATACAAAAATATTTCCCAAGCTTTAAACATCCCAAGGAGCACTGTGCAAGCGATAATATTGAAATGGAGGGAGTATCAGACCACTGCAAATCTACCAAGACCTGGCCGTCCCTCTAAACTTTCAGCTCATACAAGGAGAAGACTGATCAGAGATGCAGCCAAGAGGCCCATGATCACTCTGGATGAACTGCAGAGATCTACAGCTGAGGTGGGAGACTCTGTCCATAGCACAACAATCAGTTGTATATTGCACAAATCTGGCCTTTATGGAAGAGTGGCAAGAAGAAAGCCATTTCTTAAAGATTTCCATAAAAAGTGTCGTTTAAAGTTTGCCTGGGAGACACACCAAACATGTGGAAGAAGGTGCTCTGGTCAGATGAAACCAAAATGGAACTTTTTGGCAACAATGCAAAACGTTATGTTTGGCGTAAAAGCAACACAGCTGAACACACCATCCCCACTGTCAAACATGGTGGTGGCAGCATCATGGTTTGGGCCTGCTTTTTTTCAGCAGGGACAGGGAAGATGGTTAAAATTGATGGGAAGATGGATGGAGCCAAATACAGGACCATTCTGGAAGAAAACCTGATGGAGTCTGCAAAAGACCTGAGACTGGCACGGAGATTTGTCTTCCAACAAGACAATGATCCAAAACATAAAGCAAAATCTACAATGGAATGGTTCAAAAATAAACATATCCAGGTGTTAGAATGGCCAAGTCAAAGTCCAGACCTGAATCCAATCGAGAATCTGTGTTTTATATCTTTATGTTTGAAGCCTGAAATGTGGCAAAAGGTCACAAAGTTCAAGGGGGCCGAATACTTTCGCAAGGCACTGTATATATATATATATATATATATATATATATATATATATATATATATATACACAGTTGACGTCAGAAGTGGGAAAATCAAAAGAAATCAGCCAAGAAGAAAAATGTTGACCTCCACAAGTCTGATTTATCCTTGGGAGCAATTTCCAAATGCTTGAAAGTAACAAGTTAATCTGTACAAACAATAATGCGCAAGTATAAACACCATGGGACCACGCATACGTCATCCCGCTCAGGAAGGAGACTCGTTCTATCTCCTAGAGATGAACATACTTTGTAGCGAAAAGTGCAAATCAATCCCAGAACTACAAACAATGATATTGTGAAGATGCAGGTACAAAAGTATCTATATCCACAGTAAAAAATAAACCTATATCGACATAACCTGCTCCAAAACAGACAGAAAAAAGTCAGACTACGGTTTGCAACTGCACATGGGGACAAAGATCGTACTTTAGGAGAAATGTCCTCTGGTCTGATGCAACAAAAATATAACTGTTTGGCCATAATGACCATCGTTATGTTTGGAGGAAAAGGGGGAGGCTTGCAAGCCGAAGGACACCATCCCAACTGTGAAGCATAGGGGTGGCAGCATCATGTTGTGGGGGAGCTTTGCTGCAGGTGGGACTGGTGCACTTCACAAAATAGATGGCATCATGACATGTGAAATTATGTGGATATATTGAAGCAACATCTCAGGACCTCAGTTAAAGCTTGGTCGCAAATGGATCTTCCAAATCTACAATGACCCCAAGCATACTTCCAAAGTTGTGCAAAATGGGTTCAGGACAACAAAGTCAAGGTATTTGAGTGGCCATCACAAAGCCCTGACCTCAACCCTATAGAAAATTTGTGGGCGGAACTGAAAAAACGTGTGCGAGCAAGGAGGCCTACAAACCTGACTCAGTTACACCAGCTCTGTCAGGAGGAATGGGCCAAAATTCACCCAACCTATTGTGGGACGCTTGTGGAAGGCTACCCGAAACGTTTGACCCAAGTTAAACAATTTAAAGGCAATGCTAACAAATACTAATTGAGTGTATGTCATCTTCTGACTCAC
Source organism: Oncorhynchus mykiss (assembly GCF_057628025.1). Taxonomy (NCBI): domain Eukaryota; kingdom Metazoa; phylum Chordata; class Actinopteri; order Salmoniformes; family Salmonidae; genus Oncorhynchus; species Oncorhynchus mykiss. The sequence goes on along the minus strand of NC_143035.1, from coordinate 26,318,479 downwards.
TGGGAATGTGATGAAAGAAATAATAGCTGAAATAAATCATTCTCTCTACTATTATTCTGACCTTTCACATTCTTAAAATAAAGTGGTGATCCTAACTGACCTAAGACGAGGGAATGTTTACTAGATTAAAATGTCAGGAATTGTGAAAAACTGAGTTTAAATGTTTTTGGCTAAGGTGTATGTAAACTTCCAACTTCAAGTGTATAAATATTAATTTAAAAATATTTAAAAATATTCCTTTATTACTTTCCCCAAACCTTACCACCCCTCCCCTAATTGGAGTAAACTAATGGACAACAACACTTAGGCTTCTACTTCCAGTGTGTACTTTGCATTTTTCCTATTTTGTTGCATTACAACCTCTAATTTAAGTGGATTTTTATTTGGATTTCATGTAATAGACATACACAAAATAGTCCAAATTGGTGAAGTGAACATAAAAAAATCACTTGTTTAAAAAAAATCGTACAAATAGAAAACTGATAAGTGGTGCGTGCATGTATTCAACCTATTTGTCATGAAGCCTCTAAATAAGATCTGGTGCAACCAATTACCTTCAGAAGTCACATAATTAGTTAAATAAAGTCCACCTGTGTGCAAAAGTGTAATATGATCTGTCACATGATCTCAGTATATATACACCTGTTCTGAAAGGCCCCAGTCTGCAAGGGGCAGCACCAAGCATGCGGCACCATGAAGACCAAGGACCTCTCCAAACAGGTAAAGGACAAAGTTGCAGAGAAGTACAGGTCAGGGTTGGGTTATAAAAAATATTTGAAACTTGAACATCCCACGGAGCACCATTAAATCCATTATTAAAAATGGAAAGAATATGGCAAGGAGGACATTAACCTGTCTCGGACAGATTTCCCACTTCCTGTTTGGATTTTTCTCAGGTTTTTGCCTGCCATATGAGTTTTGTTATACTTACAGACATCATTCTAACAGTTTTAGAAACTTCAGAGTGTTTTCTATCCAATACTAATAATAATATGCATATATTAGCATCTGGGACTGAGTAGTAGGCAGTTTACTCTGGGCACGCTATTCATCCAAAAGTGAAAATGCTCCCCCCTATCCCAAAGAAGTTCATCAGAGAGGCCACATAGAGACGAAAGATAACCCTGAAGGAGCTGCAAAGATCCTCAGCGAGATTGGAGTTTCTGTCCTTAGGACCACTTTAAGCCGTACAATCCACAGAGCTGGGCTTTACGGTAGAGTGGCCAGAAAAAAATCCATTGCTTAAAGAATAAAATAAGCAAACACAGTTGGTGTTCGCCAAAAGGCATATGGAAGACTCCCCAAACATATGGAAGAAGGTACTCTGGTCAGATGAGACTAAAATTGAGCTTTTTGGCCATCAAGGAAAACACTATGTCTGGCGCAAACCAGACTCTCATCACCCCTAGAACACAATACCCACAGTGAAGCATGGTGGTGGCAGCATCATGCTGTGGGGGTGTTTTTCATCGACAGGAAACTGGTCAGTATTGAAGGAATGATGGATTGCGCTAAGTACAGGGAAATTCTTGAGTCAAACCTGTTTCAGTCTTCTAAAGATTTGAGACTTGGACGGCGGTTCACCTTCCAGCAGGACAATGACCCTAGCCTGACAGCTAAAGCAACACTCGAGTGGATTAAGGGGAAACATTTAAATGCCTTGGAATGGCCTAGTCAAAGTCCAGACCTAAATCCAATTGAGAATCTGTGGTATGACTTAAGGATTGCTGTACACCAGCAGAAGGCATCCAACTTGAAGGAGCTGAAGCAGTTTGCCTTGAAGAATGGCAAAAATGCCTGTGGCTAGATGTGCCAAGTTTATAGAGACATACCCCAAGAGACTTGATGCTGTAGTTGATGCAAAAGGTGGCACTACAAAGTATTGACTCTTGTCGGGGGTGAATTGTTACGCACGCTCAAGTTTTCTGTTTTTTTGTTTTATTTCTTGTTTGCTTCACAATTAAAAATATTTTGCATCTTCAAAGTGGTAGGCATCAAATGATTACAAACACCCCAAAAAATACATTTTAATTCCAGGTTGTAAGGCAACAAAATAGGAAAATTGCCCAAGGTGGTGAATAATTTCACAAGCCACTGTACATAATTCCTCAATTTTATGGACACAGTATATTTTACACTAGTTATTTTTTGTTTGTTTTTAGTCACATTCTTCAACTCCACTCAGCCCCTCCCATCTATCTCTAAATACTATCCAGACTAGATTTCTATTTGCAATATATCTTTCAACTGTGCTTGATGTTTCACAAAAGTTCTGAACCTTTCCATTCTCATAGATTCTACATATTGTAAGTTAAAGATAGCTTTTTTTGCTTAGAGTATAATTATATTATTGATTTAGTACTTTTTAAATCACCCAGCAGTGCTATTTGCAGAGTTAGCTCCAGGTAAATGTTGCAATTCTTCTGCAATTCCTGAACCTGCGACCAAAAACAAGCTACGTATGGATTGTACCAAAACAAATGATCTAATGATTATGTCTATTCGCAGTAAAATCTACTATGGAGTGGTTGTATCCCCCATATATATACATTGGGGCAAAAAAGTATTTAGTCAGCCACCAATTGTGCAAGTTCTCCCACTTAAAAAGATGAGAGAGGCCTGTAATTTTCATTATAGGTACACTTCAACTATGACAGACAAAATGAGAAAAAAAATCCAGAAAATCACATCTTTTTAAGTGGGAGAACTTGCACAATTGGTGGCTGACTAAATACTTTTTTGCCCCACTGTATAACATTCTATTGGTTGCGAGAATTGTGTATAATAATTTACATTTAAAAACTCGTTTTGAATCCAGCATTGTTTTTTAGATTGAAAATCTCTTCCCAATTATTTTGCAATCTGTATGGCACAGCTGTCAATTGTTTGGATCTTAAATGAAACGGGTATACTTTTTTAAATTTATCACAGTTTTCTTTAGCCAATTTTGGTCTTTAATGCAGGTCCGACAGACAAGTTTACTTTACTTTTCCCCTTTCCACTTGCCTCTTGCATTTTTGCTGTAATGCTGCAATTAGTTGGTTTTAATTTTGAGTAGAGCAGACATTTCCTTATATTTTTGTTAACTGCATGTGTGACATAGCCCCACCAGTCTTATTTATGATATAATTTACAAAGATGTAGTATATCGTTTTTGTCAGCGATTGGGTGCAGAGATGTAGCGGAGTCAGGCGCAGGACACAGGTTTTGAGCAAAACAACGGAGTTTACTCAAAAAGTCAAGCAAAAATTCCAAATAGGAACATACATACACACTAGCACATACAACAACCACTAAAGACACCAACAATCACAGACAGAACAGAACTGTATGCCAGAGGGTTAAATAAGGAACATGATATGGGAATTGAAACCAGGTGTGTGTAATACAGACAAAACAAAATGAAACTGAAACATGGATCGGTGGTGACTAGAAAGCCGGTGACGTCGACCGCCGAACACCACCCAAACAAGGAGAAGGGCCAACATCGGCAGAAGTCATGACAGTTTTTATTTCATCAATTGGTATATTTGAGTTTCACCACAATATTTGTTCTAAGATTTATTTTGTATTTTCTAGTGGATTAAACTAAATTGCCCTCAGAACAGCGTACATTTGTCATTGCATGAACTGCAAAGTGTCTAAGCTATGCTGGCCTATGTCGTCCCCTGGGAAACCCAACTACCGAACCATCCAATGATGGGATTTATAAATAAATGATCTGGTCTCCCGAAGGTACTGATCTCTTTTGGAAAGCTCATATTCTGATCTTGCCATTAAAAATGTATGGTCCACAGATCTAATTGAATCTGAACAACCCTTTAACTGGAACAGAATATGGAAAAATAGGACCTTAGCATCCTGTAATCCAAACTGTCAACATATACATTTGAAGTTTGTTTACAGACAATTTAACACCAAGAAAATGTTCTTTATTTGTTGTGGGGGGAGGGCGGGGGGGATTGTAAGGTGAGACTCATGGGTGGGAAGGGGACTGATGGCAACCTCGGTTGTTGGGTGGGATGGGAAGGGGACTGATAAGCAACCTCGGTTGTTGGGTGGGATGGGGAGGGGACTGATAAGCAACCTCGGTTGTTGGGTGGGATGGGAAGGGGACTGATAAGCAACCTTGGTTGTTGGGTGGGATGGGAAGGGGACTGATAAACAACCTCGGTTGTTGTGAGGGATGGGAAGGGGACTGATGAGCAACCTCGGTTGCTGGGTGGGATGGGGGACTGATAAGCATCTTCGGTTGCTGGGTGGGGTGGGAAGGGGTTGGTGTCTTTTTTTAGATGGGGGGGGGGGCTAGGCTGGATGGGAAACAGCTATTGTTTGTGTACCTGAAAAAATGACAAAAAAAATAAAAAGAAGCATAGTATGGACATCATATATTACATAAGTCTGCAAATTGACATTTCTTAAGCTTCTACTCTAATTTCTCTGAAGAGCACCATTAATAACTGTGATACCCAGAAGGACTTCAGTCTATTTCTCCCTTGGAAACAATTAGGGCTGGCATCACATCTGAATGAAATTGTCCACTCCCATCGATTTATTTATTAATGTCTTCATGCTAATCATTTCAAAATGAGCACGGCAATGAAAGGTAACTAGGCAACAAACCATTATAAATCCAATCTACCAGAGGGAAATTAGATATTTTCATTTATTTTAATTGGAGTGACAATTTGTTTGTTCCATCCATCTGATATTGCATCCATTCATCCCCTGTCCATTCATTCATCCATCATCCATCCACCCTTGGTTCTCTCAGGTCGGCACGATGACACTGCAAGATTCTGCCATCACCTTTCTTCATATCACCTGTAAATATGTAATGGTGGTGAGTACATTTGACATCATGCTCAGTGTTTCCAGATCTGTAAACACATGCTCTATTCAGGAACAATTTCCAAGGTTGACAAGTGGGCCCAAGGTCCCCCTCTATAATGTTATTCACCCATCCACAATTAATTCATTTACCCAGGTCCTTCAAATGGCTTCAAATGTGGCCCTCACTTTTTTGTCTCTGCGCCGAGGTCCATACTGTAGGTCTTGACTAGAATCCCTTTTCATTGTCCACCTTTAATCTTTTCACGTTTGAATGATCGACTCCAACAGGATTTTAAAGGCCTAATTTAATCCCCCCCTAATTTCAAAGTGACTGTCACATCACCAGAGAAGAGGATGAGAGAAACCGCCGGCTTTGGCTTTCTGGCCAGAGAATTGGATGGGGGCAAGAGCTAAGCTTGTCAGAACAGAGGGAGGTCAATGATAGACTGACTTGGAGCCCTGCCTGGTTACATATTCAAATGCACAGGCTGTGTATTGCTCACACTATGTGACTAATCAATCCTCTATGATGATAATTTTTTTTCTGGTGCTAGACGTGAGCGAATCATAATGGTGTGCTCAATTCTAACAAAATGGCCCATCAGGCTTTGCAAACCTGCTTTCTTTATATTCATTGATTTTCAAAGCCATTTACCGTACATACTGCTTTCTCCCCAACTCTGGTGGTAAATGGTCCAAGCAATCTGCTGAAAATATGTTCTCTCTTTTTTTCTCGAGTGATAGTCCAGGCCTCCACGTGGGTTTGAAAAGTTTGAAGGCATTAAACAAAACAAAAGAGTCATGAATAAAAACCAAACAGACCAATGGAATGTGTCATTTCAACCAACCTATGCAAGTAATAAAAAAGCAAATAGCATGGAAATCATCCAAGATAAAATTGAGGTTTTTATGTTCTCCTCCCCTTAAAATCCCATGTGACTACGGAATATCTTGTTTTGCATTATTGCCAGCTGTTGACAGTACAGGCCAAACCAGTAGTCTGCACTGAGCTACTAGCAATATGTAAAATGTCAATCTGTATTTGTGTGTCTCTCTCTCTCTCTCTCTCTCTCACACACACACACACACACACACACACACACACACACACACACACACACACACACACACACACACACACACACACACACACACACAAACAGAGGAGGAATGCAGATAGAATGAGGGAGAGAGTGAAGGAGTAAGAAAAAAAGAGAGGTGTTCTTATAACACAATGCCAGTTTGACCATGACCAGATTGTTTTTGTATACAATCTCTGATTTGGCAAGGCTAAGTGAAAAAGAAGCCTGAGATGCAAATATGTGTTATTGATTCAAATGACAGCTTTTGTGGATGTAAGTGCCAGCCGAGGAAAGAATTGGCTGAGTGCTGTCCATTCGCATTCGAGTGAAACACAATTTTCTGTAATAAAACAAAAGCATACAGGTAACTGCCAAAATAAAGGAAACATTTGAGTAAATGAGGAATACAAAGTATATTGAAAGCAGGTGCTTCCACATAGGTGCAGTTCCTGAGGATTTCCTAAGTAATTAACGTCCCATCATGCTTAGGGTCATATATAACAATGCTGAGCAAGCCCAGTTGCCTATTATTTTGGCTACCATGGCTATGCTCCTATAGGATGACAATGTCCCCATCCACAGGGCATGAGTGGTCACTGAATGGTTTGATGAGCATGAAAAGTATGTAAACCATATGCCATCGCCATCACAGTCACCAGATCTCAACCCAGTTAAACACTTGTGGGAGATTCTGGAGTGGTGACTGAGACCGTGTTTTGAAATTCCATCATTCCACCAAATTATGGAATTTCTCGTGGAAGAATGGTGTCACATTCCTCCAATAAAGTTCCAGACACTTGTAGATTCTATGCCAAGGAGCATTGAAGTCTTTTCATATATTACACATCGTCATTGTGTACCACCTAAAAAGAACAACAACAAAAATGACCTAATGATATTTCTAATCTTCACACTTTTATTTTCATATTAACTGTGTTATTTATATAGTTATTGTGGTCAATCATTTCTCAGATACATCCTTGAGAGTGTCACAAACGTCTGGAGTGGTGGGTGCAGAGTCAAATGCAGAGAGCAGAGGATACTGGGGAAACTGACTTTATTAAGATTCCCAAAACCAACGGCCAAAACAACGGGCAAAAAATCAACAGAAAATAGTCCAACCCAACACAGGGCACAAACGGACAGGAACACAGCACGCACAACCTGACTAACAGAAAAACAATCCCGTACAAAAAATAGGCGGCCTAACAGGCTTAAATAGACATGAATCAAGAAACAAAATAAGAGACAGGTGCAACCAATAAGACCAAACAAACAGGGGATCGGTGGCGGCTAGTAGACCGGCGACGACGACCGCCGAGCGCAGCCCGAACAGGAAAAGGAGCCAGCTTCGGTGGGAGTCGTGACAGAGAGAGTATTTAACGCTTACAAACATCTTAAGCATTTTTAGTAGGACAAAGTGGTCTACTCAATATGCAGGGCTCAATGACCACATTCACCTTACTTTCCCATAGCCAGACTATACATGTGATCTTGGCCTAAAGGCTGCCTCATTATGAATCCCCTTACACACTTACTCAATGTCCTTTTATTGAGCTACACTATCAATTGTAGATACTTGAGGATGATTTGGATGTAAGCTGCAAAAAATGCTAATATTGGAAATATTGACTTGCATTAGATTTGAAGGACAGCCTTTGAAAACAGTGATCAGGTAAACAAAACCAAAGCATCGATTACTGTCATACCTTGTCCATATATAACTTGGATGTTAGGGGTGACAACCAATGAAAATCACCTTGAGAAATATATGAAACCTTGGCGAATAGCTGAACAAGTGGCCATCTAGACTGGTCGGTACCAACCGTTGAAGTGAGGCTGACCTACAGTTTACTGTAGGTATACACTACATGTCCATGTGGAAAGCCAGAACTAAAATGGCAGCAGAATGTTGAATGGAATTTGTCAGGAGAAATTAATTCAACACATATGGGATTAACTGATAAATAACATCAGGTTTGTCACAAAATGTTGAATAGAACTTGTCAGGAGAAATGAATTCAACACATATGGGATTAACTGATGGTAACACAAGGTTTGTCATCGGAAGAGCAAATTGGGTTTTTGTCTCCCCTGGTATCTGTTTTTGTTATTGTGGACATCCTTCTGTTTTTAATTGCTAGGGACATATTGTTGGAACTGAATAACACTTACACGTAGGCTTCATTTATCACCCCTGCCGTGTCATTTTCCAGTTTAAATACTGTCTGTTTTTTGTTGTTTGAATGTATTAAATGTGGATTTGTTTTTTTCACCCCCTGGTTCTTAACTTGCTGTTGTTTCTCTGACAGGGGTTTACAGAGAGAAGTGCATTAATGCTTTCTCACTTAATCCCATGGTCCAGATTAAAAAAAGAAAATGGCCGGTCTCCAGCCTAGACGGCTGTAATTCGCAATGGTATCTAATGGGGGTGGATTTGACCTGGATTATCTGTACGTCTGCAGTGGGCATGATTAATCCCTATTGCTCATCCAGGGTCAGGTCTATGGAGAGTGGTGGGTGATGACAGTCAAAACCAAAGCACATGTTTGGTAGACAGTACATGTTTTTAAATTAGTACAACATGATTTTAAAGTGTACTTTCAATATGTTAATTATGGAAGTGCTGAGTAAGTATAACTGAAGTGTACATTAAATAAATCTAGAAAAAAGGTACTAGACGTGACAAGTCATATTGATGCTAAATATTGATTATGTCTATCAGAAACACTTAAAGGTGGAATCCTTAATGGTGAAACTGTCCCTATTACAAACAAAGAAGTCACTGAAAACAACAACACTGTTTTTTTCCTTCAGACATCATTGCATGTGCGATAAAACAGCAGAATATGTACTGTACTTCTCACCTCCGTTTCATCCACAAAACAATAACAAAAGCGCTGGGGCGGACAGTGGCACTGTTTCCCCTAATACGGATTCCATCAACCATACTTGTTTTTCAGATGCAGTCATCAGTGTTACATTTGATAATAGTCATAGGAGAGTGGACAGACACAAAATGGTTGTAAACATCGGTAGTTACAGAGCCTTCAGAAAGGATTCATACCCCTTGACTTATTTCACATGTTGTTGTCTTACAGCCTGAATGAAAAATACATTCTCACCCATCTACACACAATACCCCATAATGACAAAGTGAAAACATGTTTTTAGACATGTTTGCAAATTCATTAAGAATGAAATACAGAAATATCTAATTTACATAAGTATTCACACCCCTGAGTAAATACATGTTAGAATAACCTTTGGTAGCGATTACCACTGTGAGTCTGGATTGAACAATATTTGCATATTATTATTTAAAAAATATTCAAGCTCTGTAAAGGTGGTTGTTGATCATTGCTAGACAGAAATGTTCAAGTCTTGCCATGCATTTTGAAGCCGATTTAAGTCAAAACTGAAACTAGGCCACTCAGGAACATTCCATGTTGTCTTGGTAAGCAACTCTAGTGTCTCCCAGTCTATTTTGGAAATCAGACAGTCATTTAGGTTAGTGCTCTGGAATAACCACAATTTTGTTGATCCATCCTATCACAGCCATTCAAATCTTTAACTGTTTTAAAGTTGACATCGGCCTCTTGGTGAAGTTCCTGAGTTGTTTCCTTCCTCTCTGGCAACTGAGTTAGGAAGGATGCCTGTATCTTTGAACTGGGTGTATTGATTCACCATCCAAAGTGTAATTATTAACTTCACCAAGCTCAAAAGGATATTCAGTGTTAGCTTTTTTATTGTGACCCATCTACCATCAGGTGCCCCTTTTTGCGACACATTGGTAAACCTCCCTGGTCTATGTGGTTAAATCTGTGTTTGAAATTCACTGCTTGACTGAGGGACCTTAGAGATAATTGTATGTGTGGGGTACAGAGATGAGGTGATCATTCAAAAGTCATGTTAAATGCTATTATTACACAGAGTGAGTCCGTGCAAGTTATAATGGGACTTGTTAAGCACATTTTTACTGCTGAACGTATTAAATTCAGGCTGTAACAAACATTTTTGGGGAAAAGTCAAGGGGTGTGAATAATTTCTGAAGGAACTGTACAGTATACTGGGAACGGGGATACCTAGTCAGTTGCACTACTGAATGCCTTCAACATAAATGTGTCTTCCGCATTTAACCCAGCCCCTCTGAATAAGAGAGGTGCAGGGACATTACTCAATGGCAGAACAGCAGATTTCACCTTGCTGTCTCAGGGATTCAAACCAGAGACCTTAACAACTAGACTACCTGCCGCCTCGTGTGCAAAAGGGTTTTGGATCATCATAACAGAGACAATAACCATCCTCTACTCTTTTAAACTTACACCTATGAGAATATAAAATAATAATGGATTTGTGGTTGACTACCTTACTGTGTCAACATACTACAGTTATTCACACCAAATTTCAATTTGTTTGGCTCCTGAGGTTTTTGAAATTGGCCATTTCCAAATGTTTCTCCTCATTGCTTTTACAGCTGTTCTCTGGGCCTCTGAATGCTTACTGTTGTGAAGTGAAGAAAATTGTCCATCCAAAAATGGCCTTTTATGACTGTGAGGAAATTAACTCTGTGAGGGGTATATTTATTTTCTCCGAGGTCACTTTTATATTTCACTTGGCAAAATGTTTGAACTTCACCAGGTTTTTATGCCAGCAAAGTTTATGTCAGATAAAAGTTAATGACAGGCCTGAAACGATAAACTTTACAAATGTCTACTAATCAAAATACGCTAGACAAGGTGGAATATTTTTGTGTCAGTGAAATTCATTATTTGAGAAATGTCGGTGGAACAGCTTTTATGTGCAAATATTGATATAAAAACCATCATATCGAAGTAAACTTGGAGTCACGCAATGACATGTTTTGTGGTCCTCGCACTACGACTCGTTGGGAAAGCATGAAGTTTCCTATTGGCTCCAGTTTAAATAAATGAACTTCACAGGGTGGCGAAAGTGAACAATGATGAGCTTGATGCTTCCTTCCAATGAATATTCAGGATCTTATTCTGGTGGCATAATGATTTATCCTTGGCTGTCGTTTGACAAAATAATTGTGTACTTTGTCCATAATAATCTCATCACGTAAACTATCACGTAAGCTATACATGTGCTCTAGCAAACAGTGTGCAGGTGTGTGATACCACTGTAAGCGCACTCCTTATTTAATGCAACAAAAATGTGGGAAAACCATCAATGGATTTGAAAATGCAATGTAAATCTATTTAACCTCATAAGGTATTTCCATATGCACTACATCATCACACACAGCTTTTTATCTGCTTCCACACTCATCTCAGGGGGGAGAGGCGCATATTGTTTAGATGCTGTTTTTTTTATATATTTGCATGAAAATCTGTCTCCAATTGGAGGGAAACCTAGCTACAGGTAGTGATATCTCATATATGTGCATATACAGTCTTTTTGTAAGCAGATTTTTACCTGTGTTTTTTCATATTTTGTACGTTTTATGTGTCTGTATTATCTACCAAGACGTTCAAAATAAGCCTCAACCTATCCGGTGTGTCGTTTAGTCAAGCCACTCAGTCAGTGTTGACTGTTACCAGACTAAGACATGAGACATGACCTATATTACAATATGATGGCCTGGAGTCTTTAGAGAAAGACAATCTGTCTTAACTGTCCCTCCCTCCCGCTCTCCCTCCCTGCCTTTTTCCTTCCATCTATTTCTCTCTCCATCGAATCATCCAAATCAGATTAGTGATGACATATGCTGTAGCCATTAGGTTCACACACACAGAGCCAGGGGGGCTAATGCCACCAGTGGACGCGCCTGACAGAAACCAGCAGGAAGATGGAAAGTCCATCTCAGACAGGCCCCCAGACACACACACACACCACACACAGAGACACACACTCACATACATACGCACTCACGCACACACGCGCACGCACACACATACACATACACTCAGCGTTAGTATTGGTCGATCAGATGGGCATTAGTATGCTTCATTCCTCCCTATATGTAGTGGGAGTGTGGTAGATGAAAATAGTATGTTCTTCACACGTCTGTGTAACTGTGCTGTCCTGTGGATTTGGTATAACATGTGGCTATATGGCTGGATATGACTGCCGTGGTTAAAGAGTGGTTCGCTTGGTTTCATTTATGTTATTAAGGCACTTGTCCCACTGCTGCATGGAGGCTGATCTGCTATGTGGCTCTGAAAAGTGGGGCCTTGTATGGGCAGTGAGAATGTAAAAGTGGCCACATTAGCTCCATAAAACATTCCATTTTCATCATTTAGCAGACACTCTTATCCAGAGCAACTTATAGTAAGTACATATATTCTTCAAATTGGTCCCTAAGTGGGAATTGAACCCACAACCTACCAACTGAGCAACATGGTTAACTTATTTTATGTCCAGTACAAGACGGAATGGGTCAATGGCCTTTTAAAACATAATGTTATAGGCCTATAGTTGAAATACATTTTGCAGGCTAGGCTGTGTTGCTCTGCTGATCAAAGCCAGTAATCAGATCTGTAAGTCTCTATACATGACAATAGTACATATTGAAGTAGCCGATTTAACCCGGTGGAGGCTTTTGATAACACTACCCACAATGTGGTTCCCATGCTTCATTTTCCAATCATAAGGGAACGGAGTGGCAATAACATCAAAGGTTAATTCAACATGGTCCGTAGTCTGTGGCATGGCCAGCAATGGTTGGCCACTAATCCCTGGAGCCCAGAACTAAAATGTTGTGTAATTGCGTCATATAATCAATTAAGTTCTGTGGAGAGATGTATGAGAAAAGATGCTAGAACGAGGGGTGGAGGCAGGGCAGTAGCACCACCCCCCACGCTCTGCAAATTCTGGTCAAGTCTATGGTCGACATGTCCCATCCCCGTTCCGAATTTATAAACACGCCGCATCTGCTAAACCGTGATTTGTTCAAATTACCAGTGATGGAAAATATCTGTACACCGGAACAACTGTTGCTCGTTAGTCGTCACATCCCACGGTCTTTTGACAAACATTACGGTACCTCATATGTTACTTCATCTGTCCACAGGAGATTAGTTGGTCACAGACATGGTTGGAAGAAAATGGTAGGAGTTATTTCCTGGGTCATCAGTCTAATATAATGTGATAGTCAATTTACATTTTCTGACATTCATTGTCTGATGTATACATTTGAAAAAAGAAACCTCTTCTGCCCTAATCTTTGAGGTATTCCCTAGTAATGTGGAGTAAAGAAGTAAAACAAATGAATTTGAAAAACATCATTGGTGTTTTAGTATCTGAAACAGTCAGTTGAGAAGGAGGTCAGACAGGTGGATTGCACAAGGAGTGCATTTGTACTGAAGAAAGGAGCAGTGCTGATTATTGTGGAATGAAAAAGTTGAATGGAATTTGGGTTGCTCAATGTTCAGAACAGGAAAATAATAGTAGAAATGACACCTAACATTGAACCCTAAATAGAGTAAGTGTCATTTTTGTAATCTCCTTGGATTTGTAATTTTTGCCTGTGTCTGTGTTGCTCGTCTTTCACAGAAAAACAGGGGAACATATCAAAGGAGAAAAGGACAAGCTACACAGCATGGGAGTGAAGGGGTTTCCCTTTCTTCGGATGGATAATGTCACCGGAAAGCAAATGGATTGTGTTTCTTTTCCCCTTCTCTCTCCTCTCCTAATGCATTATTCCTCTCTTTCCTCTACGGGTTGCTCTTCTACCTATTACCTCAGGTGCATCGCAATGAAATGTTCCCGCCGTAATGCGTGTGACAACACATAATGAGATCAAAGTGAATCCTGTGATGTAAACAGAGAAAATGTACATCAAAGTGCTGCTATCTATGCCTCTTTTACTTACACACACACACACACACACACACACACACACACACACACACACACACACACACACACACACACACACACACACTTTTCAGGTGTTGGTGCAGTTCAAAGTAAAACAAGTTGTGCTGTGGGTGCACACATAGTAAAACAGTGTTGTTAAGACTTTGATCCAAAATGGCCAACGTGGCTGAGCAGTTTCATTCTCCTCCTGTTAGATCCAAGGAGAGGAAGTGTCAGTCAGTGGCTCATCTCTATGGCAGAGAGGTATAATTACAGAACATCTCATAAACACACCCTCTTCTGTCACAAGGCTAATGGCGAGAAATGATAGGGAAGCTAGGAATTATGGTCATTAGTGTTTGTTTATGCATGCCGGTGACAAGCCAATCACGTCCATCATCAGGCCGGAACATTGGACACACGGTCTGGGAGCTGTCAGAGCAAATTATGCCCAGCGCTGGACAGAGCGTGACGGGCGCATGAACCTGGTGACAACACACACACACTCAGGCACGCCAGACACACACACACACACACTGGCTATCTCACACATTCACAAGTGGACTCTCTCCCAGTCTCCAACTCATTCAAAACACACATCACACTCAAATACAACAATGTTATTGTTTATCATGTCAATCATCTCCATTGTTCGAACAAGAGATTAATTTATTCAATACTAAATTTAAAAAATGTATTAGTAGATTAGCCATAGCCCATAATATAGTTTTCTGTATTAGTAGTATAGCCATAATGGCACGACTTCCGCCGAAATTGGTCCCTCTCCTTGTTCGGGCGGTGTTCGGCGGTCGACGTCACCGACCTTCTAGCCATCGCTGATCCATTTTTCATTTTTCCATTGGTTTTGTCTTGTCTTCCATCACACCTGGTTTCAATCCCATCAATTACATGTTGTGTACTTAACCCTCTGTTTCCCCTCATGTCTTTGTCGGTGATTGTTTGTTTTATGTTTTGTCCACGTCATGTTCTGGTGTGAGACGGGTTTTGTAACCTTTATATTTATTTTGTATATATTGACTTTCTGATTCTTTTTGGCATTTATTAAACTGCTCTGTTTATACCAAGTTCACTCTCCTGCACCTGACTTCCCTGCCACCAACACGCACCCATTACACATAGTGTCACGCCCTGGCCTTAGTTATCTTTGTTTTCTTTATTATTTTGGTTAAGTCAGAGTGTGACATGGGGGATTTATGTGTTTTGTCTGGTCTAGGGGTTTTGTATGTTTATGGGATGTTTTCTAATCTAGGTGTTTATGAAAGTCTATGGTTGCCTAGATTGGTTCTCAATTAGAGGCAGGTGTTTATCGTTGTCTCTGATTGGGAACCATATTTAGGCAGCCATGTTCTTTGGGTATTTTGTGGGTGGTTGTCTTCTGTCTTTGTGTCATTGCACCAGATAGGACTGTTTCGGTTTTCACATTTGTTGTTTTGTATTTTGTAGTGTTCTCGTTTATCATCTATATTAAACATGTTGAACACTAACCACGCTGCATTTTGGTCCTCCTCTCCTTCAACGGAAGAAAATCGTTACACATAGCCCATAATGTAGTTTTCTGTATTAGTAGTATAGCCATAGCCCATAATACAGTTTTCTGTATTAGTAGTATAGCCATAGCCCATAATACAGTTTTCTGTATTAGTAGTATAGCCATAGCCCATAATACAGTTTTCTGTATTAGTAGTATAGCCATAGCCCATAATACAGTTTTCTGTATTAGTAGTATAGCCATAGCCCATAATACCGTTTTCTGTATTAGTAGTATAGCCACAGCCCATCATACAGTTTTCTGTATTAGTAGTAAAGCCATAGCCCATAACACAGTTTTCTGTATTAGTAGTATAGCCATAGCCCATAATACAGTTTTCTGCATTAGTAGCATAGCCATAGCCCATAATACAGTTTTCTGCTTTAGTAGTATAGCCATAGCCCATAATACAGTTTTCTGCATTAGTAGTATAGCCATAGCCCATCATACAGTTTTCTGTATTAGTAGTAAAGCCATAGCCCATAACACAGTTTTCTGTATTAGTAGTATAGCCATAGCCCATAATACAGTTTTCTGTATTAGTAGTAAAGCCATAGCCCATAATACAGTTTTCTGTATTAGTAGTAAAGCCATAGCCCATAACACAGTTTTCTGTATTAGTAGTATAGCCATAGCCCATAATACAGTTTTCTGTATTAGTAGTAAAGCCATAGCCCATAATACAGTTTTCTGCATTAGTAGTATAGCCATAGCCCATAATACAGTTTTCTGTATTAGTAGTAAAGCCATAGCCCATAACACAGTTTTCTGTATTAGTAGTATAGCCATAGCCCATAATACAGTTTTCTGCATTATTAGTATAGCCATAGCCCATAATACAGTTTTCTGCATTAATAGTATAGCCATAGCCCATAATACAGTTTTCTGCATTAGTAGTATAGCCATAGCCCATAATACAGTTTTCTGCATTAGTAGTATAGCCATAGCCCATAATACAGTTTTCTGTATTAGTAGTATAGCCACAGCCCATCATACAGTTTTCTGTATTAGTAGTAAAGCCATAGCCCATAACACAGTTTTCTGTATTAGTAGTATAGCCATAGCCCATAATACAGTTTTCTGCATTAGTAGCATAGCCATAGCCCATAATACAGTTTTCTGCATTAGTAGTATAGCCATAGCCCATAATACAGTTTTCTGCATTAGTAGTATAGCCATAGCCCATAATACAGTTTTCTGCATTAGTAGTATAGCCATAGCCCATAATACAGTTTTCTGTATTAGTAGTAAAGCCATAGCCCATAACACAGTTTTCTGTATTAGTAGTATAGCCATAGCCCATAATACAGTTTTCTGCATTAGTAGTATAGCCATAGCCCATAATACAGTTTTCTGCATTAGTAGTATAGCCATAGCCCATAATACAGTTTTCTGCATTAGTAGTATAGCCATAGCCCATAATACAGTTTTCTGCATTAGTAGTATAGCCATAGCCCATAATACAGTTTTCTGTATTAGTAGTATAGAAACACTTATCTCCCTCACTAGCTTTAAGCACCAACTGTCAGAGCAGCTCACAGAGTACTGCACCTGTACATAGCCCACCTATAATTTAGCCCAAACAACTACCTCTTTCCCAACTGTATTTAATTTATTTCTTTATTTTGCTCCTTTGCACCCCATTATTTTTATTTCTACTTTGCACATTCTTCCATTGCAAAACTACCATTCCAGTGTTTTACTTGCTATATTGTATTTACCTTGCCACCATGGCCTTTTTTGCCTTTACCTCCCTTCTCACCTCATTTGCTCACATTGTATATAGACTTGTTTACACTGTATTATTGACTGTATGTTTGTTTTACTCCATGTGTAACTCTGTGTCGTTGTATCTGTCGAACTGCTTTGCTTTATCTTGGCCAGGTCGCAATTGTAAATGAGAACTTGTTCTCAACTTGCCTACCTGGTTAAATAAAGGTAAAATAAATAAATAAATAAAAATATAGCCATTGCCCATAATATATGCTGTATAGCCTACAATTATTTCCATGTACTGTATATCCACACTTGAATGACAAATTCCTGGAATTTCAAAATGATCATTTACATAGCTAATATTATTTTAACGTTCTGTTACCAAACTAAACCTGCTGCAAGCTGTTGAGCATAAAGCTTTGGTAGACTGTAACAAAGGTTCTGGTTTGTGAAATGGCCTCCTTTTCTGGCTGTGGAATTCTCTCTCTCTTAATTAACTGATAAATGGTGTCCCAGAAGTATGTTGTGTTTTTGCTTACAATGGTATGAAACCAAGACGACACGGCCAGGATCCAGTTTGGGAAGAAATTCTGGCTTTCGAAGGTGTATGGCTCTGATTGTTTTGGAAGCGTTCGTTCTGAGGGCGTTTTGGAAGCGAAGTGATGCTCTGATTTAGTGAAACCTTTGGTGTTGATTGAAGTGTTTGTCCGTTGAGTGCTTGGGAGCTGACCAGAGCAAGTGGAGTCTGTGTTTGTTATGCTTCCTTTATCGGGATCATGTTTAATATTCAAAGTGTAAATAGGACGAGATGTGTGATCCATGTTCAACTTGAGGCAAATGAGCTAGGCTCCCTTGAGGCTTGAGCTGCATTGAATCCTTTCCAGCTACTACACAAACCACTTGAAACACCAAAATACACACTTAACCACACAGACACAAACACACACTGTATGAGATGAGACAATGCATGGTATTTAAAATATATATATATATTCACAGATCCATCAACGTAGGATGGATGTTCACCAACACTAATAATGAACAGCACATTAACACATTTGCACACACTATGTAACAAATATCCACACTCATTCAAATCATTATAAACACATAATAGTCATGCAAACGTACTGCCTAACACACTCAACAGAGCCTTTTGAGTGGCAGAAATCTTCTTATGACAGACAGAGATCATGTTAAAGCTGCTTTGACAGTGACATGATAAAAATCACACACACACACACACACACACTCACACACACACACACACACACACACACACACACACACACACACACACACACACACACACACACACACACACACGCACGCGCACACACACACACACACACACACACACTCACTAATACTGCAGTATTTTAAGGATTCCAGGTTCAACTCCATCCCTTTCTCCAGAAGTGCCGTATATATCCCTCTTCCTACCAACAATATCCCAAGGATAAGGATAAAAGGAAATTAAGTATAAACCCATCTTAGTTTTAAAGAATGTATCGTCATCACGAGCTTCAACATAATACTGTGGCTGTCAGACATCTGCTGAGGAGGGGGTTGAGAATGGATGTATCGTGCTGTTGTTAGAGAGAGGTCCTCTGGTGAGCAAAATAGTGGTCGTCCATCTGGAAAGAGCTTGGATGGATCAGGCTGTTGTTAGAGGGAATGTGCTTGGATGGATCAGGCTGTTGTTAGAGGGAATGGACTTGGATGGATCAGGCTGTTGTTAGAAGGAATGGACTTGGATGGATCAGGCTGTTGTTAGAGGGAATGGACTTGGATGGATCGGGCTGTTGTTAGAGGGAATGTGCTTGGATGGATCAGGCTGTTGTTAGAGGGAATAGACTTGGATGGATCAGGCTGTTGTTAGAGGGAATAGACTTGGATGGATCAGGCTGTTGTTAGAGGGAATGGACTTGGATGGATCAGGCTGTTGTTAGAGGGAATAGACTTGGATGGATCAGACTGTTGTTAGAGGGAATGGACTTGGATAGATCAGGCTGTTGTTAGAGGGAATGGACTTGGATGGATCAGGCTGTTGTTAGAGGGAATGGACTTGGATGGATCAGGCTGTTGTTAGAGGGATTGGACTTGGATGGATCAGGCTGTTGTTAGAGGGATTGGACTTGGATGGATCAGGCTGTTGTTAGAGGGAATGGACTTGGATAGATCAGGCTGTTGTTAGAGGGAATGAACTTGGATGGATTGGCCTGTTGTTAGAGGGATTGGACTTGGATGGATTGGGCTGTTGTTAGAGGGAATGGACTTGGATGGATTGGGCTGTTGTTAGAGGGAATGAACTTGGATGGATTGGCCTGTTGTTAGAGGGTTGGTGCTTGGAGGCATCGGGCTGTTAGATGGGATGAGCTTGGCTGGATCAGGCTGTTGTTAGAGGGAATGAGCTTGTGTTGTGTGTTTGTTTTGGTGTGCCTAATGTGTTGGTGCTTGTCCATAACTGCATGTGTAATTGTGTGTTTGCCTAACATCATGGGACTGTGTCTACATGTTTGTTTCATGTTATTGGCTCTGTGCGTATTGTGTGTGTGTGTGTGTGTGTGTGTGTGTGTGTGTGTGTGTGTGTGTGTGTGTGTGTGCGTGCGTGCGTGCGTGCGTGCGTGTGAGTGCGTGTGTGTGTGTGTGTGTGTGTGTGTGTGTGTGTGTGTGCGTGTGTGTGTGTGTGTGCGTGCGTGCGTGCGTCTAAAGGAGCCTGTACAGAGGAATGAGCAGGCCATGTCAGCAGTAACGATGGATATTGTTCAGTGCCATCTGTCACCTAATTAGAGTGACAAGGCCACAAGGGACATTGACAAGGCCACAGGGGACAGCAACAAGGTTGAACAAGCAAACACAACCACAACAACAATACCCCCACTACAAACACCATACAAACTATTAAAGATGTTCATTGTGAATTAAACCAGTTCTTGTTCTACAAAACCAGACGCTAACATGCTACGTTGTAAGCATAGCCCCACAACAAAATCAAACATTTACGTTGTTGACAATTCTACAGGTATCATTAATAATCAGTTGATAATTTTACCAATCCTAAACGACCCAAACAATGAAAGCATCTTACACTGCATGAGAAGCTACCCACGTCTTTCTGACAACTCGTCCTGGCAATCTCGTAGCTGAAATCACAGTGTCCCTCCGCCAATCTTTAGTAAATGATTTCAGATATCACCATTGATGTCTACTATTCTTACAGTTCTTTCGAGCCAATATAGTGTTACAAAAAGTTTAATTGAAAACAACACTTTGACCTAATCCAGAGATAAACTCACATCTACTGTGGTCCCCAGGATGTAGTGTATGTTGAATGTCTTGAGTAGCTTCCTGTATCGATCTGCTGGCATGGTTCCACACATTGTGAAAAGGAACTAAATTGAGTAGCTTCCTGTATCAATCTGTTGGTATATTACCTACATTGTGAAAAGGAAATAAATGCCTTCTGAGGAATAGATATTGAATGGAATAATGGAATAGTTATTGAATCTAATGTTACATCTAATGATACAACAGTAACTTTTCCACCAGCATAGTCCTTGTCTTGTTGGTAAACCCACATGACTTACACGCAACATATGTGCAGGAAGTGTTGGATAGCTTTAACACATTTTACATTTAAACATTGGTCAAATACTCATTGGAGGCAGAGAGGCTGTGATGATCATGATAGTAGGTTGTTTTATGTTTTCGTTGATGTATGAATATTGATTGACAAATTGATGCTGGACAAATTGAAAACCTCAACTGACGAGTGTGAAGAACTGCCAAAGTATTGTAACCAAGGGAATAATACAACAATAGAATGGAAGCAGTGTTTTCTCAATTGTAGCCTGTAAGTGCAGTGTCCCATCTTATTCATTATACTATGGTAACCTTAACCCAATGCCTACCAACCTCATCAAGAGAGTTCGGATCTTCTGGCGTAACAGCTAAGGTGTTGGATTGAGAGTCTGTAGACTTTATGATCTGAGCTACCCCCAAAATATACTGCAATACATATCCACACAACAAAGAAGAGAGCGATAACACTATACAAGAATAAAGAGTGCTTACTGTATGTATCATATGTAAAAAAAAAAAAAAACTAAACAGTAGCTTAGCACAGCAAATAAAGATTACTACATTTTCTCCATATGAAGACAGAATAAAAATGTACATCGAAACCATCGTATTCTCAAGACTTTATTGATTCCGGTCACAGATGCATTTCATATGAACTTGGATCGCCGCCCCCCCTGGGAGATTCTACATCATCATCATTCGCTGATTAGAGAATCAATCAGTCAATATGATCAAGCGGAGTGCTGCACATAGCCCAGGCGCTCTATGTAAACGCTCCGTATAATGGCTTTTCTCCAGGAACACTGCAGATTTATTTAGTGCTAAAGCATGAGTGACAGTGCCATGGCGAGTGATGAAGTGAGGGGCTCTCTGGGTTGTAAACATAGGCATAGTAAATGGTTCTGCCTGATGGAGTGAAGGGCTCTCTGGGTTGTAAACATAGACATAGTAAATGGTTCTGCCTGATGGAGTTTTCCCTGCGGGATGGGGCCCCGGGTAAGATACATGCATTTAATCTCTAATGGTGTCCTCTCAGCCATCTTCTACAGGAGCTATGATGCTCTACTGATTCAGGGGAACGTCCATCATCATCTGACCCCAGCCAGTGCAGGGCAAGGGTGAACACACACTGGTGAATACTCACGCAACATAGATATAAATGAAAATGCACACTGATTCACACGTTTTCACATTTGGGAATCCAAATGCTTGAGCACACAACAGATGGGTTGAAATAGTATTTGTTAAGCAATGGAGCCAACAGAATAGTCAAAAAAGTGCAAAACCTGCCCATCTGACACTCCGTGCAGGCTCAATCCAATGCTCAAAGTATTTGAAAGAAAATAAATACTCTTTGAACCCACTCACCAAGAACAGCATATATAGTAGAATCTGTTGGGGAAGAGAGTGCCCCTTTGTCTCCTCTCCCTCTCTTTCTCCCCCTTCTTCAGCATCGGGAGAAGGGAGAGAAAGCAGTTTCTCAGATGTCTCCAAGTCTGCTCAAGTGGCAATCAACTTGAATTACTAATAGGGGACTGACTGGCACAATGATATTCCCTCCCTCTCCGCCTCCATTTTCTCTCCCCCTCTCGCTCAGAAAAAAACAGCCTTGTTACAGTAGGCCTCCTCGATCAGCTCACGTCGGAATGCACCAAACCTTGTCTTGCATGCCATGTTTCCCACTCGCTTTCTTCGATACATTTAAGTGGTCTGAAATCCAAATAATAATAATAAAATAGAGGCTGGCAGAGTGTCATAACAGGAGCCACTTTTTTGAAATGGAAAAGATGTGACGTTAATTTAGAATTCCTTTGGCTGACCTGACAGGGCATTCCTCAAGAAGACAAATGGATAATGGCTTCTGCCTGCCACTTGAAAGATATTACACAAGCCAGGGAAAGCCTATTCACATCAATCTCTCGCCCCCGCCCAGAGGCACTTCCAAAGGAGACTTTTCTTTGCATTCTGGGATTTTTATGGCCAAAGTTCTATTCATTGCCCACTGTTAGAATGTTTGTAACTATGGCACTCGATGTGTGTGTGGGAATGAGAGACAGAGAGGCAGTTGGGGGTGAGTGTGTGTGTGTGCTCATATGTGTAGGATAGATGGTTGTTTTCAAATGTTTCATTAACTTCATTGGGATAGGGGGCAGTATTTTCACGTCCGGATGAAAAGCATGCCCAAAGTAAACTACCGGTTTCTCAGGCCCAGAAGCTAGGATATGCATATAATTACATTAAGATTAAGATTTGGATAGCAAACACTCTAAAGTTTCTAAAACGGTTAAAATTATGTCTTTGAGTATAACAGAACTTATTTGGCAGGCAAACCCCAAAGGACAAACCATCCAGGAAAAATATTTTTGGAGTTCACTGTGTTTTCAATTGGATTTCTATGGGAAACTATACTGTTGAGGAACCTGGTTGCAGTACATGTGATCGATTATTTACGTTTTAGGATATCTAAGGTTGGATTAGGAAAGTTGTGTGAAATGTTTGGACCAAGTTTACAGGTAACTTATTAGATACTTTGTAGTCATGTTGGGCGAGTTGGAACCGGTGTATTTCTGAATCAAATGCGCCAAATAAATTGACATTTTGGGGATATAAAGAAGGAATTTATCAAACAAAAGGACCATTTGTGATGTTTCTGGGACATTTTGGAGTGCCAACAGAAGAAGATCTTCAAAGGTAAGGCATGAAATATATTGTTATTTATGACTTTTGTGTCGCACCTGCCTGGTTGAAATATGTTTTTCATGTGTTGGTATGCGGGGCGCTGTCCTTAGATAATCACATGGTTTGATTTCGCCATAAAACCTTTTGAAATCTGACACGGCGGCTGTATTAACAACAAGTTAACTTCTCTAGGATAAGGGGGCAGCATTCGGAATTTTGGATAAAAACATGCCCAACTTCAACTGCCTGCTACACATCCCCAGAAGATAAGATATGCATAATATTAGTAGATTTGGATAGTTTCGAAAACTGTTTGAATCATGTCCTTGAGTATAACAGATCTTATTTAGCAGCGAAACCCCGAGGACAAACCATTCAGATTTTTCTTTTGAGGTCACTCTCTTTTCAATGTGTTTTCATTGGGAATCCAGACCTTCTTGCAGTTCCTACCGCTTCCAATGGATGTCAACAGTCTTTAGAAATTGATTAAGGTTTTTCCTTTGTGTAATGAAGAAGTACGGCCATCCAGAACGAGGGTAACTTGAAGTGTACTGTTAGACAGAGGCGCATGACCAGAAAGCTAGCTACAGTTTCCTCCTGTAATGAACACAGATCATCCCGTCTTCAATTTTATCGATTATTTACGTTAAAACATACCTAAAGTTGTATTACAAAAGTAGTTTGAAATGTTTTGGCAAAGTTTACAGGTAACTTTTGAGATATTTTGTAGTCACATTATGCAAGTTGGAACCAGTGTTTTTCTGGATCAAACGGGCCAAATAAATTGACATTTTGGATATACACTGCTCAAAAAAATAAAGGGAACACTTAAACAACACAATGTAACTCCAAGTCAATCACACTTCTGTGAAATCAAACTCTCCACTTAGGAAGCAACACTGATTGACAATACATTTCACATGCTATTGTGCAAATGGAATAGACAACAGGTGGAAATTATAGGCAATTAGCAAGACACCCCCAATAAAGGAGTGGTTCTGCAGGTGGTGACCACAGACCACTTCTCAGTTCCTATGCTTCCTGGCTGATGTTTTGGTCACTTTTGAATGCTGGCGCTGCTTTCACTCTAGTGGTAGCATGAGACGGAGTCTACAACCCACACAAGTGGCTCAGGTAGTGCAGCTCATCAATGCGAGCTGTGGCAAGAAGGTTTGCTGTGTCTGTCAGCGTAGTGTCCAGAGCATGGAGGCGCTACCAGGAGACAGGCCAGTACATCAGGAGACGTGGAGGAGGCCATAGGAGGGCAACAACCCAGCAGCAGGACCGCTACCTCCACCTTTGTGCAAGGAGGAGCAGGAGGAGCACTGCCAGAGCCCAAATGACCTCCAACAGGCCACAAATGTGCATGTGTCTGCTCAAACGGTCAGAAACAGACTCCATGAGGGTGGTATGAGGGCCCGAAGTCCATAGGTGGGAATTGTGCTTACAGCCCAACACCGTGCAGGACGTTTGGCATTTGCCAGAGAACACCAAGATTGGCAAATTTGCCACTGGCGCCCTGTGCTCTTCACAGATGAAAGCAGGTTTACACTGAGCACATGTGACAGACATGACAGTCTGGAGACGCCGTGGAGAACATTCTGCTGCCTGCAACATCCTCCAGCATGACCGGTTTGGCGGTGGGTCAGTCATGGTGTGGGGTGGCATTTCTTTGGGAGGCCGCACAGCCCTCCAGCCTGTAGTGTGGTTTTCCACATGAATTTTGAGTGTGACTCGAAATCCAGACCTCCATGGGTTGATACATTTTATTTTTGTGTGATTTTGTTGTCAGCATATTCAACTATGTAAAGAAAAAAATATTTAATAAGAATATTTCATTCATTCAGATCTAGGATGTGTTATTTTAGTGTTCCCTTTATTTTTTTGAGCAGTGTATATCGACGGAATTAATTGAATAAAATTACCATTTGGGATGTTTATGGGACATATTGGAGTGCCAACAGAAGAAGCTCATCAAAGGTAAGGCATGAATTCTAGTTTTATTTCTGCGTTTTGTGTCGCACCTGCAGGGTTGAAATATGCTTCTCTCTCTTTGTTTACTATGGTGCTATCCTCAGATAATACCATCGTTTGCTTTCACCGAAAAAGCCTTTTTGAAATCTGACATGTTGGCTGGATTCACAACAAGTGTAGCTTTAATTTGGTATCTTGCATGTGTATTTCATGAAAGTTAGATTTTTATAGATATTTATTTGAATTTGGTGCTCTACATTTTCACTGGCTTTAGGCCATGTGGGACGCGTCCCACATATCCCAGAGAGGTTAAGCTTTATTTTGATGTATTGCACTCGTGATTTTATGAAAGTTAAATATTTATAGTTTCACCGGATGTTGTCAAGGTGGGACGCTAGCGAAATAAGTTAACCACCTAAATGAACCTAAACATTACCTATACAGACAGTCTATTCAGCACTTCCCCCTGACTCTCCCTTTGTTCCAGGTGAGAGGCTGGACAGATGGACTCAATAAATGTGTCTGTTTCAAGAGTTTACGACCCCTACCTACTAGACCAACGAGGGGCAGCTGTCTCGCCTGAGAATTTCTCACCAGCATTGGAGTTAAATCCATTTAAATTCAGTAAATTTGGGAGTTTAATCAAAAATGCTAATGTAAGAATTAGAAAGTAACATAAAAATAGTTTTTTTCATAATTTCTTCAGCTGGAATTTTATTAATGGCAACTAGACAAGGCTGTGCACATTCTCACTCACTTTTTGAGATGGCAATCAAACCCCTAGCCGAAATAGTGAGACAATAAAACTTGTAAACAACCAACATCAATTAAGTTTATTCGACCTCTTGCTCTATGACACTTTTTTCATAATACTCTTTAGCTCCTCCGAACGCATCACGTTGCTTTGGAATCAATTGTGTCAATGTTTACCTGCTACAAAGCATGCATCATTTTGAGAGCAGAGGAGCAGAGGGGAAGAGCGTCTTTATTCTATTTAACCTACTGTCCCATACCATATTTATCCATTATGCATCAGTACAATAGCTTTGATCCAGTTTCTCGCAAGTACTCATTCAATTGTTGCTGGTGGTTGTACTAAATTATCTTCAATTTCACAAGTTTCATTTGTTCACATTATAACCCTAGCTAGTCAACGTAGCGAGATAGCTAGCTAGTAGTAGTAGCTTCTTGACTTAAAAAAATCAGACTAAAATAACCAGTGGTGTCAACTTTATTTATCATTATTTCAACACACGCATCAGCCATCAAGAATTAAACCTCTGCTATTCTTGAGCTTGGACACTGCAATTGGACGTGACGCAACACAAGCACAATACGGGCAGTGAAACAGCTTTCATTTTTTTCAAAAGATGCATTTTCTCAATGACAATGTTGGGCGCCCGATGGCTATAGTGTAGCAGGGCCTCTTTCTCTATCATTGTATAAAATCCAAATAGCTTAAAACAGAAATTATGCCATTAATAAACCTTTAGTAGGCAAAGTAAACACATTAATACGTAGCATGTCACATCACCTTGGAATAATTGCAACTACTGCATAAAATACATTTTTATACCATTTATCAAGAATCTTTAAGTAAGAACATTTCAAACGGTTGTCTTTACCATTTCCTGGGCTTTACCAGCCCTCTTTCTCTAGCACTCTACTCATGGTGCAGCAACTACGCACAATAATGAAGTCCTCTTTGCTCTATCTAGCCTTAGACAGTAGGCTAGAAAGAAAGGAAATTGTAACTGACTTTGCTGACAAAATTACAGACTCTCCATTATCTCCAATCCCTTGAAAATTATGTTTTTACATTTCCATCACCATTCCGATCTAAAAGACTCAGCTCAGAACTTCCCCACAAGTCACTGCCTGTTGATGACTTCAGGACTTATTCATATGGATATATTCCTGTCAGACTCTTTTATCAACTGCTCTATGTGTATGTATTACCTTCATTTCTAGGTCTTATCCCACTCTGCATGTAATACTCCAGCTCTGTGTTTGTATTTATGGTAAGTGTCTGTCCACTCAGCTCAGAACCCATGGTGGTAATTGAGTTCTGCTGACTTGAAATGCAGTGCAGTGTTGGAATGACACTGTCAACAAGTTTAGACCCGAAATTGTAATTGGTATATTCATGTGGTGTCATTTTCCTTTTTACCCTATTGAGTGGATCTGAAAGCGTATTCGTCATAAGCATTCCACTTGCACATTCTTCAAAGCTCACTGATGCATTCTCTCTCTCTAATGATCTCTCTCATATTCCCTCCATTTATCTGCCTGTCTGTCATCTGTCGGTCGGTCGGTCTGTCGTTCTGTTCTTCTCCTTCTATTTCAACTATCTCTATTTGTGTCTGTCTGAGTGACTCTCTCTCTCTCTATTCACTCACTCCTCTTCCTGACCCTTGTGTATTTACCCTAATGACTCTCCCGGTGTTGTTTTAGTGCGTTCCGTGACAGGTCAGCCGTGTGGTTGGTGGGGACTCTATGAATAATGAACTGTAATCCGGGGGTGGTCATTGTGTGTGGCAGGACAGAGTTATGACAGTGACCGAGCTCATAATTCCATCCCTAAAGACTCAACGACCACTGTCTGCCGGCCATACAGATCTCATAAGGCAAAGTCCACAAGGCCCTCTCCTGATACGATCCCGGATCTGTTATCTTCCTGACAAAAGTGTAAATGAAGAATTTAAGAAAAAGGTGGAAGAAGAAAACAAAAGTAAACATGAGAAAAAAAAGTCTGTGTTGGTGGAATTTGGTAAATTAGCTTGTACTGTCGGATGGAACCTACTTTATATTTCAGCTGTGGGGCTTGATTCCCCCGGTCCCTTTTTCTCTGGCGGAAGCACATTGGAAATCTCCTTGCAACCAATTACACCACGCTGGCCTTGGCTGAAAATAGCGTCACCAGGCGCAAAATGGTAGAGCTAAGCTTATTTCAGTAAACGACCCCCATCTATATCTCTTGAGGCGGGACCACAATATTTATCAGTATGGACAGGGGTGTTACTCAGCATGATAAAAATGACCAAAGCCCTCCTATAGCCTTGGCCCTCCTATAGCCTTGGCCCTCCTATAGCCTTGGCCCTCCTATAGCCTTAGCCCTCCTATAGCCTTGGCCCTCCTATAGCTTTAGCCCCCCTGATTTTTTGGGTTGAAATTCATGTTATTGGATGCTCGAGTGGTTAGCAGGGGTTATTAGGGAAGATTATGTTGGAGTTCAGATCAGCTCATGACACAAGGAGTGGGGGTGGGGAACAAAGCAAGGTAGTATATATTCATATTGGGTGGTGCAGTGTGTGTGTGTGTGTGTGTGCGTGCGTGCGTGCGTGCGTGCGTGCGTGCGTGCGTGTGTGCGTGCGTGTGTGTGTGTGTGTGTGTGTGTGTATGAAAGAGAGAGAGAGAGAGAGAGAGAGAGAGCGAGAGAGAGAGAGAGAGAAGAGAGATGACTGAGACATCAAGTGTTCATCTATTGCCCTGTTCTTACCGTTTAACACTGACCCCTTGATGGAACCTGGAGAATACACACTGTCTGCCAGGACAATTAAGGGAGAATAGATCAGAGAGGAAGACATGAAAGAATAGAATAAAGAAAATACATTAAAAAGGGAAAGGAAGGAAAAGAACAAGAAAGACAAGAAATATAGGAAGGTTAGAGAGAAAGAAGAAAGAAGACTAAGTTACTCAGACTAAAGGACAAAACAACTTGATAAAGGAGACAAAAGAAAGAAAGAAAGAAAGAAAGAAAGAAAGAAAATAAAGAAAATAAAAGAAAGAAAGAAATTAAGAATGGAAAGAAAAGAAAGACAGAATAGAAAGAAAGAACCTGTCAAATCACTTTGTCAACAGCTGGAAAAACAAACTGTGCCCACATAAATGTTTCCATTCAACACTATTCCAAGCATTTGCAATACACAACATTCACAACTGTCCAATTATATCACTCGGCTATGACAGTTCTATCAAAATGGAGCCCCTCACAGTTTAACGCTGCGCCAAAGTGTTTTGTTTATTTGTTTGTGAGTTAGTTGGTTTGTTTTTCTCTTATGAGAGGCAGGGAGTGTGGAGCCTGTGTCTCTGACTCTAGCAGCTGTGACATATCGCTACAGATAAATCACTCGCCTGTTTTCCACTCGCTGAGATGTTGCGTTGCGCCACATCCACATCACACGGCATAGCAGATAGCCCCTGTGCGTTATTCAGGATATAGTCTGTCAGCTGCACAGAGACAGATGTCGAGCTAGAGAGGCAAAGCAAACAGCACATCAGAAAACATAAGGTGCTGACTTCTCATTCAGGGCAAACAGTGAAGTCGGCAACTGTTGTTGGGCTTGAATTATGCAGAAACACCTCCCTCCTCTACTCTACTCAGGTTTCCCCTGTACAGCACAATCTGGTCTTCCCACTCTGCCATAAGTAATCGGAGTGAGCGAGACAAGAACTAAGTATCAATGGCTAAATCTAAGTGGAAACCTCTGGCTCTAATTTCATGTACTGCATGTGTCTGCTGAGATAGATAGATGTTACCTTCCTTAGGGCACCTCTAAATCAAAGTGAATGAACGTCTGACGCAGTGGTGTGGTGGACTGGGGAGAAATGATTTGGTCGTAACGCTGTTCTACCTTTTTATTTGGTTGGTGGATATGTCTTTACAACTTTTCTGATGGACAGTGCAACACCACACTATGCCATCCCCCAATGCACTGCTCCCATTGAAAACCATAGAGTTGCTGCATTTTTTTACACATTCCTTTGTCTGGTTATAAAGCGACCTTAGGGTGGCATGGATGACATGGCATGGGTGTTGCGGAGAAGCCAGCTGGGGAGAGGTGGGTGATGGGGATGATGGAGAGCTCTCAATATGATACAGTGAGGGAGAGGAAGTGCTAACAGATACCTCTGATCGAAGGAGTTCTGTCTAGCTGCCTGACTGAGGGGAGACAAGTTGACTAGGGTGATGTGTGTGTGCCTGTGTGCGTATGTGTGTGAGAGAAATATAGAGAAATAAAGTGTGAGTGAGTGAGTGAGTGAGTGAGTGAGTGAGTGAGTGAGTGAGTGAGCAAGTGAGTGGTATGAGTGCTTGAGTGAGTGCCTATCTATTCTCTACCCTTCTCCAGAAAAGCGTTTAGCCCTTTCCACTCCAACCCATATACTGGTTGAACTTGAAGATTTGGTAACTAATAAGTGCAGACATTGGAACGCAATGGCTGTAAAACTTGCTATACATGACATCAGAGCTCATTGTCTCAGCTTTAAATGGGATTCAACTGACAAACAACAAGAAGATGCCCCCATCCTTTCTGCCAATGGGGTTGGCTTCCGGGTTGGATGCACGCTGTGTTAAGTGCTTTGTGAAAGCTAGGAGAGCTCAAAAAAATACCACATAGTCTACCGGGTGGCGCAGTGGTCTAGGGCACTGCATCGCAGTGCTAGCTGTGCCACCAGAGAGGGTTCTCGTCCAGGCTCTGTCGCAGCCGGTCGCGACAGGAAGGTCCGTGGGGCGACGCACAATTGGCCGGTAGGGATATTTTTGTGTCATTGTGCGCTAGTACTCCTGTGGCGGGCTGGGCGCAGTGCATGCTAACCAGGTCACCTGTTGCACAATGTTTCTTCCCACACATTGGTGCGGCTGGCTTCCGGGTTGGATGCACACTGTGTTAAGAAGCAGTGCGGCTTGGTTGGGTTGTGTTTCAGAGGACGCGTGGCTTTCGACCTTGGTCTCTCCCAAACCCGTAAGGAAGTTGTAGCGATGAGACAAGAAAATAACTGCTAACAATTGGATACCACGAAATTGGGGAGAAAAGGGGGTAAAATTTCAAAAAAATGATGATATACAGTGGGGCAAAAAAAGTATTTAGTCAGCCACCAATTGTGCAAGTTCTCCCACTTAAGAAGATGAGAGAGGCCTGTAATTGTCATCATAGGTACACTTCAACTATGACAGACAAAATGAGGAAAAAAATGCAGAAAATCACATTGTAGGATTTTTAATGAATTTATTTGCAAATTATGGTGGAAAATAAGTATTTGGTCAATAACAAAAGTTTATCTCAATACTTTGTTATATATCCTTTGTTGGCAATGACAGAGGTCAAACGTTTTCTGTATGTCTTCACAAGGTTTTCACACACTGTTGCTGGTATTTTGGCCCATTCCTCCATGCAGATCTCCTCTAGAGCAGTGATGTTTTGGGGCTGTTGCTGGGAAACACGGACTTTCAACTCCTTCCAAAGATTTTTCTATGGGGTTGAGATCTGGAGACTGGCTAGGCCACTCCAGGACCTTGAAATGCTTCTTACGAAGCCACTCCTTCGTTGCCCGGGCGGTGTGTTTGGGATCATTGTCATGCTGAAAGACCCAGCCACGTTTCATCTTCAATGCCCTTGCTGATGGAAGGAGCTTTTCACTCAAAATCTCACGATACATGGCCCCATTCATTCTTTCCTTTACACAGATCAGTCGTCCTGGTCCCTTTGCAGAAAAACAGCCCCAAAGCATGATGTTTCCACCCCCATGCTTCACAGTAGATATGGTGTTCTTTGGTTGCAACTCAGCATTATTTTTCCTCCAAACACGACGAGTTGAGTTTGTACCAAAAAGTTATATTTTGGTTTCATCTCACCATATGACATTCTCCCAATCTTCTTCTGGATCATTCAAATGCTCTCTAGCAAACTTCAGATGGGCCTGGACATGTACTGGCTTAAGCAGGGGGACACGTCTGGCACTGCAGGATTTGAGTCCCTGGCGGCGTAGTGTGTTACTGATGGTAGGCTTTGTTACTCTGGTCCCAGCTCTCTGCAGGTCATTCACTAGGTCCCCCCGTGTGGTTCTGGGATTTTTTCTCACCGTTCTTGTGATCATTTTGATCTTGCGTGGAGCCCCAGATCGAGGGAGATTATCAGTGGTCTTGTATGTCTTCCATTTCCTAATAATTGCTCCCACAGTTGATTTCTTCAAACCAAGCTGCTTACCTATTGCAGATTCAGTCTTCCCAGCCTGGTGCAGGTCTACAATTTTGTTTCTGGTGTCCTTTGACAGCTCTTTGGTCTTGGCCATAGTGGAGTTTGGAGTGTGAATGTTTGAGGTTGTGGACAGGTGTCTTTTAAAATGATAACAAGTTCAAACAGGTGCCATTAATACAGGTAACGAGTGGAGGACAGAGGAGCCTCTTGAAGAAGAAGTTACAGGTCTGTGAGAGACAGAAATCTTGCTTGTTTGTAGGTGACCAAATACTAATTTTCCACCATAATTTGCAAATAAATTCATAAATAATCCTACAATGTGATTTTATTGATTTTTTTTTCCATTTTGCCTGTCATAGTTGAAGTGTACCTATGATGAAAATTACAGGCCTCTCTCATCTTTTTAAGTGGAAGAACTTGCACAATTGGTGGCTGACTAAATACTTTTTTACCCCACTGTAGTTGAGGCTCTTTCCTTGCATCATAAAAGTGCATTAAAATGTCTTATGAAATGTCACACTTTGAAGCCACTTGGAGAGACAAGTTAGTCCTCTCACTCAAACCCTTGTCATTGTTTTCTTCTTATGTTGCACCTAAAACACATTTTGCTTGAACGTTCCTGAATGAACCCAGAGTATTTGTAGACTTTGTTATCAACAACTGTTGTGCAAGGTACAGTAAATGTAAATTGCAGATAAAATCAACAGTGTAATGTTTGGATTCGGCCATATGTCAGGTGAACTGCTGTGTCTTCACCTTTGCTCTGATAATTTTCCCATAATCTCCAAACTGTTTCCCTTTCAAATGCAACCATGGCTATATGCATATACTTCTCATATTTCTTCTGTTAGAAACATTTAAATGTGTCCTTATCCATATAGGCCAATTCCCCTGAGTGCAAAGGGTTATAAGCATTGGTTTGGTGCAAGCATGGCTGGGGGGACGTTCCACCATGTGAGTGAGTGAGTGAGTGAGTGAGTGAGTGAGTGAGTGAGTGAGTGAGTGAGTGCGTGTGTGTGTGTGTGTGTGTGTGTGTGTGTGTGTGTGTGTGTGTGTGTGTGTGTGTGTGTGTGTGTGTGCGTGCGTGCGTGCGTGCGTGCGTGCGTGCGTGCGTGTGTGTGTGTGTGCAGTAGAGGTGTTCCAAATTTGGGACACATCTGACACAAGCATCTGACACAGGCATCTCACTCTGATTGAAAGACCCTCATCGTTCCTCCTTCTCCCTTTTATCCATCCCTCTGCTCCGCACTCTCCCGTTCTTTCTGTTTTCCCCACTCACTCTGCCTTGTCTGCTGCGTTTGGTAGCAGCTGTCGCTAGCAACGAGTAGGACAGGATCAAGGCTGTGGTGCAGGAAAATCGATGTGGCAAGAGAAGGAGGAAACATGGTGGTAGCAGGGTTTTAACAGAGTGATAACAGGGTGGTACAGAGTGGAAACAGGGTGGTAACAGAGTGGTAGCAGGGTGGTAACACAGTGGTAGCAGGGTGGTAACACAGTGGTAGCAGGGTGGTAACAGCGTGGTAACAAGGTGGTAACAGAGTGGTAGCAGAGTGGTAACACAGTGGTAGCAGGGTGAAAACACAGTGGTAACATGGTGGGAACCACATATAGCATATAAACTCATATTATTTATTTGTTTTTACAGGAAATTAGCTTCATGGCAATATGTATAGAATAGCAGGAAAAAAGCAGGGATTCTTGAAAGTCAGGAAAATACTTGTCCTGCAGGGAAACTACATTTCTATAGCTGAACATTTTTAATTTTGTTGCATTATTTGAGCTTAAAAATGTATTTTACAAGGGAAAGGATTTGTCTGGGGACTTTTCAGAAAACTATGGCTGAAAATGTCCTTGTCCAGGCCAAAATGTCTCAATATAAAACTCTCCCAAAATATTTTTTTATAGATATTAAAACTTCTTAGGGCTGAGATCCTATTAACGGGATCGATATGACAACAGCCAGTGAAAGTGCAGCGCGCCAAATTCAAAACAACAAAAATCTCATAATTAAAATTCCTCAAGCATACAAGTATTTTACATCATTTTAAAAATACAATTCTCATGAATCCAGCCACAGTGTTTCATTTCAAAAAGGCTTTACAACGAAAGCATCACAAACGATTATGTTAGGTCACCACCAAGCCACAGAAAAACACAACCATTTTTCCAGCCAAAGAGAAGAGTCACAAAAAGCACAAATAGAGATAAAATGAATCACTAACCTTTGATGATCTTCATCAGATGACACTCATAGGACTTCATGTTACACAATACATGTATGTTTTGTTTGATAAAGTTCATATTAATATAAAAAAATCTGAGTATACATTGGCGCTTTATGTTCAGTAGTTCCAAAAACATCCAGTGATTTTGCATAGCCACATCAATTTACAGAAATACTCATTATAAATGTTGATGAAAATACAAGTGTTATACATGGAATTATAGATATACTTCTCCTTAATACAACCGTTGTGTCAGATTTCAAAAAAGCTTTACGGAAAAAGCAAACCATGCTATAATCTGAGAACGGCGCTCAGAAAACATTTACATATATCCACCATGTTGGAGACAACAGAAGTCAGAAATAACATTATAAATATTCACTTACCATTGATGATCTTCATCAGAATGCACTCCCAGGAATCGTAGTTCCACAATAAATGTTTGATTTGTTCGATAATGTCCATCATTTATGTCCAAATAGTTACTTTTGTTAGCGCGTTTGGTAAACAAATCAAAATTCACGAAGCGCGTTCACTAGTTGCAGACGAAATGTCAAAAAGTTCTGTTACAGTCCTTTAGAAACAAGTCAAACGATGTATGGAATCAATCTTTAGGGTGTTTTTAACATAAATCATCAATAAGGTTCCAACCAAAGAATTCCTTTGTCTTCAGAAAAGCAAAGGAACACAGCTACCTCTCATGTGAACACAGCTACCTCTCACCAGCCTGTGTCACTCTGCCAGACACCTGACTCATTCAGCTCACATTCGGCTCCACTTCACAGTAGAAGCCTCAAACAAGTTAGATCTAAAGATGGTTGACATCTAGTGGAAGCCTTCGGAAGTGCAACTTGACCAATATCCCACTGTGTATTCGATAGGGGCTGAGTTGAAATCGACCAACCTCAGATTTACCACTTCCTGTTTGTATTTTTTCTCAGGTTTTTGCCTTCCATATGAGTTCTGTTATACTCACAGACCTCATTCAAACAGTTCTAGAAACTTCAGAGTGTTTTCTATACAAATGTACTAATACTATGCATATATTAGCAACTGGGACTGAGGATCAGGCAGTTTACTCTGGGCACCTTATTCATCCAAGCTACTCAATACTGCCCCCAGCCATAAGAAGTTAACTGAAAAAGTATTGCATGTAGTTTCTTGCAACAGCCCTCTGTGACTTTAAGGAATATTTATCTAAAAAACTTTGATTCATAAAAGATGTGTCCAGCGATTTGGTGACCTCGGTCAGATTTGTCTAAAATCCTAAATTATCAAGAATTGAACAGGGTCAGCTATACTATAAGGACCCCTTATTCCTCTCCTTATTACATGTAGTGCAACAAGACCATTCATGGTCTGGAAAGTTCTCTACTTTCGATAGATTTAAACAAACAATATTGGAATCACCATGGTCACAACCATAAACTGTCAACTAAAATAGAAAGTTCATTTTGGTTCAAATATTTGACATTTAATTAGATTTTAGCTTCATAATGTATCAGAGTAAAAATGTTATTGCTACTGTATACCACTTGAATGAAGAAGAACATAAAACATGTTGTCAACTCTGTAAAAAATGTATTCTGTCAGAGTGCTGAACGATCTGATAGAATGTTTATGCTTTTATAGGGATTTTTCAAAACACACGTTTTCCATATTTTACAAATGCTTGTATTTAACTTTTATTTTTAAAGTGAAAATATGTCTGTTTTGATTATCTGTTGTCAACTATGTCAGTGGCTTGTCGACTCAGTCACTGATAGCTAACCCCCTCTATTTTATTGTCAATATTCTGAAGAAAATATTGCAATCACTGTTCTACAACATATGCTTAAACAATTGAAGTATTTTCTGTGCTAGACCAAAGTGATGTGTGCTTTATGAGTATAGTTTTATGTTTTAAATCTAGAAAAACATGCCAAAATGCTAACAAAATCAACCATGGAGCATGTAATAGTGCTATAAAACAAAAACAAAAGTAATTTGGAGATTTGTGTTACATATTTTAATAATCTAATGTTATAATTAAAAATCAAGACATTTAAAAACTTCTTGGACAATAATTGTAAAAATGAAATTCCTTTTATGGTGTCTGACAGTTGACATAAATCCATTTCGTTGCATTTTATGAAAAAAATAAAACTAATTATGTGGTTGTTCCTTTACATGATGTGATAGCTGATACTTTGGTCTATCAAAATATATGTTTCAATAGTGTTAATATTAAGACAAACATTTGTGGGAAAATAGTCCCATCTTTCAAGAACAGCAACATTTTCTGTCAGCCTCATGGCACAATTTGTAAAAAAAAGCATGACACTAACTATAAAACTATAAAACTTGCCCCATGGCAAAACAATATATATATTATATATATATTGATACACTGCCGATTTTGCAGGGTTTCCTACTTACAAAGCATGTAAAGGTCTGTCATTTTTATCATAGGTACTCTTCAACTGTGAGAGACGGAATCTAAAACAAAAATCCAGAAAATCACATTGTATGATTTTTAAGTAATTCATTTGCATTTTATTGCATGACATAAGTATTTGATACATCAGAAAAGCAGAACTTAATATCATACAAAAAAATCATACAATGTGATTTTCTGGATTTTTGTTTTAGATTCCGTCTCTCACACTTGAAGTGTACCTATGATAAAAATTAAAGACCTCTACATGCTTTGTAAGTAGGAAAACCTGCAAAATAGGCATTGTATCAAATACTTGTTCTCCCCACTGTATATATATATATACAGTATATATATATATATATATATATATATATATATATATATATATTGATTAGATAAGTATTCAACACCCTGAGTCAATAACTTTGGCAGCAATTACAGCTGTGGGTTTTTCTGGGTGAGTCTATAAGACCTTCCACAGCTGGATTGTACAATATTTGCACATTATTCTTATTTTCAACATTGTTCTCCCCACTGTATATATATATATATATATATATATATATATATATATATATATATATATATATATATATATATATATATATATATACATACAGTGCCTGCAGAAAGTATTCACACCCCTTGACTTATTCTACATTTTGCTGTGTTACAGACTGACTTACAAATTGATTAAAACATTTTTTCCCCCTCAACCATCTACACATAATACCCCATAATGAAAATTAAACACAAAAATATCTCATTTACATACGTATTCACATGCCTGAGTGAATGCTTTGAAGAAGCAGCTTTGGCAGCGATTACAGCTGTGAGTATTTCTCTAAGAGCTTTCTACACCTGGATTGTGCAACATTTTCCCATTATTCAAGCTCTGTCAAATTGGTTGTTGATTATTGCTAGACAACCAATTTCTAGGCTCGCCATAGATTTCCAAGTAGATTTAAGTCAAAACTGTAACTCGGCCACACATTCATTGTCTTCTTGGTAAGCAACTCCATTGTAGATTTAACCTTGTGGGTTTAGGTTATTGTCCTGCTGAAAGGTGAATCCATCTCCCAGTGTCTGGTGGGAAAAAAATCTGAGCCAGGTTTTCCTCTAGGATTTTCCCAGTCTTTAATGATTACAAGCATAACATGACGCAGCAACCACCGTGCTTGGAAATATGGATGGTGGCGCTCAGTAATGTGTTGCATTGCCCTGAACATAACATTTTGTATTCAGAACATAAAGTTAATTTGGTTGCCACATTTTTAGCAATATTACTTTATTGCCTTGTTTTAAGCAGTACCTTGTTGTTTTGGAATATTCTTTATTCTGTACGGGCTTCCTTATTTTCACTCTGACAATTAGGTTAGTATTGTGGAGTAACTACAATATTGTTGATCCAGCCTCAGTTTTCTCTTATTGGAGCCATTAACATCTGTAGCTGTTTTAAAGTCGCCATTGGCCTTATGGTGAAATTCCTGAGTGGTTTCCTTCCACTACGGCAACTGAGTTAGTAAGGAAGCCTGTATCTTTGTAGTGACTGGGTATATTGATGCACCACCCAAAGTTTAATTAATAATTTAATCATGCTCTTACAGCCTTACAACCTGGATTTAAAATAGATTTGGGGGGGGGGGGGTGTAGTATTTGATTTACACAACATGCCTACCACTTTGAGGATGCTAAATCTTTTTTGATTGTGAAACAAATGGGAAATTAGACAAAAAACAGAGAACTTGAGCGTGCATAGCTAGTGGTCCTAAAACGGAACCTTGAGGAACACCTACATTTACAGTTGACTTGTCAGAGGACAAACCATTCACAGAGACAAATTGATATCTTTCCGACAGATAAGATCTAAACCAGGCCAGAACTTGTCCGTGTAGACCAATTTGGGTTTCCAATCTCTCCAAAAGAATGTGGTGATCGATGGTATCAAATGCAGCACTAAGGTCTAGGAGCACGAGGACAGATGCAAAGCCTCGGTCTGATGACATTAAAAGGTCATTTACCACCTTCACAAGTGCAGTCTCAGTGCTATGATGGGGTCTAAAACCAGACTGAAGCATTTTGTATACATTGTTTGTCTTCAGGAAGGCAGTGATTTGCTGCGCAACAGCCTTTTCTAAAATGTTTGAGAGGAATGAAAGATTCGATATAGGCCGATAGTTTTTTATATTTTCTGGGTCAAGGTTTGGCTTTTTCAAGAGAGGCTTTATTACTGCCACTTTTAGTGAGTTTGGTACACATCCGGTGGATAGAGAGACGTTTATTATGTTCACCATAGGAGGGCCAAGCACAGGAAGCAGCTCTTTCAGTAGATTAGTTGGAATAGGGTTCAGTATGCAGCTTGAAGGTTTAGAAGCCATGATTATTTTCATAATTGTGTCAAGAGATATAGTACTAAAACACTTGAGTGTCTCTCTTTATCCTAGGTCCTGGCAGAGTTGTGCAGACTCAGGACAACTGAGCTTTGAAGGAATACGCAGATTTAAAGAGGAGTCTGTAATTTTGCTTTCTAATAATCATGATATTTTCCTCAAAGTTCATGAATTTATTACTGCTGAAGTGAAAGCCATCCTCTCTGGGGAATGCTGCTTTTTAGTTAGCTTTGCGACAGTATCAAGAAGAAATTTCGGATTGTTCTTATTTTCCTCAATTAAATTGGAAAAATAGGATGATCGAGCAACAGTAAGAGGGCTCTTTGATACTGCACGGTACTGTCTTTCCAAGCTAGTCAGAAGACTTCCAGTTTGCTGTGGCGCCATTTCCGTTCCAATTTTCTGGAAGCTTGCTTCAGAGCTCTGTTATTTTCTGTATACCAGGGAGCTAGTTTCTTATGAGAAATGTTTTTAGTTTTTAGGGGTGCAACTGCATCTAGGGTATTGAGCAAGGATAAATTGAGTTCCTCAGTTAGGTGGTTAACTGATTTTTGTAGACATCGGGAGTCTGGAAGGACATCAAGGAATCTTTGTGTTGTCTGTGAATTTATAGCATGACTTTTGATGTTCCTTGGTTGGGGTCTGAGCAGATTATTTGTTGCAATTGCAAACGTAATACAATGGTGGTCCGATAGTCCAGGATTATGAGGAAAGACATTAAGATCCACAACATTTATTCCATGGGACAAAACTAGGTCCAGTGTATGACTGTGATAGTGAGTAGGTCCAGAGACATGTTGGAAAAAACCCACTGAGTCGATGATGGCTCCGAAAGCCTTTTGGAGTGGGTCTGTGGACTTTTCCATGTGAATATTAAAGTCACCAAAAATGTGAATATTATCTGCTATGACTACAAGGTCCGATGGGAATTCAGGGAACTCAATGAGGAACGCTGTGGTGATAACCAAAGCACTCTTTTTTTTATTAAACTAAAGTGTCAGAGCAATGCACTGAGAGCCTTTGGAAGTGACACAGACGTTTGTAATTAGTTACTTTTGGGCCATATTTCAGCAGAAGCGGTTGAGAAGTCAGTTATTAAATATGCATGGCACCATAATGAAGAAACATCCTTAATTAAATGAGAGTAATTCTGTGTTATTCCACTGGAATAGGAGCATGAATTCTTAATGGTTGGCATGGTAGCAATCAATATGGCATCTTTGCGTCTATTCAAATCACACTTCCTTTGCACGCTGCTTTTATCAAATGTTTAGTCTCGTAGCCAACCACATCTCAAAATGGAATTAAGAGCAGAAAGTAGATAGTAGTTTAGGTTGCCATTTCTGTAAACAATCCCTGCAATCCCTGCTGTTTGGTTTTTACATTTGCTCAACAGGGAATGTGTTGTAAATCTACAGTGCCTTGCGAAAGTATTCGGCCCCCTTGAACTTTGCGACCTTTTGCCACATTTCAGGCTTCAAACATAAAGATATAAAACTGTATTTTTTTGTGAAGAATCAACAACAAGTGGGACACAGTCATGAAGTGGAACGACATTTATTGGATATTTCAAACTTTTTTAACAAATCAAAAACTGAAAAATTGGGCGTGCAAAATTATTCAGCCCCTTTACTTTCAGTGCAGCAAACTCTCTCCAGAAGTTCAGTGAGGATCTCTGAATGATCCAATGTTGACATAAATGACTAATGATGATAAATACAATCCACCTGTGTGTAATCAAGTCTCCGTATAAATGCACCTGCACTGTGATAGTCTCAGAGGTCCGTTAAAAGCGCAGAGAGCATCATGAAGAACAAGGAACACACCAGGCAGGTCCGAGATACTGTTGTGAAGAAGTTTAAAGCCGGATTTTGATACAAAAAGATTTCCCAAGCTTTAAACATCCCAAGGAGCACTGTGCAAGCGATAATATTGAAATGGAAGGAGTATCAGACCACTGCACATCTACCAAGACCTGGCCGTCCCTCTAAACTTTCAGCTCATACAAGGAGAAGACTGATCAGATATGCAGCCAAGAGGCCCATGATCACTTTGGATGAACTGCAGAGATCTACAGCTGAGGTGGGAGACTCTGTCCATAGGACAACAATCAGTTGTATATTGCACAAATCTGGCCTTTATGGAAGAGTGGCAAGAAGAAAGCCATTTCTTAAAGATATCCATAAAAAGTGTTGTTTAAAGTTTGCCACAAGCCACCTGGGAGACACACCAAACATGTGGAAGAAGGTGCTCTGGTCAGATGAAACCAAAATTGAACTTTTTGGCAACAATGCAAAACGTTATGTTTGGCGTAAAAGCAACACAGCGCATCACCCTGAACACACCATCCCCACTGTCAAACATGGTGGTGGCAGCATCATGGTTTGGGCCTGCTTTTCTTCAGCAGGGACAGGGAAGATGGTTAAAATTGATGGGAAGATGGATGGAGCCAAATACAGGACCATTCTGGAAGAAAACCTGATGGAGTCTGCAAAAGACCTGAGACTGGGACGGAGATTTGTCTTCCAACAGGACAATGATCCAAAACATATAGCAAAATCTACAATGGAATGGTTCAAAAATAAACATATCCAGGTGTTAGAATGGCCAAGTCAAAGTCCAGACCTGAATCCAATCGAGAATCTGTGGAAAGAACTGAAAACTGCTGTTCACAAATGCTCTCCATCCAACCTCACTGAGCTCGCACTGTTTTGCAAGGAGGAATGGGAAAAAAACTCAGTCTCTCGATGTGCAAAACTGATAGAGACATACCCCAAGCGACTTACAGCTGTAATCGCAGCAAAAGGTGGCGCTACAAAGTATTAACTTAAGGGGGCTGAATAATTTTGCACGCCCAATTTTTCAGTTTTTGATTTGTTAAAAAAGTTTGAAATATCCAATAAATGTCGTTCTACTTCATGATTGTGTCCCACTTGTTGTTGATTCTTCACAAAAAAATACAGTTTTATATCTTTATGTTTGAAGCCTGAAATGTGGCAAAAGGTCTTAAAGTTCAAGGGGGCCGAATACTTTCGCAAGGCACTGTATATAAAAAAAACTGATACATAAGACTGTCTACTAACTGACTAGTGACACCAGTGTTACAGTGTTATATTTATTTTATTTAGGAATAGCATCATCATCCTCATGGGAAACATCCATCATCATCATCATCACCATCATCATGGGAAACATCCATCATCATCATCATCATTCTCATGGGAAACATCCATCATCATCATCATCATCATCATCATTCTCATGGGAAACATCCATCATCATCATCACCATCATCATGGGAAACATCCATCATCATCATCATCATCGTTCTCATGGGAAACATCCGTCATCATCATCATCATCATTCTCATGGGAAACATCCATCATCATCATCATCATCATCATTCTCATTAGAAACATCCACCATCATCATCATCAATCTCATGGGAAACATCCATCATCATCATCATCATCATTCTAATTGGAAACATCCACCATCATCATCACCCTCATCATTCTCATGGGAAACTTCCATCATTATCATCATTCACATGGGAAATATCCATCATCATCATTCTCATGGGAAACATAATCATCATCATCATTCTCATGGGAAAAATTATCATCATCATTATCATCATCATTCTCATGGGAAATATAATCATCATCATCATTCTCATGGGAAACATAATCCTCATCATCATTCTCATGGGAAAAATTATCATCATCATTATCATCATCATTCTCATGGGAAATATAATCATCATCATCA
Organism: Oncorhynchus mykiss; assembly: GCF_057628025.1. Taxonomy (NCBI): domain Eukaryota; kingdom Metazoa; phylum Chordata; class Actinopteri; order Salmoniformes; family Salmonidae; genus Oncorhynchus; species Oncorhynchus mykiss. The sequence goes on along the minus strand of NC_143035.1, from coordinate 26,275,454 downwards.
TCATTCTCATGAGAAACTACCATCATCATCATTATCATTCTAATGGGAGATATCCATCACCATCATTCTCATGGGAAAAATTATCATCATCATCATCATTCTCATGGGAAATATAATCATCATCATTCTCATGGGAAACATAATCCTCATCATCATTCTCATTGGAAATATAATCATCATCATCATCATCATTCTCATGGGAAATATAATAATCATCATCATCATCATTCTCATGGGAAATAAAATAATCATCATCATCATTCTTATGGGAAATATAATCATCATCATCATCATTCTCATGAGAAACTACCATCATCATCATTATCATTCTAATGGGAAATATCCATCACCATCATTCTCATGGGATACATCATCATCCTCATCATCATCATCATCATTCACATGGGAAATATCCATCATCGTTATTCTCATGGGAAAAATGATCATCATCATCATTCTCATGGGAAACTACCATCATCATCATCATCCTCATAATTATCATGGGAATCTTCCATCCTCATCATCATTCACATGGGAAATATCCATCATCATCATTCTCATGGGAAATATTATCATCGCGATCATAATTGTTTACATCGGAAATATCCATCATCGTCATTCTCATGGGATTCATTATCATTATCATCATCATTATCATCATCATCATCATTCTCATGAAAAATCATCACCCTTACCAGACCCATATATATATGCACGTAAACTCAGCAAAAAAAGGAACATCCTGTCAACTGTGTTTATTTTCAGCAAACTTAACATGTGTAAATATTTGTATGAACACAACAGGATTCCACAACTGAGACATAAACTGAACAAGTTCCACAAACATGTGACTAACAGAAATTGAATAATGTGTCCCTGAACAAAGGGGGGGTCAAAATCAAAAGTAACAGTCAGTATCTGGTGTGGCCACCAGCTGCATTAAGTACTGCAGTGCATCTCCTCATGGACTGCACCAGATTTACCAGTTCTTGCTGTGAGATGTTACCCCACTCTTCCACCAAGGCACCTGCAAGTTCCTAAACATTTCTGGGGGGAATGGCCCTAGCCCTCACCCTCCGATCCAACAGGTCCCAGACGTGCTCAATGGGATTGAGATCCGGGCTATGCACTGGCCATGGCAGAACACTGACATCCCTGTCTTGCAGGAAATCACGCACAGAACGAGCAGTATGGCTGGTGCCATTGTCATGCTGGAGGATCATGTCAGGACGAGCCTGCAGGAAGGGTACCACATGAGGGAGGAGGATGTCTTCCCTGTAACGCACAGCGTTGAGATTGCCTGCAATCACAACAAGCTCAGTCCGATGATGCTGTGACACACCGCCCCAGACCTTGACGGACACTCCACATCCAAATCGATCCCGCTCCAGAGTACAGGCCTCGGTGTAACGCTCATTCCTTTGACGCAAGTCCAACCATCCCCCCCGTTTGAGACAAAAGCGCGACTCGTCAGTGAAGAGCACTTTTTACCAGTCCTGTCTGGTCCAGCGATGGTGGGTTTGTCCCCATAGGCGACGTTGTTGGTGGTGAGGTCCTGCCTTACAACAGGCCCACAAGCCCTCAGTCCAGCCTCTATCAGCCTATTGAGGACAGAGGGATTGTGCGTTCCTGGTGCAACTCGGGAAGTTGTTGTTGCCATCATGTACCTGTCCCGCAGGTGTGATTATCGGTGTACCGATCCTGTGCAGGTGTTGTTACACATGGTCTGCCACTGCAAGGACGATCAGCTGTTTGTCCTGTCTCCCTGTAGCACTGTCTTAGGCGTCTCACGGTACCGAAATTGCAATTTATTGCCCTGGCCACATCTGCAGTCCTCATGCCTACTTACAGCATGCCTAAGGCACGTTCACGCAGTTGAGCAAGGACCCTGGTCATCTTTCTTTTGGTGTTTTTCAGAGTCAGTGGTGTTTTGGTGTTTTTCAGAGTCATAACGGTGACCTTAATTGCCTTACCCTAACCCTTACCTTAACCTTAACCCTTACCCTAACCTTAATTCTAAGCCTTACCATAGCCCTAACGGTAACCTTAGGAAGCAGTTGCTTATAAACAGATAATAGATAGAATGAACATCTGTAGAGCATCTATAGATGGACTACCCAAATAAGGTTTGACCCAGCATCCACAGCCCTCCAGCCCCCTCCCTACATCTCGCTCCCTCCCTTCACCCATTCCTCGCTCTCCTCTTTGCCTCTCACTACGTCAATGGGGCAGTAAAGTCTATAGGAAAATCAATGAGAAGTTGACAGCCATGTATAAATAATAAACACTGGCGCTGACCCGATGGAGTGAGACTGCTCCCTCGACCATTTACTCTGAGGGTCCCCAACAATCGACCCAATGACAGACACCACACACACGCACACACACACGCACACACACACATATGCACACAGCAGCTACACCATATTCAATGGAATGCCCAAAAATGTGGCTTTATATTTTATTTTATTTTTTTATCATATAAACAAAATAAAACACTGCTCAGTTAATTAGTTCCTGATTTGTTGACAGACATTCAGCATTAAAATCTACTATCCTTTGCTTTACTGTGAAGCCAACCAGCTAGCTGTTATGGTGGACCAGATGTTAATGAAGCGGACCAGGAGCCGGAAGTTTGGGAAATTGGGGATATTATTTGTAACTGAAAGTTTGCTATTGTCAGATACAAGGTCGGCATTTCTGCCCTTGGGCAAGGCACTTAAGGCCTACAGCTCCAGGGTTAATAAAATTATATTATACTATTCATTTCTATGTGTCACTGTAACAACTTAGACTTTGTCATATCTTTTTCAGTGTGACATTCTGGAGCTCCACAAATGTACCGATTGTGTCATGAAGTATTTTGAGTGATGCTTTATTGTCTACTGTGCTTGTCTAGGGAAAGGTATTTTAATTTTCTCCCTCATTTAGCTGTCTATCAAAACGCAAAAAAATGAACAACCTAAATAGCAAATGGGTAGGAAGGATCCCATGCTCTTATTAGCATGCTGTGCTAATTAGTGTTAGCAAGATGAGAGAAACACAGATTTCCTGTGCGCCATGCTTCCCTTTTTCATGACTGTGTTTTGGGAAAACAGAAATGTCTCTGGAGCGGATGACCTAAAGTTCTTATTTCATGGCTCCAAAGAAATCAATTATTAACAGGATAAACGGATGGATATGGAGATTTGAATGAATTATTTTTGACATCCCGTCATAATTAACTAGCGGGGACTGGTGTGATACTTGTATTGAGCAGCTCCTGAGCACAGAGTCCTTCAAAGCCTTCGAATAGCACCTCTGGCAAAAGGCTGTCATGGGAAAATCAGACAAATAGCATTGGATGATCTCTGATGCTTGTTTAAGAGTGTAGGGTGAAAGGTTGCTCCGCTCAAAAGAGGACTAGAAGGCAAAGTGATAAAGACTTTTTAGCTGTTCATACAATACTTCATACAGCTGTTCATACAGTACTTCATACAGCTGTTTATACAATACTTCATACAGTACTTCATACAGTACTTCATACAGCTGTTCATACAGTACTTCATACAGCTGTTGATACAGTACTTCATACAATGCGTCATACAGTACTTCATACAGCTGTTCATACAATACTTCATACAGCTGTTCATACAGTACTTCATACAGCTGTTAATACAGTACTTCATACAATGCGTCATACAGTACTTCATACAGCTGTTCATATAGTACTTCATACGGTACTTCATACAGCACTTCAAATATCTGTTCATACAGTACTTCATAAACTACTTCATACAGTGCATAATACAGTACTTCATGCAGTTCTTCATACAGTACTTCATACAGTACTTCATACAGTACTTCTAACACTGACAGGGAGACACAGAGAATCAAAGGTTTGGTTAGGCCTCTGCATCCAGGTCGTTCCACTAATTTGGTGCCCCTTTTGAGTAGTGGAATTTCTGGATTTGAACGATCTGTCATAAAGAGTTCATGCTCAACTTCATAAAAAAAAAAAAAGTTTTCACATCTTAATAGGTTAAATGAAATGACTATAGTAAGTGCATATGTGGAAAACACCAGAAACACAACAAAACACCACAACATTGACAAAAAGAGAAGAACTAGCTCATCTGCTTTCGCTCTATGTTTTGACTATTCAATGTTCAATGTTTCTTAAAAAAAAATGTTTTAAAAGGAAAAGTTTCACTATATTAAAACGAGAGTTCAGTTTACATAACAGGGCTGACCTTTAAACAAGGAACACACGTAAATGAATCACTAATCACATTAAATAATAATCTTCAGAAATGACTTTGTCAAAGCAACAAAATAACTATGGCTTTACAATGATGGTAGAACTTGGAGAGATTTTGGCATTAAGTGGGTTGAAATCGTCCTAGAAGTGAAACAGGGTTAACGGAGGGACATATCAAAATGCTGAATTTTGGCACATTAACAAGCCTTTAATCATAGATAAAAATATTTATTGAATTCTCCATGTAGTCCATATTAAAGGGCACTTCATTTAATATAACATACTTATAAAATTCAATATTGGTGGACAATTTCTACAATATCAAAGGGATGCAAAACCTAGAAGGCCAGCATCCCAGAGTCGTCTCTTCACTGTTGACGTTGAGGCTGGTATTTTGCGGGTACTATTTAATGAAGCTGCCAGTTGAGGACTTGTGAGGCGTCTGCTTCTCAAACTAGACACTCTAATGTACTTGTCCACTTGCTCAATTGTGCACCGGGGCCTCCCACTCCTATTTCTAGTCTGGTTAGAGCCAGTTTGTGCTGCTCTGTGAAGGGAGTAGTACACAGCGTTGTACGAGATCTTCAGTTTCTTGGCAATTTGAAAGTTGCTTATTTCTGGCCATTTTGAGCCTGTAATTGAACTCACAAATGCTGATGCTTCAGATACTCAACTTGTCTAAAAAAAAGCAACTTTTATTGCTAACATAATTGCAAAAGGGTTTTCTAATGATCAATTAGCCTTTTAAAATTATAAACTTGGATAAGCTAACTCAACGTGCCATTAGAACACAGGAGTGATGTTTGCAGACAATGGGCCTCTGTACGCCGATATAGATATTCCATTAAACATCTTCTGTTTCCAGCTACAATCATCATTTTCAGCATTTGCCATGTCTAAACTGTATTTCTGATCAATTTGATGTAATTTTAATGGACAAAAAAATGTGTTTTTCTTTCAAAAACAAGGACATTTCTAAGTGACCCTAAACGTTTGAATGGTAGTGTACACACTGAACAAAAAATATAAATGCAACATGCAACAATTTCAGTTCATATAAGGAAATCAGTCAATTGAAATAAATTCATTAGGCCCTAATCTATGGCTTTCACATGACTGGGAATATAGTTATGCATCTGTTGATCACAGATACCTTTGAAAAAAAGCTAGGGGAATGGATCACAAAACCAGTCAGTATCTGGTGTGACCACCATTTTCTTCATGCAGTTCGACACATCTCTTTCTGATAGAGTTGATCAAGTTGTGGATTGTGGCCTTTGGAATTTTGTCACAGCCCTCTTCAATGGCTGTGTAAAGTTGCTGGATATTGGCGGGAACTGGAACACACTGTCGTACACGTAGATCCAGAGCATCCCAAACATGCTCAATGGGTGACATGTCTTGTGAGTATGCAGGCCATGTATGCAGGAAATGTTCAGCTTCCAGGAATTGTGTACAGATCCTTGTGACATGGGGCCGTGCATGATTTGCTGAAACATGAGGTGATGGCCCTGGATGAATGGCATGAAAACAGTCCTCAGGATCTCGTCACGGTATCTTTGCATTCTGTATCTGTGACTCAGCAAAATCTTTGAAATTGTTGCATGTTGCATTTATATATTTTTTTGGTGTATACTGTATATATAGTTACATTTGGAAGTTTACATTCACTTAGGTTGGAGTCATTAAAACTCGTTTTTCAAACACTCCACAAATGTTTTGTTAACAAACTGTAGTTTAGGCAAGTTGGTTAGGACATCTACTTTGTGCATGACACAAGAATTGTTTACAGACAGATTACAATTCACTGTATCACAATTCCAGTGGGTCAGAAGTTTACATACACTAAGTTGACTTTGCCTTGAAACAGCTTGGAGAATTCCAGAAAAGGATGTCATGGCTTTAGAAGCTTCTGATAGGATAGTTGAAATCATTTGAGTCAATTGGAGGTGTACCTGTGGATGTATTTCAAGGCCTACCTTCAAACTCAGTGCCTCTTTGCTTGACATCAAAAGATATCAGCCAAGACCTCATAAAAATATTTGTAGACCCATACAAGTCTGGTTCATCCTTGGGAGCAATTTCCAAACATCTGAAGGTACGCAAGTATAAACACCATGGGACCACGCAGCCATCGTACTGCTCAGGAAGGAGACACGTTCTGTCTCCAAGAGATGAACATACTTTGGTACGAAACATGCAAATCAATCACAGAACAACAGAAAATGACCTTGTGAAGATGCTGAAGGAAACAGCTACAAAAGTATCAATATCCACAGTAAAACGAGTCCTATATCGACATAAACTGAAAGGCCACTCAGCAAGGAACAAGCCACTGCTCCAAAACCGCCATAAAAAAAAGCAAGACTATGGTTTGCAACTGCACATGGGGACACAGATTGTACTTTTTGGTGAAATGTCCTCTGGTCTGATGAAACAAAGACAGAACCGTTTGGCAATAGTGACCATCGTTATGTTTAGAGGAAAAAGGCGGATGCTTGCATGCCGAAGAACACCATCCCAACCGTGAAGCACGGGGGTGGCAGCATCAGGTCGTGGGGGTGCTTTGCTGCAGGAGGGACTGGTGCACTTTGCAAAATAGATGGCATCATGAGGATGGGAAATCATGTATATATATTGAAGCAACATCTCAAAACATCAGTCAGGAAGTTAAAGCTTGGTCGCAAATGGGTTTTCCAAATGGATAATGACTCCAAGTATACTTCCAAAGTTGTGGCAAAATGGGTTCAGGACAACAAAGTCAAGGTATTTGAGCGGCCATCACAAAGCCCTGACCTCAATCCTATAGAAAATGTGTGGGCAGAACTGAAAAAGCGTGTGCGAGCAAGGAGGCCTACAAACCTGACTCATACCAGCTCTGTCAGAAGGAATGGGCCAAAATTCACCCAACTTATTGTGGGAAGCTTGTGGAAGGATACCCCCAAAAAAATCCTAATTAAGTGTATGTCAACTTCTGACCCATTGGGAATGTGATGAAGGAAATAAAACCTGAAATAAATCATTCTCTCTACTATTATTCTGACATTTCACATTCTTAAAATAATGTGGTGATCATAACTGATCTAAGACAGGGACTTTTTTATTAGGATTAAATGTTAGGAATTGAGAAAAACTCAGTTTAAATGTGTTTGGCTAAGGTATATGTAAACTTCCGACTTCAACTGTACATGTTTTTTGGTTTGAAGCTCATTGATGTTCCTACTGAAGTCGGTTACAACACCGAACTGCAGTCAGGTCAAGATCCTTGTGAAGACAACGAGCATGCAGGTGAGCTTCCCTGAGAAGGTTTCTGACAGTTTGTGCAGAAATTCTTCAGTTGTGCAAACTCGCAGTTTCATCAGCTGTCCGGGCGGCTGGTCTCAGATGATCCCACAGGTGAAGAAACCTGATGTGGAGGTCCTGGGCTAGCTAAACGTTGTCTGCGGTTGTGAGGTTGGTTGGATGGACTGCCAAATTCTTTAAAATGACATTGGAGACGTGTTATGGTAGAGACGTTAACATTCAATTTTCTGGCAATAGCCCTGGTGGACATTCCTGCAGCCAACATGTCAATTGCACACTCCCTAAAAACTTTTGTCACACAACTGCACATTTTAGAGTGGCCTTTTATTGTCACACCTGTGTAATGATCATGTTGTTTAATCAGCTTCTTGATATGCCACACCTCTCAGGTGGATGGATTATGTTGGGAAAGGAGAAACACTCACCAACAGGGACTTACACAAATTTGTGCACAACATTTGAGAGAAATACATTTTTTTGTGAGTATGGAACATTTCTGGAATCTTTTATTTCAGCTCATGAGACATTGGACCAATACTTTGCATGTTGCATTTATATTTTTGTTTAGTGTAGATAGATGTATTTTACAATTTAAATCAAAATTCCACCACACATGTGGATAATGCATTTACAATCATAATTTACAATCACAGAGGAAAAGTTTGAAAAAGTATTTCCAATGTGGTCCTCTGAAATAAATTATATATATATATATATATTTTTAAATACCATAGTAGACCTGGGCTTCACAGTAGTCCCTGCCTCCTAGGCTCCACAGTAGACCCTGCCTCCTAGGCTCCACAGTAGTCCCTGCCTCCTAGGCTCCACAGTAGTCCCTGCCTCCTAGTTTCCACAGTAGTCCCTGCCTCCTAGGCTCCACAGTAAACCCTGCCTTTTAGGCTCCAAAGTAGTCCCTTCCATCCTAGGCTCCACAATAGACCCCGCCTCCTAAGCTCCACAGTAAACCATGCCTTTTAGGCTCCATAGTAGTCCCTGCCTCCTAGGCTCCACAGTAGTCCCTTCCATCCTAGGCTCCACAATAGACCCCGCCTCCTAAGCTCCACAGTAAACCCTGCCTTTTAGGCTCCACAGTAGTCCCTGCCTCCTAGGCTCCACAGTAGACCCTGCCTTTTAGGCTCCACAGTAGTCCCTGCCTCCTAGGCTTCACAGTAGACCCTGCCTCCTAGGCTCCACAGTAAATCCTGCCTTTTAGGCTCCACAGTAGTCCCTGCCTCCTAGGCTCCACAGTAGTCCCTGCCTCCTAGTTTCCACAGTAGTCCCTGCCTCCTAGGCTCCACAGTAAACCCTGCCTTTTAGGCTCCACAGTAGTCCCTTCCATCCTAGGCTCCACAATAGACCCCACCTCCTAAGCTCCACAGTAAACCCTGCCTTTTAGGCTCCACAGTAGTCCCTGCCTCATAGGCTCCACAGTAGACCCTGCCTTTTAGGCTCCACAGTAGTCCCTGCCTCCTAGGCTTCACAGTAGACCCTGCCTCCTAATCTCCACAGTAAATCCTTCCTTTTAGGCTCCACAGTAGTCCCTGCCTCCTAGGCTCCACAGTAGACCCTGCCTCCTAGGCTCCACAGTAGTCCCTGCCTCCTATGCTCCACATTAGACCCTGCATCCTAGGTTCCACAGTAGACCCCGCCTCCTAGGCTCCACAGTATACCCTGCATCCTAGGTTTCCACAGTAGACCTCGCCTCCTAGGCTTCACAGTAGACCCTGCCTCATAGGCTCCTCAGAGTCTGGGTCTACTGTGGAGCATTTATGAAATTGCTTATTCCAGTTACTAATAAGCATGCACCCATTAACAGAATGACAGTAAATCTGTTAAATCCCTGTGGATTTATGATTAATTGAAACATTTTATGGTTGAGAGGAATGAGGCAAAAGGAATGGCAAATAAGTCTGACTGCACAACCGATTTGGCAAATGTATTGCAAATAGAGAAATTAAGCTAAATAAAAAGAAGAAGAAACTACTCCATGAAACAAAGATAATTACATGAAGAGGGATAGTAAAAGGCTTTGGAGCACCTTCAATGACATTTTGGGCAAAAAGGCAAACTCTGCTCCATCATTCATTGAATAAGATGGCTCATTCATCACAAAACTCACTAATATCGTCAATTATTTTAATGATTTTTTCATTGGCAAGATTAGCAAATCTAGGCATGACATGCCAGCAGCAAATTCTGAGACTACAGGTCCAAGTATACAGTATCTGACCAAATTATGAAAGCCAAGCATTGTAATTTTGAATTCCGTAAAGTGAGTGTGGAAGAAGTAAAAAAACGATTGTTGTCTATCAACAATGACAAGCCACTAGGGTCTGACATCTTGGTTGGAAAATTACGGAGGATAATTGCGAACGATATTGCCACTCCTATTTGCCATATCTTTAATCTAAGCCTACTATAGAGCGTGTGACCTCAAGCCTGGAGGGAAGCAAATGTCATTCCGCTACCCAAGAATAGTAAAGCCCCCTCAATCAGTCTGTTACCAACCCTTAGTAAACTTTTTTTTAAATTGTGTTTGACCAGATATAATGCTATTTTACTGTAAACAAAATAACAACAAACTTTCAGCTTGCTTAAGTTAGTCCTAAATATTTCTAAAACAAAAAGCATTGTATTTGGGACAAATCATTCACTAAACCCTAAACCTCAACTAAAAATTGTAATAAATAAATGTGTAAATTGAACAAGTTAAGGTGACTAAACTGCTTGGAGTAACCCTCGATTGTAAACTGTCATGGTGAAAACATATTGATACAACGGTGGCTAAGATGGGGAGAAGTCTGTCTATAATAAAGTACTGCTCTACCTTCCTAACAGCACTATCAACAAGGCAGGTCCTACAGGCCCTAGTTTTGTCACACCTGGTCTACTGTTGAGTCTCGAGGTCAGGTGCCACAAAAAGGGAAAATTACTACTGACTCAGAACCGGGCAGCACGGCTGGCCTTTGGATGTACACAGAGAGCTAATATTAATGATATGCATGTCAATCTCTCCTGGATCTGGAAGCAGCTAATGGGGATCCATAATAAAATCAAATACAAATACTCTCTGTAAAGAAAAGTTATGAGAACTTAGTAGTTTATCTTTAGGCTCTCTTTAACGTTAGCATCTTACTTCATCCTTCTAACTGACTAAGTAATACTAGCCAGAGGCCCTCAACATTACTGCAAAAGAAGTCTCTGCCGACAGCTAACCACCTGACTGATTGACATTTCTATAAGCCATTATTTACCAGTTGTGCACTCATACTTAGAGAGTCGTGTTTCGTTTGTTTGGGGGATGTTTGTAGACATCACAAGAGTCACGGGACGGTTTTAAAATGTGCCTTTTGTCCGGCATCTCGCAAACACACTGTCAGCTGCATTGCTGACTCTAGTTGCCTACTTGAGCTGACTTCAAGGGGTAGTTCGTTTCACGTCTCAGGCCCTCCTTGTGAGGGCAGAGTTAGCCATTTCAGAGCATGGTGAATGTGCTTCAAAAAAGGCAAATCTGGAGGATGCAGGCAAACATAAGGAACAAACCAGTGTTCATGATTCCACTCGTTCCCAAAGAGGCAGGTACAAATATAACTTAGTCAGATAGAGTGTAAGCATTCTGAGCTTTGATCAACGCTGGGTGCAATATTTAGATGTTGACCCGTAACAGATTGTATTTATTGTGTACAAAATATATATTTGTACAACATTTGTATTTAATTTTATTAGAAAAAATTACAGAGGTCCTGACCTCGGTGTCGTCATATGTAGTTACGGCCATGGTGGGGATGTATCTCTGGCGACAAGACATATCTTTGTACAGCTCGTTTTCCCAAGTGGACTTGAAATGCACGTTGAATATTTCCAAAAACAGACCTCTCTCAACCAGTGATGTGCCTGGTTTTACATTGTAGATAAATCATTCTAAAGAGGTCTTTCCTCTCACAGTTATACAGATGTATGAACTTAATTTGATCTCTCTTTTGTTGCTGAGAATTTTCCTGCACAGCAGGAAATGCAAACTTGTAGTGTATTCGGGGTTTAAAAAGGCTTCTAAAGTTTGAAATTTCCACTTTAAAATGACAAACTTGATTTGCCTCTATGAAAAATGCGTCAACACCTACAAAGAATAATACACATGGTAATTCACATTTTCTTTTGCTGCATTACTTCGCTGCTGTAGAGAACGGGCTCAAATTAAGATCCTACATCTGTAGGTGGTACACTCAGACCACACATTTATTCTTCTGTTGATTCAAAAGCTTACACACCTCCTATACATGCCTGAGCTCATCCATCATGTCATTGTGAAAGTGTCCCATTACCCTATGTAATGACATCCAATTATTTACTGCTTTTGCCTCCCTGATTCCTTACAAATCTGGTGGCTTCTGTGAACCACCATTAGTGTTTTATTAAATATAAACTTTTTAAAAGTCACTGCCAACCAACCCCTCCCAGATTAAATATTGACAGGTAACATAATGCTTTAGCAGCATGTTAAAAGTATTGATGTGTCTTTCAGAGTTTTATAAAATCCCAGTATAGAAGACATAAGAGAATAGAGAATATCCATTTGAAGAGAGCCATTCACGTCCCTTTCCCCCAAATGGCAGGAAGTGGGATGCAGTGACACCGAAGTCACACAAAATACATATGTCTCTGACATGCAGGCACATTTCTCTGACAATGTATTGCTAAACCTGCCTCTACACTTCCAGGGCGTGCATTGTTTCAAGTGGACCCTGCCACAGCCTAACCTATAGCAAAGCCCTTCTACCAGCACGGCCCTAGTCCCAGATACAGCCACAGCCAGCCTCAGCCCTTCCCTTCTCCCAGCCACAGTCCTAGTCCCAGCCACAGCCCCCAGCCCAGTCATAGTCCCAGCCCTAGTCCCAGTTAGCCCCAGCCCTAGTCCGAGCCCCAGCCCTAGTCCTAGCTAGAGCCCCAACCCTACTTCCGGCCCCAGTCCTAGTCCCAGCCACAACCCCAGTCAGTCCTAGTCCCAGCCACAGCCCCAGTCATATTAGCCCTAGTCCCAGCCACAGCCCCAGTCAACCCCAGCCCCGCCACAGCCACAGCCCCATTAAGCCCCAGCCACAGCCACAGCCCCAGTCAGCCCCAGCCCCAGCCACAGCCCCAGTCAACCCCAGCCACAGCCACAGCCCCAGTCAACCCCAGCCCCGCCACAGCCACAGCCCCAGTTAGCCCCAGCCACAGCCACAGCACCAGTCAGCCCCAGCCCCAGCCACAGCCCCAGTCAGCCCCAGCCACAGCCACAGCCCCAGTCAGTCCCAGCCCAGTCCTAGTCCCAGCCACAACCCCAGTCAGTCCTAGTCCCAGCCACAGCCCCAGTCATATTAGCCCTAGTCCCAGCCACAGCACCAGTCAGCCCCAGCCCCAGCCACAGCCCCAGTCAGCCCCAGCCACAGCCACAGCCCCAGTCAGTCCCAGCCCAGTCCTAGTCCCAGCCACAACCCCAGTCAGTCCTAGTCCCAGCCACAGCCCCAGTCATATTAGCCCTAGTCCCAGCCACAGCCCCAGTCAACCCCAGCCCCGCCACAGCCACAGCCCCATTAAGCCCCAGCCCAGCCACAGTCCCAGTCAGTCCCAGCCCAGCCACAGCCCCAGTCAGCCACAGCCCAGCCACAGCCCCAGTCAGCCACAGCCCAGCCACAGCCCCAGTCAGCCACAGCCCAGCCACAGCCCCAGTCAGCCCAAGCCCAGCCACAGCCCCAGTCAGCCACAGCCCCAGTCAGCACCAGCCCAGCCACAGCCACAGCCCCAGTCAGCCCCAGCCCCAGCCACAGCCCCAGTCAGCCCCAGCCACAGCCACAGCCCCAGTCAGTCCCAGCCCAGTCCTAGTCCCAGCCACAACCCCAGTCAGTCCTAGTCCCAGCCACAGCCCCAGTCATATTAGCCCTAGTCCCAGCCACAGCCCAAGTCAGCCCCAGCCCAGCCACAGCCACAGCCCATTTAGCCCCAGCCCAGCCACAGTCCCAGTCAGTCCCAGCCCAGCCACAGCCCCAGTCAGCCACAGCCCAGCCACAGCCCCAGTCAGCCACAGCCCAGCCACAGCCCCAGTCAGCCACAGCCCAGCCACAGCCCCAGTCAGCCCAAGCCCAGCCACAGCCCCAGTCAGCCACAGCCCCAGTCAGCACCAGCCCAGCCACAGCCACAGCCCCAGTCAGCCCCAGCCACAGCCACAGACCCGGTCAGCCCCAGTCCTTGTCCTCATCCCAGCCAGCCATGTATGTGTCTCATAGTGGTAATTTAATTCTGGCCACATCTGCAACCTTCTCCAGTCAAGGAAGCCTTGTTGCTAATGTTACTCAATGTGATTACAGTGAATTAGAGAGAAGAGGATCTTTCTCTGGACAAAACCTACTGACTGAGACCTAGCAGCCAGGAAATGAGGGGAATATCCATTTAACTTCACTTTAGTTTATGTATTGTAGTCATGAAGTCTCTGAATAACGTAGACGCAAAATGTGATGATTGCCATAAATGGCCATTCAGTCTATGTACGCTGTCATGTATTGTAAGGTGACAAGATCAATTGAGCAGAAGTCTATAAATATCAATGATGTTGTCATTAATGGTTGACTTAAACATGTTCATATGGAAAGAATAGGAATGAGCCAACAGAACATAAACCATGTTGTGGCCACAGGAGTTTCATGGAAGCTACTGTGATATAAAACCATTTGTTTAGGACTGTATCCATGCAGCCTTATTCAAGGACCAGAGCCAATGTTTGCAGGAATAGTTGCTCACGGGAAAGGGTCAAAGTTCAATTGCTGTAAATGTGAGCGCGATGGCCCACCACCCCATTACCCAGACTGTCGTCTTTTTTTCTGCCCACACACGGCCAATGAGACCCCGGCCCAGCTCCAATCCCAGTGGTCACAAGAGCGAGACTCTTGCTCGCCTCATCACTGACATCAGTGCCTCGCATTACAAAAGGCATGGAAGCCGCCAGAAATGCCTGGCAAACACGATTTGCACAACATGAGCAGTGGATGCACAGAACATTTAGCATTCATCCGCTGCCATCCCACGAAAGGTTACAAAACACTGAATAACCCCTCCTGCTTATCTGTTTATTATTTCAGTTCATGGAGCCTGGGGCCAAGTTTATTTCTCCTCTACTTTTTCTATGAGCTGTCTGTCTTCAACAACATAAGCAACATCTTTAAATACACATACACACCTGAAGTAACATCTTATATTGCAAGTGCAGGGGAGAAGCAAAAAACGTGAAGTGGTATTAAAAGGGAAGTGAACTGTTAAACATGTATCGATCAATGCGACGTCTCTGTCACATTTTGTCAAGGCTAAGTGTTAATCTTGTTGATCATCTGAGTATAGAAAGTAACCTTTTTTAACTAGGCAAGTCAGTTAAGAACAAATTCTTATTTACAATGACGGCATACTAGGAAACAGTGGCTTAACTGCCTTGTTCAGGGGCAGAATGACAGATTTATACCTTGTCAGCTCGGGGATTTGATCCAGAAACCTTTCGTTTACTGGCCCAATGCTCTAACTACTAGGGTACCTGCCACCCCAAAATGAGTTATGTTAATACTGCACAGGGTGATGGATATGTGGATGAAGAGGATACTGTATACTGGAAATGAGTTATATTAATACTGTACATGGTGATGCATATGTAGATGAGGAGGATACTGCATACTGGAAATGAGTTATGTTAATACTGCACAGGGTGATGCATATGTAGATGAGGAGGATACTGTATACTGGAAATTATTTCTATTAATACTGTACATGGTGATGCATATGTAGATGAGGAGGACACTGTATACTGGAAATGAGTTATGTGAATACTGCACAGGGTGATGCATATGTAGATGAGGAGGATACTGTATACTGGAAATGAGTTATGTTAATACTGCACAGGGTGATGCATATGTAAATGAGGAGGATACTGTATACTGGAAATTAGTTATGTTAATACTGCACAGGGTGATGCATATGTAGATGAGGAGGATACTGTATACTGGAAATGAGTTATGTTAATACTGCACAGGGTGATGCATATGTGGATGAAGAGGATACTGTATACTGGAAATGAGTTATATTAATACTGTACATGGTGATGCATATGTAGATGAGGAGGATACTGTATACTAGAAATGAGTTCTATTAATACTGTACATGGTGATGCATATGTGGATGAGGAGGATACTGTATACTAGAAATGAGTTCTATTAATACTGTACATGGTGATGCATATGTGGATGAGGAGGATACTGTATACTGGAAATGAGTTATATTAATACTGTACATGGTGATGCATATGTAAATGAGGAGGATACTGTATACTGGAAATGAGTTATGTTAATACTGCACAGGGTGGATATGTGGATCAGGAGGATACTGTATATCTGCTTCTGTGTTATCTGTTGGTCTTTTCATGGTCATTCCATGTAGTTGTCCATTTCTAATTGCCGCTCAGATACACATGCAGGATTTCAATTTGAACCAGTTTGCTACAGCAGGAAAATAATCCTGCAGTAACAATAATTGTCAATTTTTATGTCAATTTTAATTAATGGACATATTTGTAGGGGTTGATACATTTTTCCTTAGGGCAAAGTCTGAAATGTTTTAGTGGAAATTACAGACCTTATTAACCTTTTTAAAACTCAAATACACTACAATTTTGCATTTCCTGCTTTGCAGAAAATTCTCAGCAACAACAAATGATCAAATTAAGATCCTACATCTGTATGAATGAAGTCATGTTGAATTGAAACATTGAACTGAGTTCTGTTCTTATTCACCTGAACTATGGTTAGGAACACATTATAATGTAAATGGTTTGCTCTGCTGTCCGCTATTCACAGTTATATACAGCAGACTGTCGTCCTATTAACACAGGCCTGCACACCACATGTAGTCACACAGTACAGCCCCTCTCATCGATATCGACACGGAGACCCTCTATCATTCATTTGCTCAAACATTCATATGTCCCTGACATTAATTCACTCACGTTTGGCAGGGGGTCAAAACAAGTTCTGCCTGCCTTTGTTCCAATTCATAATATCGCCTTTCATGCTGGCTTGATTGCCACTTCTGAGCAGCTAGGGCAGGATCACATTTTTCTATGAAAATGTCTCTCAGTACCTGTAGTTTTCAATTATGCTAAGGATCTCTGTGCTATTCTAATCTGTAATTGGAACACATTGGGTGGTGCATGTTGGAACTTATACCAGCTCCCTGTGGTGCTCAAATTCAAAGCCAGCGAAGGCTAACAAGCATCTAGACAGATTGTTTTTTATATGTTAAGATTTCTACCAAATTGAAACTTTTTTTGTTTTGTTTGCCATTTACCTTCGGTTAATAATAGTTCAAAACTCAGACAATGGGTTTTTACAATTTAATTTAAGACATGACAGAGTCATCATATTTTCAAAGTCATGTTTAGTTGTTCTATTCCCAACGCACCTCATCCAGATTGTCCTTTGTCGCCTGACTGGCTGTTTTTCCCCCAATTTAATTAAAAAAAAACGTTTGTCTTAATGAGAGCACATTCTGTGGATCCACCACTGCTTCTATGAGATCATCACTGTAATGCCATTCAGATCTTTACTCAGTCATTTGACCACCCATCCATTCAATGATTAATTCATCCAGTATGGTGAACCCACTTATGAAGAGGAGGTAAACCTATTTCTGCACCAGTATATGTTGCTTTTATCCCTATTTTATGAGACTGCGGGCCAATGTGAAATCCGGAAAGCCAATTTGAAATATTAAAGTCTTTCTTTAGAAATTACACTGAAGTAATCCCCTCACAGATCCATTCATGGAAAGAGTGGTCTTAAAAATAAATGTTGTAAATGTGGTATTTTACAAAGCAGGGACACCATAGATATGATGGTAATATAGATGATGTTAACACAGAGGGTTTGTATTGCTCAAAGTGTATTTTTATAGAAGCACTCGCGACTGAAGGCTATATTAAGTAGCAGTCATGGACTGGAGAGTTCAACCACATTCTGTGCTTAACGTGGATAATCTTATTCCATAGAAGTTTGTACTGTAAAGACTAACTAGAAAGTTTGTAATCATCTCAAAATAAGGTTTATTTGGGTGCCTTTGTGTACACTTTACCTCTGGACTGAGGGTGTCATGGCAGTACACTTTACCTCTGGACTGAGGTTGTCATGGCAGTACACTTTACCTCTGGACTGAGGTTGTCATGGTAGTACACTTTACCTCTGGACTGAGGGTGTCATGGCAGTACACTTTACCTCTGGACTGAGGGTGTCATGGCAGTACACTTTACCTCTGGACTGAGGTTGTCATGGTAGTACACTTTACCTCTGGACTGAGGGTGTCATGGCAGTACACTTTACCTCTGGACTGAGGTTGTCATGGCAGTACACTTTACCTCTGGACTGGGGTTGTCATGGTAGTACACTTTACCTCTGGACTGAGGGTGTCATGGCAGTACACTTTACCTCTGGACTGAGGGTGTCATGGCAGTACACTTTACCTCTGGACTGAGGTTGTCATGGTAGTACACTTTACCTCTGGACTGAGGGTGTCATGGCAGTACACTTTACCTCTGGACTGAGGGTGTCATGGTAGTACACTTTACCTCTGGACTGAGGGTGTCATGGCAGTACACTTTACCTCTGGACTGAGGTTGTCATGGCAGTACACTTTACCTCTGGACTGAGGTTGTCATGGCAGTACACTTTACCTCTGGACTGAGGGTGTCATGGCAGTACACTTTACCTCTGGACTGAGGGTGTCATGGCAGACTCAGATACAGATACTTCTCTGGTGCTTTGGACTTTGGCTTGATTACAGGAAGATGAGCTTCCCAGCTCTAAGGTTTCAGTCATAGCTGCGGTTTGTGTTACTTTTGTTCTGGTATTTTGCTTGTATGGGCAGTTTTCCATTATTGTGTCCTTCAGTTTTGGAGAAACAAAGAGCTGTCCTGACGCTGTTTATCCATCTGCGCTTCCTCCTTTTGAATAATTGCATTTCTTGTTTTTTAATGTCAAACAAAATCTCCAACCTGTTCAGTCAACAAATCTGCCACTCTCTCCCAAGAAAGGACATGTTTTGAAGAGATTTAGCCATCACTTCTTGTTTCACAGAGCAGTACGTGATCTGCTAATTTCTTCTGTCTATTGAAAGTGAAGATAGAGACACAGAAGCCCACATTGTGGTGGGTGTTAATGTGCTTGTAATTAGCTGACAAACAAATGGTTCCAAAATTTCCTTTGGTGCCTGTCTGGCCTTTCGAAATGCAAGCCAGCTTTGAATGTTTTGTCTTAATTTTTCTTGCTCTATTCTCGCAATCACGAAGCTGTCATAGAAAATTATGCAAAGATAAAAGAAGGTCAAAAGTTCTCAAAGTGAACCTTGTTATAATTATGTCCTCAACTAGGATTTTCAAACTGACGTACTAAGTCAGGGGTGTTGTTACACTGATAGTCACGTGGAGTGTTCACAAGTAGGAAATGTGTGCAGTGAATAACCCTATCCTGTCTCATTCTACGCATCTCTACGCAATACAAATCAGATGTTAGCCAGCCCAAGCTAATCTACAAGTATTATATGTAAAATAATCACTTAAGATTAACAGCAGTCAAATCTTGTTCTAGCGAAAGGTTTATTGTAAGATGCAGGGAAGTTGTTTGTTTGTCATCTCAATCTTACCCAGAGGACTTGAGAAAACAACAACAAATTTCCCCGTCACTTCACGGAACAATGTATTGATATACACAATTGTTGAATACAGAAACTAAATATACAGTTGAAGTCGGAAGTTTACATACACTTAGGTTGGAGTTATTAAAACTCGTTTTTCAACCACTCCACAAATTTCTTGTCAACAAACTATAGTTTTGGCAAGTCGGTTAGGACATCTACTTTGTGCATGACACAATATTTTTTTTTTCCAACAATTGTTTACAGACAGCTTCTTTCACTTATAATTCACTGTATCACAATTCCAGTTGGTCAGAAGTTTACATACACTAAGTCAACTGAAATAGCTTGGAAAATTCCAGAAAATTATGTCATGGCTTTTCTGATATGCTAATTGACATCATTTGAGTCAATTGGAGGTGTACCTGTGGATGTATTTCAAGGCCTACCTTCAAACTCAGTGCCTGAGTTACGGCAAATGCACATGGGGACAAAGAACGTACTTTTTGTAGCAATGTCCTATGGTCTGATGAAACAAAAATAGATATGTTTGGCCATAATGACCAACGTTATGTTTGGGGGTAAAAGGGGGATGCTTGCAAGCCGAAGAACACCATCCCAACTGTGAAGCACGGGGGTGGCAGCATCAGGTTGTGGGGGTGATTTTCTGCAGGAGGGACTGGTGCACATTGCAAAATAGATGGTATCATGAGGATGGGAAATTATGTGGATATATTGAAGCAACATCACAAGACCTCAGTCAGGAAGTTAAAGCTTGGTTGCAAATGGGTTTTCCAAATGGACAATGACCCCAAGCATACTTTCAAAGTTGTGGCAAAATGACTTAAGGACATCAAAGTCAAGGTATTGGAGAGGCCATCACAAAGCCCTGACCTCAATCCTATAGAAAATATGTGGGCAGAACTGAAAAAGTGTGTGCAAGCAAGGAGGCCTACAAACCAGACTCAGTTACACCAGCTCTGTCAGAAGGAATGGGCCAAAATTCACCCAACTTATTGTTGGAAGCTTGTGGAAGGCTACCTGAAACGTTTGACCCAAGTTAAACAATTTATAGACAATGCTAACAAATACTAATTGAGTGTATGTAAACTTCTGACTCACTGGGAATGTGATGAAATAAATAAAAGCTGAAATAAATAATTATCTCTACTGTTATTCTTACATTTCACATTCTTAAAATAAAGCGGTGATCCTAACTGACCTAAGAGACGGACTTTTGACCAGGATTAAATGTCAGGAATTGTGAAAATCTGAGTTTAAATGTTTTTGGCTAAGGTGTATGTAAACTTACGACTTCAACTGTACATGTTTGGTCTGATGTTTTCACTGTAACTGGACATTAGAAAAGATGCTTCATAAAGACCAGTCAGCAACTAATAAACTGTCACGGATACCTCCGGAACTTTCATTGCGCACACCTGTCCCCTATTCCCGCTGATTAGTACTTGTATAAATCCTGTTAAGGATATGGCAGAAATATGCCCCCTTTGGAGAGATTGGGTACCCCTAGTAAACTGAAAAAAAAATCTGTCAAAAATTTCTAATATATGCATATAAAAATTATTATTGGATAGAAAACACTCTAAAGATTCTAAAACCGTTGGAATTATGTCTGTAAGTATAGCAGAACTCACAGGGCAGACATTCTTCCAAACTAGTTTTTGTGGTCATGAAAGTTGGAGCAACTTTGGAGCAACCCCACCCTTCCCAACCAGTTATGATTCTGGGGAGACTTTCTATCTCTTCCGCTAGATGTCCTCTTTCAGTAGAGCTTTGAATCGTTCAAATCCCGCGCGTGCCACGAGAAAATAGGCTGTGCGTAGTGGCGCGAATTGGTCCCAGCCATTCCTTTGTTCCAGCACTCAAGAGAAGGGCAGACGATGGCCGATTGAATTGAAGTTTGTTTTGTGTGTCTAAAACATCATAAAGCTTGCTTCTGCACTTAGTTTGACCTGTTTAGTCGACATATAATGTGTAATTTTGAAGTTTTGATGCGCAACTTTTCCGGACCAGAGGACGTTTTGGGTGCATTTCAGCTGATGTTATTAGCAGTAGCTAATACAAAGACGCAAGACTTGAAACCAAACGATGTATTGGGTAAGTATGAAGCCTTCCAGAACATTCTGAACGAAGACCATCGAAGGTAAGGGAATATTTATGCTTAAATCTGTGTTTCTGTTGACTCCAACATTACGTAGAAATGTAGCTTGTAACTGAGCGCCGTCTCAGCATATTGAATAGTGTGCGATTTCTGTAACGTTAAAAATAAATCTAACAAAGCGGTTGCATAAAGAAGCAGTGTATCTTTCTAACTATATGTAGAACATGTATATTTAGTCAAAGTTTATGATGTCTATTTACGTTATCTTGCCGCGCTACCTAGATTTCCTGCGGGCATTTTTGAGTAATTTCTGAACGTGAACTCACTGTAAATGGACATTTATGGATATAAATGGCATATTATTGAAAAAAAAATGTATTGTGTAACATGTCCTATTACTGTCATCTGATGAAGATTTTCAAAAGGTTAGTGAACGATTTATTTTTTAATCCTGCGTTTGTTGATTGCATGTTTTGGCTATTCAAATGAGCTGTGTCTGGTGGTGGTTTGACATATATATGTGCTATGTTTTCGCCGTAAAACATTTTATAAATCTGACTTGCTGGCTAGATGAACAAGGTGTTTATCTTTCATTTGAGCTATTGGACTTGTTAATGTGTGGAGGTTAAATATTTTTAAGAATATTTTTGCGTTCCATGCGCCACCGTTTCAGCTGAACGTGGGAGGGTTGATTCCCAATTGGGAACCAATATCTTAGACAGGATAAGTGTGCCCTTTGGTTTCCTTTGGGCTGTAGATGATTGTTTCCATGTCCATTGGTACGTGTGAGTACCTGTGCTGTGTTTTGGGCTTTTGTGCCTTCGTGGATTGCGCAGATGATTACGGGTCTTCTCCCATGGGTTAATCATTGTGCGTGTGTGGTATTTATTCAAGGTACTCCTCGCTCTTTTGTTTTGGGTTTCTACCTTGTGTGTTTTGTTACGTGTTTGTTTGGTCTTAGTCCCCATGCCCTTACATGGCACGCCGTAATTTGGGGTATAATAAAAAAAACTATTACGCATTCCTGTGCCTGTCTCCCGAATCATTGTTACCAGCGTGACATAAACACATTGACCAAAATAGAATATGATGAAACCATGTGAGCATGCCAAACAGAAGAACATGAGTGTGGAGAAATTAGAGACAGAGGTGAGTATTTTTTCAGTCACCTCTGTGGAGCACGAAAATTATCACACTGCAAATGAGTCAGTGTGGTCCAACGCTTGGAGCTGTGTCGTTTAGGGATTCGTTCCTTTATTTTTTTAACAGTCATTAGAGCCAGCTCCGGGGCGGCGAAAGGCACGTTTATTTCCTCATATGGTGTAATGTGTCACCCTTTCCCCCCTCTTTTTTTCAATTTCTCTCAAATGTAGATTTCCACATCAAGGGAGCCATCACACTGATGGAATCAAAGAGCTGCTGGGGTCTTTGAACTGTCCTGATGAAGAGATGAAAAGGATGAGGTAGCTCTGGCTTCTGCCGTTCATAACATCTCCTGTCTTTCCAAGTTTGCCTGGATGAAAGCCACATCTGTCTGTCTGTCTGTCTGTCTGTCTGTCTGTCTGTCTGTCTGTCTGTCTGTCTGTCTGTCTGTCTGTCTGTCTGTCTGTCTGTCTGTCTGTCTGTCTGTCTGTCTGTCTGTCTGTGTCTTGTCTGTCTGAAATGGGACCCTATTCCCTATGTAGTGCACAATGTTTGACCAGGCCCGTATCTCTCTCTACTTTCTCTCTGTTTCCCTCTTGCTCCTTTACCCATACGACCAAGGCCTCTCTCTCCTATTTCTTCTTTCTCTTGGTCCCTCAATTGCACCGAAGTTGGTCCAAGATGTCCTTCCACATGGGTGCTATCTTTGAAAATCACCCTGGCCATTTCTCTGGTGATGGGAAAGCATTATAGTACAGTCAGTAAATGACATGGTCTACAAAGTAGTCAATATGAAGCACCTCTCCAGTGAGCTGAATGATTTATATTGATTTGAAGCAAAACTGATGAATCTATTAGAGTTGATGTAGAGTAATATATGATATTACATCTATAAGCTACACAGCATATTTAGATATGCAGAAATGTGTATGTCCAGGTACAGTAAACATGGTTGTCAGCATACATGTAGTAAAAGGCTTGTATTAATACCTTATTTGTGCATTACCATTGAATTTGTCAGGGGTTTTGTCAGTCTCCTCTCCCACAGTCTCTCTGCTTTCCTCACAAATTGTTCATAAATTGCCTGATGGTGTTGAACAAAACCAGATTAGAAACAGGAATCGAGCGGAGGCTAACACTAAGCGATAGGTCTCAGCTGAGCTGGGGCCGGGTCAAGACCGTCTGTAGGCGGTACCTTAAGGGTGCGTGTGTGTGTGAGGCGACTCAAGGTCTGCAGTTCGGAGAGAAAAGGGTGAGTGTGTATGTGTGGGTGGGACCTCTGTGGGCGAGCAATTGGCTGCCGGCAGGTGTGAGCTCTGAGTGGCATCTCTCTAACGAGAGCCCGGGAGGTTGAGATGTACAGTACATGGCTTGTTCAGTTTGCCTGGCTGAGAACACTGAGCCGTTTGGAGAAAACTCCTGCTGTTCTGGCACTACAAGGCTCATCTTCTAATAAACATGCATTGAACCAGGGTCCTCACAAGGAAATGGTGTGCTAACTCTGTTGTTTGTGGTTTCCCCACTCTCTGCTGATGGCCTTTTAGACCACTACATTTGTTTTTCATGTTGATGTGGTTAGGAATCTCTCTAGGGCTGCGTGGCTGGGTCTTCGTGGGTAGTGGTTTATATAATACAAAATACACAGTATCTATTATTTTATTCTCAGTTGGATGATATAATTGTTGCAGAATATCAGACCATAAAGGTAATGTTTGATGAGGAGACGACTGTATCTTCATATTTTGCTCAAATGTGTTGTCCTAATGCAGATCTTGGCCCTTCTTTGGACACTGTGTTAACAAACCTCCAAACGAGCTTCAATGCCATACAACACTCCTTCCGTGGCTTCCAATTGCAAGTAAAACTAAATGCATGCTCTTCAACCGATTGTTGTCCGCACCCGCCTGCCCGACTAGCATCACTACTCTGGACGGTTCTGACTTAGAATATGTGGACAACTACAAATACCTAGGTGCCTGGTTAAACTGTAAATTCTCCTTCCAGACTCACATGAAGTATCTCCAATCCAAAATTAAATCTAGAATCGGCTTCCTATTTCGCAACAAAGCCTCCACTCATGCTGCCAAACATACCCTCGTAAAACTGACCATCCTACTGATCTTTAAATTGCAAAAATCACTGAAGCTGGAGTCTTATATCTCCCTCTCTAACTTTAAGCATCAGCTGTCAGAACAGCTTACCGATCACTGTCCCTGTACACAGCCAATCTGTAAATAGTACACCCAACTACCTCATCCCCATATTGTTATTTATCCTCTTGCTCTTTTGCACCCCAGTATCTCTACTTGCACATCATCTCCAGTGTTAATGCTAAATTGTAATTATTTTGCCTCTATGGCCTATTTATTGCCTTACCTCCCTACTCTTCTACATTTGCACACACTGTACATAGATTTTGTGTTATTGACTGTACGTTTGTTTGTGTAACTCTGCGCTGTTTTTGTCACACTGCTTTGCTATATCTTGGTCAGGTCACAGTTGTAAATGAGAACTTGCTCTCAGCTGGCCTACCTGGTTAAAAGAATCTTCTGTCAGATCTGGGGACTCGTGCTGGGTGTACTGTTTTGAGGATCTGTCAGATGTGCACATCAATTTGTAATGCTGTCATTGGCTCATGCAGTCAAGACACGTACAGCCTCAATTGTAGGATAGCTATCTGTCAATCACTCTGTTACGACCATATTGTTGGCTGTTCGGCCCTGAACTATCTGGTGCTGAGCAAAAAGTGGAACCTTGAGACACCGGTGGATGTTTTTTGGGAAGTACACCTTCACTCTCTGCTGCAAATCAAATATGGCAAAGCAGCTTTGTTTTGCAGCATATGACTACTCCAAATGACAGCCTGGAAGACTTGTCAGGAAGCCTCTCCCTACTAAAGTGAGTTCACCCTCCAAGCGCACACTCCGTTCCGCTCAAGACATTTGAAGGAGACAACGAAGAAGGTGATGAGGAGGAGAGGGGAGCGTCAGCAGTTCGTTCTCCTTAGGGAAAATGCAACTCATCTGAGCTTTAGCCCCTTTTCTCTCTTGCTCTCTGTTGCTCTCAACCCACCTCTCAAGCAATTCACTCATATCAAGTCTCAGCATAAACTGGTGTCTATCATTTAGAAGGATTTGTGATTCCATTTTAGGGAGAAAGAGCGAATTGAGACCGAAGTGACACAGTGACTGTGATACCTATGGCTGTTTTGGCCATTTCAATACATTTTCGATTTTCAAAGAATATAATTTAGAGAATGTGAATGGTAGCAGACTGTATTGCCACCCCTAATTGTGACCTGTCTTTAACCAAAGCCTAAAGGAGTGTATGTGTACACAGGCATATAAGGAAGCTTAAGTAATTCCACTACCTAAAAATAGTAAATCCCCCTTTGTTGGCTCTAACAGCTACCTAATCAGTTTTGCTCCCTGGTCTTAGTAAACTGATGTAGAATATTGTGTAGCGAAGGGCTGTCAGGTTCTGACCTTAGTTCCTTTGTTATGTTTTGTTTTTGTTTGGTCAGGGCGTGAGTTGGGGTGGGTAGTCTATGTTCTTTTTTCTATGTTGTGTTTATGTGTTTGGCCTGGTATGGTTCTCAATCAGAGGCAGGTGTCGTTCGTTGTCTCTGATTGAGAATCATACATGTTTTGTGGGTGATTGTTTTCTGTTTTGTGTCTTCACCAGACAGGACTTTTTCGTTGTCGTTTCGTTCTTTCACTTTGTTGTTTTGTTATTCTTTGTTCAGTTGATTTCTTAAATATTAATATTAACAAATTTCATGCTGCGCTTTGATCTCAGTCCAACGACGATCGTTACAGAATCACCCACCAACCAAGGACCAAGCAGCATGGTAAGGAGCAGCGCTAAGAGTGCCGGAGCCCGCCTGGGATTCTCTGGAGCAGTGCGAGGAGGGTTACAGGAGAATGGAGTTGGCGACACGAACACGGCAGCGCAACAGGGACGAGAGGCAGCCCTAAAAAAATATTGGAGGGGGGGAACACGGGGATTGTGGCTAAGTCAGGTAGGAGACCTGAGCCAACTCCCCGTGCTTACCGTGGAGAGAGGTGGACCGGGCAGGCACTGTGTTATGCCGTGAGGCGCACAGTGTCCCCAGTGCGCAGGCATAGCCCGGTGTGCTACATCGCAGCACCTCATATCGGCCGGGCTAGAGTGGGCATCGAGCCAGGTGCTATGAAGCCGGCTCAGCGCATCTGGTCTCCAGTGCATCTTCTTGGCCCGGGGTATATGGCACCAGCCCTACGCACGGTGTCCCCGGTTCGCCAGCACAGCCCAGTGCGGACTGTTCCACCCCGCCTCACTTGCCGGGCTAAGGGGAGTATCCAGTCAGGAAAGGTTGTGCAGGCTCGGTGCTCGAGACCTCCAGTGCGCCTCCATTGTCCAGTTCATCCGGTGCCTCCTCGACGCACCAGGCCTCCGGTGGCAGCCCCCCGCACCAGGCTGTCTCTCCGTCTCCTCACTGCAGGTGCTCCAGCCTGTCCAGCGCTGACAGAGTCTCCCTCCTGTCCAGCGCTGCCAGAGTCTCCCTCCTGTCCAGCGCTGCCAGAGTCTCCCTCCTGTCCAGCACTGCCAGAGTCTCCCTCCTGTCCAGCGCTGCCAGAGTCTCCCTCGTGTCCAGCGCTGCCAGAGTCTCCCTCGTGTCCAGCGCTGCCAGAGTCTCCCTCGTGTCCAGCGCTGCCGGAGTCTCCCTCGTGTGTCTCCCTCCTGTCCTGAGCGGCCGGAGTCGCCCGTCTGTCCTGAGCGGCCGGAGCCGCCCGTCTGTCCTGAGCGGCCGGTGCCGCCCGTCTGTCCTGAGCGGCCGGAGCCGCCCGTCTGTCCTGAGCGGCCGGTGCCGCCCGTCTGTCAGGAGCGGCCGGAGCCGCCCGTCAGTCAGGAGTTTCCGGATTCGCCCTTCACTTCGGCGCTGCCAGAATCGCCATTCACTCCGGTGCTGCCGGAGTCTCCCGCTTGTCCGGTGCTGTCGGAGTCTCCCGCCTGTCCGGTGCTGCCGGAGTCTCCCGCCTGTCCGGTGCTGCCGGAATCTCCCGTCCATTTGGGACCCGCGGCAAGGGTCCCCAGTCCGAGGTCGGCGGCGAGGGTCGCCACTCCCAAGGCGCCACTTAAGTGGGCCGAGACTATGGTGGAGTGGGGTCCACATCCTGTGCCAGAGCCGCCTACTTCGGACAGACGCCCACCCAGACTCTCCCCTATAGGTTCAGGTTTTGCGTCCGGAGTTCCTTTGTTATGTGTTGTTTTAGTTTGGTCAGGGTGTGAGTTGGGGTGGGTAGTCTATGTTATTTTTTCTATGTTATGTTTATGGGGTGGCAGGGTAGCCTAGTGGTTAGAGTGTTGGACTAGTAACCGAAAGGTTTGATGTTCAAATCCCCGAGCTGACAAGGTACAAATCTGTCGTTCTGCCCCTGAACAGGCAGTTAACCCACTGTTCCTAGGCCGTCATTGAAAATAAGAATTTGTTCTTAACTGACTTGCCTAGTTAAATAAAGGTAAAAATAAAATACAAAAATGTCTTTGGCCTAGTATGGTTCTCAATCAGAGGCAGGTGTTGTTCGTTGTCTCTGATTTAGAATATTACTTGGGTAGCCATTTCCCACCTGTGTTTTGTGGGTGATTATTTTCTGTTTAGTTTTTTTCGTCACCTTTTCGTCACCTTTCATTCTCTTTGTTATTTTCTTTAGTGCTCTGAGTTTAAATAAACATGATCATGAACACATACCACGCTGCACCTTGGTCCTCACCTTCTTCCACCTACAAAACCAGTTACAAGGGCACTCAACTTTTACTGCACTGACTCAGATGACAGATCATTGCCTAAACTAAATTGATAAAAATATGATAGTTGGATTTCAGTTGCAACCTTTGATGTTGTTGATCATTATCTGTTATTGAAAAAACTCACTTGTTATGGCTTTACATCACCTGCCATCACATGGTTGGAGAATTGTTTATCCAATAGAACTCAGAGTATTATTTAATGGAAAGGCTTCTTTAACATCAGATATGTAGAATGCGGTATCCCTCAGGGCGGTTGCCTAAGGACGTTACTCTTCATTTTTTACAAATGATTTGGCACTTTCACAAGAAGCTAAAATGACCATGTATGCTGATGATTGCACACTTTACACATCAGCACCCACAGACAGTGAGCTTACTGAGACTCTTAGCAAGGAGTTACAGTCGGTGTCGAAACGGGTAATTAACAATGAACTGGTCTTAAATACACCTTAAACCAAAAGCATTGTATTTCGTTCAAAGCATTCTGTTACACCTAAACCTCAGCTGGAGTTGTGGATAAAGGGTGTGACCATTGAACAAGTTGAAGAAGTTGAACTCCTCCTAGGAGTAACATCAGATGGTCAGTTATCATCGTCAAGTCATATTGACAAAGTTGTTGTGAAGATGGGAAGATGTATGTCTGTTATAAACAGATGTTCTGTGTTTCTGACGCAAATATCAACTGTACTAGTTATTCAGGCTCTGATCTTGTCCCATCTTGATTTCTTTCTGGTAATATGGTCAGGTGCAACAACGAAAGAACTAGAAAAGCTGCAGCTGGCTCAAAACAAAGCAGCACGCCTTGCCCTTACCTGCACACACAGAATTAACATCAACATGCATGATAATGGGGAATCCATAGAATCCCTGTGGGATGTAGAAACTGGCAGAGAACTTTTCCGTGCAGCAACGTCTCTGGAAAACGTATTATTTCCACGATTATCCGCTTCCGCTTCGATAACCGAGACACCAGAGACAAATCAAATCCAATCTAATCCAAGCTAGCTGCAGTCAGGTCAGTGTGGGACAAGTGGGTGGACCGCCTTCCCCTGTTCTACAACCCTGGGCCCAACGTTACTGTTTATGAGCAGCTTATGCCATTTAGGGGCCGCTGCCCCTTCAGGCAGTACATACCATCTAAACCTGCAAAATATGGAATTAAGATCTGGGCTGCCTGTGATGCTGCTTCATCATATGTTGTTGTTGCATGTGTATGTGTCAGACTCTTGTGCCTTGGACCGCTGTAACGATATATGTGAGTGAGTGAGATGTTAGTAAAATGTGTGTGTTTTCATCATTCTAGATTGCAGCCGGTAGCAACAAGAAGAAGTGCTGCGATGAGTGTGGACCCAAGAAGGACAGGAAGACACAGTACACATGCATCAAGTGCAAGAAATACAATTTCAACACAGACACAGTAAAACTCTGTCCCTCATGTGGTGTAGACCGGCCTTAAAACTTCTTAGGGATAGGGGGCAGCATTTTCACTTTTGGATGAATAGCGTGCCCAGAGTGATGCTAATATATGCATTTTATTATTAGTATTGGATAGAAAACACTCTGAAGTTTCTAAAACTGTTTGAATGATGTCTGTGAGTATAACAGAACTCATATGGCAGGCAGAAATCTGAGAAGAAATCCAGGAAGTGGGAAATCTGAGGAGCTGTTTGACTAAGGGGTCTGCCAGCAGCCTCATTCTCAGTCCCACGCATTTCACATGAGAGGTATCTCTTGTTCCATAGCTTTTCTACAGACAATGGAATTCTCCGGTTGAAACATTATTGAACACTTATGATAAAAACATCCTAAAGATTGATTCTATACTTAGTTTGACAAGTTTCTTCGACCTGTAATATAACTTTTTGAACTTTTCGTCCGACTGGACCTGAACTCGTTTTTGGACTTGTTTACCAAATGCCCTAACAAAAGAAGCTATTTGGACAGAAATTAACATATATTATGGACATTATCAAACAAAACAAGCATTTATTGTGGAACTAGGATTCCTGGGAGTGCATTATAATGAAGATCATCAAAGGTAAGTGAATATTTATAATGCTATTTATGACTAATGTTGACTGCGCAACATGGCGGATATTTATTTTGGCTGGTTTGGGCTCTGAGCGCCGTTCTCAGATTATGTTTTTTCCGTAAAGTTTTTTTGAAACCTAACACAGCGGTTGCATTAAGGAGAAGTGTATTTAAAGTTCCATGCATAACATACATTTTCATCATATTTCTGTGAATTCATGTGTCTCTCTGCAATATCACTGCATGTTTTGGAACTACTGAACATAACACGGCAATGTAAAATAAGATTTTTGGATGTAAATATGCACTTTACCGAACAAAACATACATGTATTGTGTAACATGAAGTCCTATGAGTGTCATCTGATGAAGATCATCAAAGGTTAGTGATTAATCTTATCTCTATTTGTGCTTTTTGTGTCTCCTCTCTTTGGCTGGAAAAAGTGGCTAGGTTTTTCTGTGAGTTGGTGGTGACGTAACATAATCATTTGAGGAGCTTCGCTGTAAAGCATTTTTTAAATCAGACGCTGTGGCTGGATTAATGAGAATGTTATCTTTAAAATGGTGCCTAATACTTGTATGTTTGAGAAATTTGATTTATGAAATTTCTGTAGATTTTTATTTGGCGTCCTGCTAGCGGAACCCCAGTCCAAGACAGGTTTTAATTTGTGTTCAATGGGGCTCATTTATCATTTCCATAAAATACTGTATGAAAATTGTGTCTTTCCAATTTGTTCAGTTCAAAGCAATAAACATAAATAGTGATGAACCTCTTGTTTCTTTTATATTTGTGCGAGATAAACATGATTTATTCCACCCATGCCGTGATTATAATAATTGTATTTAAAGAATAGCGATTTTATTGATACGTGATTTAGCAGAGGAAAATGACAAATATTAACCATGTATGCTGTCTATATTGCTTGTAATTGATATAGGTCAACATCTAAGTATTAAGTATTTTTATGTAAATTGCTATGGCTTTACTGTGGGTGTTGGTCCACCTTTACTGTGGGTTGTGGGTTCATCAGACCCATGAACATGGGGTGAATAACAAAAACATGAACACCACACAAGGGTTAAAAAAAAATATTGTATCACACAGCCTCTCCTCTTTCTAAATATCTAATTTAACTCTATTGTGTTTAAGAATATGAATATCTGCATATTAATTGTGTGTAAATAGTGTTTTTGTTGTCTCTTGGTGTCTTCCAATATATAACTATTATTTTATTTTAGTTATCTAATGTAATATATTTTGTTTTTCTTGTCTATAACTGTTCTGTACTTTGTCATCTATTTGTACATTTTATGTTGACCCTGGGAAGAGTAGCTGCATGAGCAGTAGCTATTTATTAAGGAGTGGCCCTTTAAGGAATGATATGGGAGAGGCAGGTTCTGAAGAGAGCTCAGGAGGATTTGTACAGACTGGGCTTTTGGTATCAAGACAAGGCCGACTCGTGATGTGGCGAGGGCTTGGATGAGTAGCTGCAGCTTCAAACAGGTGGCTCACTTTGTGACCGGTATTCTTGCAGGAATTCCCTCTGTAGCCTCAGATCTCTCTTGCTCGGGGGTGAGCACACTTCTGAATGAGTGATGCTACATAGGCCTACACAGAAAAACAGCCTTCTCTTTCATGCTGTACATCTTGCTGTGCATCTGTAATGTACTGGAACGTTTGTGGGGGAATCCACAACCAAAGTTGACAGAATGTGTTGCAAAAGCAAGAAATGTGACACTACTATCACCCAAATGTTATAGTGATGTGATAATAATGAAAGAGAACTGTAAACCCATTGTTTGATATTCAAAAGGGTGTGTTTGGAGTTCAATGAGTAGTGTTGATGTGTATGGTGGGCCTTACAGATGTAGGATCTTAAAAACCTCTTAAGAATCTGACCTTTTTTTTTCAATTTTCGCCTAAAATTACATACTCAAATCTAACTGCCTGTAGCTCAGGACCTGAAGCAAGGTAATGTATATTAATGATACCATTTGAAAAGAAACACTTTGAAGTTTGTGGAAATGTGAAATTAATGTAGGAGAATATAACACAATAGATCTGGTAAAAGATAATACAAAGAAAAAAAACGTTATTTTGTATTTTTTTGTTCCATCAAATTCAAATCAAATCAAATTTATTTGTATAGCCCTTCGTACATCAGCTGATATCTCAAAGTGCTGTACAGAAACCCATCCTAAAAGCCCAAATAGCAAGCAATGCAGGTGTTGAAGCACGTTGGCTAGAAAAACTCCCTAGAATGGCCAAAACCTAGGAAGAAACCTAGAGAGGAACCAGGTTAAGAGGGGTGGCCAGTCCTGTTCTGGCTGTGCCAGGTGGAGATTATAACAGAAGATGGCCAAGATGTTAAAATGTTCATAAATGACCAGCATGGTCAAATAATAGGTCTGGGACAGGTAGCACGTCCGGTGAACAGGTCAGGATTCCATAGCCGCAGGCAGAACAGTTGAAACTGGAGTGGCAGCACGGCCAGGTGGACTGGGGACAGCAAGGAGTCATCATGCCAGGTTTTAGGGCCCAGGTCCTCCGAGAGAGAGAAAAAAGAGAGAAAGAGAGAATTAGAGAGATCATACTACACAGGACATCGGATAAGACAGGAGAAGTACTCCAGATATAACAAACCGACCCTAGCCTCCCAACACATAAACTACTGCATTATAAATACTGGAGGCTGACACAGGAGGGGTCAGGAGACACTGTGGCCCCATCCGATGATACCCCCGGACAGGGCCAAACAGGAAGGATATAACCCCACCCACTTTGCCAAAGCACAGCCCCCACACCACTAGAGGGATATCTTCAACCACCAACTTACCATCCTGAGACAAGGCCGAGTATAGCCCACAAAGATCTCCGCCACGGCACAACCCAAGTTCCATCATCTTTGAAATGCAAAAGATTGGCCATATTGTATTATTCCAGGTTAGGTGCAATGTAGATTTTGGCCACTAGATGGCAACAGTGTGTGAGCAAAGTTTTAGACTGATCCAATGAACCATTGTGTTTCTGTTGAAAATGTATCAAGTCTGCAAAAATATGCCTAATTGGTTTATTGATACATTTTCAAGTTCATAACTGTGCACTCTCCTCAAACAATAGCATGGTTTTATTTCACTGTAATAGCTACTGTAAATTGGACAGTGCAGTTAGAATAACAAATATTTAAGATTTCTGCCCATATCAGATATGTCTATGTCCTGGAAATGTTCTTGTAACTTACAAGCTCATGCTAATCATATTAGCCTACGTTAGCTCAACCGTCCCACAGAGGGGACACCGATTCCATAGAGGTTCATTTGAGTCAGTTTGCTACAGCAGGAAAATAATCCTGCAGCAACAGGAAATGTAAAGTATTATGTGGAGTATAATTAACAACAAAAAATATTTCGGGTTGATACATTTTTCATTAGGGCAAATCAAGTCTGACATTTTCAAGTGGAAATTACAAACGTTGGAAGCCTATTTAAACCTTGAATACACTACAATTTTGCATTTCCGTCATTAGCATTGTTCTAACATTATAATGTGTGTGTCATTACAGATATTTAAATTTTTTTGGGGTTTCAGTTTTGACCTTGCTTTTGTGCTATGCATTTCCAAAATAATAAATAAGGTTTTATGGGACCTTGGAATACAAATTCCTATACATTAACCTATGGCTTATTTGAATCCCATGCTAATGATAATTTGCTTTTGGTGAGCACATGTTTATGTATGAGCATTATTGAACAAATGTAATTGACTCCTTCTGACGTTCTCTGATGACTTCAACTGACATCTGCTTCAGGATGAATTTGTGTGGCTATGAAAACCCTGGGAGTTGCTCTCAAAAATACAGTATATTTTGCTTAATATTATTTTGTGACATTCATGGGTCTACTACACTGTGGGTACTTTCCATCCCACTACACAGCAGATGAACATCTTCGTTTTTGCTTTTCTGTCTTTTTCTTGCTTTCCTTCTCTCTCCAGAAAATAATGTGTCTACTTGCTGAAAGGGTACTACATAAAACAGATGGGTAAATGTGAAGCCTCCATGTTCAGGCCTAAGGTCTGCTTCCTCTTTCTCTGGCCGTTTCTCTGGCATAACTTTATAGTCGATACAGAAAGATGTCTTTGACCTGTATTATTGCTAAACCTACAGCTGGAGACAAGCCAACAGCATGGTTCACAGCCAAGAGATATCATGCTGATGTGGACACTGCTAACATATGAAGAACAGGGGGGTGATATGCACATCCTAAACTTGAGAATACAGGCAAACAAATATATACTGATAAAGAAATGAGACAAAGAATATGCAAAATATATATTTTTACATTTTTGGGTGCAGAGATAAAGCACGAGACAGCAGGAAAACTCTGGGCGGATGGATGGGTGGTAGGGTGGTAGATACCGTAGGTAGATGGTAGGGTGGGTAGATACAGTAGGTAGATGGTAGGGTGGTAGATATCGTAGGTAGATGGTAAGGTGGTAGATACCATAGGTAGATGGAAGGGTGGTAGATACAGTAGGTAGATGGTATGGTGTGGGTGGTAGATACAGTAGGTAGATGGTAGGGTGGTAGATATAGTCGGTAGATGGTAGAGTGGGTAGATACAGTAGGTAGATTGTAGGGTGGTAGGTAACAGTAGGTAGATGGTAGGGTGGTAGATGGTAGGGTTGTAGATACAGTAGGTAGATGGTAGGGTGGTAGATACAGTAGGGATTTAGATTATTTTGTCTGATTGTTTTGACTGAGTTTGAGCCTGTGGATAACTGAAGAAAACACACTAAACGCAAGGTTTGGGATATTAAGAGACTTCATCGAACAAAAGGAACATTTATTGAGTAAATGAATGTCTTCTGATTGCCACCATATGAAGATCATCAAAGGTAAGGGATTCATTTTATCTCTATTTCTGAGTTTTGTAACGCTTCTGCTTGGCAGGTTACTGTTTGTAATAATTTGTCAACTGGGCTATGTTCTGGGCTAGGTATGTTCTGGGCTAGGTATGCTTCCGCCGAAAAGCATTTTATAAATATCACATAAATATGTGGTTGGTTTAACAAGAAGTTAATCTTTAAACCTATGTAAAATATGTTTTGTTTTCTGAATTTTTATAATGAGCATTTCTGTAATTGAATTTGGCGCTCTGCCACCTCACTGGATGTTGGCCAGATGGAACGCTAGCGTCCCACATACCCTAGAGAGGTTAACAGTCTGATGGCCTTGAGATAGAAGCTGTTTTTCAGTCTCTCGGTCCCTGCTTTGATGCATCTGTACTGACCTCGCCTTCTGGATGATAGCGGGGTGAACTGGCAGTGGCTCGGGTGGTTATTGTCCTTGATGATCTTTATGGCCTTCCTGTGACATCGGGTGGTGTAGGTGTCCTGGAGGGCAGGTAGTTTGCCCCCGGTGACGCGTTGTGCAGACCTCACTACCCTCACTACGAGTTTGGAGGGTACTATGGTGTTAAATGCTGAGCTGTAGTCGATGAACAGCATTCTCACATAGGTATTCCTCTTGTCCAGATGGGTTAGGGCAGTGTGCATTGTGATTGCGATTGCGTCGTCTGTGGACCTATTTGGGCGGTAAGCAAATTGGAGTGGGTCTAGGGTGTCAGGTAGGGTGGAGGTGATATGGTCCTTGACTAGTCGCTCAAAGCACTTCATGATGACGGAAGTTAGTGCTACGGGCGGTAGTCGTTTAGCTCAGTTACCTTAGCTTTCTTGGGAACAGGGACAATGGTGGCCCTCTTGAAGCATGTGGGAACAGCAGACTGGGATAAGGGTTGATTGAATATGTCCGTAAACACACCAGCCAGCTGGTCTGCGCATGCATTGAGGACGCGGCTGGGGATGCCGTCTGGGCCTGCAGCCTTGCGAGGGTTAACACGTTTAAATGTTTTACTCACGTCGGCTGCAGTGAAAGAGAGTCCGCAGGTTTTGGTAGCGGGCCGTGTCAGTGGCACTGTATAGTCCTCAAAGCGGGCAAAAAAGTTATTTAGTCTGTCTGGGAGCAAGACATCCTGGTCCGCGACGGGGCTGGTTTTCTTTTTGTAATCCGTGATTGACTGTAGACCCTACCACATACCTCTTATGTCTGAGCCGTTGAATTGCAACTCTACTTTGTCTCTATACTGAGGCTTAGCTTGTTTGATTGCCTTACGGAGGGAATAGCTACACTGTTTGTATTCGGTCATGTTTCCGGTCCCCTTGCCCTGGTTAAAAGCAGTGGTTCGTCCTTTCAGTTTCACGCAAATGCTGCCATCAATCCACGGTTTCTGGATTGGGAATGTTTTAATCGTTGCTATGGGAACGACATCATCAATGCACTTTCTAATGAACTCGCTCACCGAATCAGCATATTCGTCAATGTTATTGTTGGACGCAATGCGGAACATCTCCCAACCCACGTGATCGAAGCAGTCTTGAAGCGTGGAATAAGATTGGTCGGACCAGCGTTGAACAGACCTGAGCGCGGGAGTTTCTTGTTTTAGTTTCTGTCTGTAGGCTGGGAGCAACAAAATGGAATCGTTGTCAGCTTTTCCGAATGGAGGGCGGGGGAGGGCCTTATATGCGTCGCGGAAGTTAGAATAACAATGATCTAGGGTTTTACCAGCCCTGGTTGCGCAATCGATATTCTGATACAATTTAGGGAGTCTTGTTTTCAGATTAGCCTTGTTAAAATCCCAGCTACAATGAATGCAGCCTCAGGATATGTGGTTTCCAGTTTGCATAGAGTCAAATAAAGTTCGTTCAGGGCCATCGATGTGTCTGCTTGGGGGGGAATATATACGGCTGTGATTATCCCTTGGTAGATAATGCGGTCGACATTTGATTGTGAGGAATTCTAAGTCAGGAGAACAGAAGGACTTGAGTTCCTGTATGTTGTTTTGATCACACCACATCTCGTTAATCATAAGGCGTACCCCCCCGCCCCTCTTCTTACCAGAAAGATGCTTGTTTCTGTCGGCGCGATGTATGAAGAAACCAGCTGGCTGCACCGACTCCGATAGAGTCTCTCGAGTGAGCCATGTTTCCGTGCTACCCTTGCTCGGATTTCATCAACCTTGTTGTCAAGAGACTGGACATTGGCGAGAAGTATGCTAGGGAGTGGTGCGCGATGTGCCCGTCTCCGGAGCCTGACCAGAAGACCGCTTCGTTTGCCTCTTTTATGACGTTGTTGTTTTGGGTCGCCAGCTGGGATCCAATCCATTGTCCTGGGTGGAAGGCAGAACAGGATCGCTTCGGGAAAGTCATATTCCTGGTCGTAATGATGATGAGTTGACGTTTCTCTTATATTCAGTAGTTCCTCCCGACTGTATGTAATGAAACCTAAGATTACCTGAGTTACCAATGTAAGAAATAACATATAAAAAAACAAAATACTGCATAGTTTCCTAGGAACGCGAAGCGAGGTGGCCACCTCTGTCGGCGCCGGAAGTGGTAGGGTGGGTAGATATAGTAGGTAGATGGTAGGGTGGTAGATACATTAGGGAGATGGTAGGGTGGTAAATGGTAGGGTGATAGATACAGTAGGGAGATGGTAGGCTGGTAGATACAGTAGGTAGATGGTAGGGTGGTAGATACCGTAGGTAGATGGTAGGGTGTGTGTGTGTGTGTGT